>NC_044262.1:9945148-10245148 GCF_003957555.1 Calypte anna | reverse complement strand
ACTTGCTTAAAATGACAATTTTTGGCAGCAGAAGAGAGCTGACACAGGCATACATCACCTCCAGCTGCACTGGGATGTGGTGGGAGCAGGGAGAAATCCTAAATGGCAGCCCAGCTCTAGAGTGATCCATCTCTTTCCCCAAAAATGTTGGAAAACATGGCAAGTGCCACAGATAAAACCAAACCCAGACCCATGCTTCAACATTGAGGAATACAGAAAGAAGGAGAAAAAAAAAAAAAACCCAAACCACAGCAATTAAGCGTTTGTGAACTCAAAATGTCCCCTGCTCCAGAGGTGTCTTTTCCTGCAATTATTTTGGTGTTCTGGGGGCCACTTTCCCTCCCTCTAGATAAAACAACAAATTTTGCAGACTTGTTGCTGCAGTAACCACAGGGCTGTACAATGGGAGCACTGTTCTAACTAGGACATGCCCCACGACGCCGTGCTGCACCATGGCATCCTATCACAGGCACAGGGCTGGAGCATCCCCACCCTCCCTTCTCCTGAAAAAGTTGGGACACCCAGGGGATGCCCCTTCCTCGTGGAGCTGCACTATGGCAGAGCAGCATCTCCTTCAGGGATTAAGGACCAAAGAGCAGCAGCACGAGGCACCTGATGCTTTTAAACCGAGTTCTCTTGCCATCACGACCCAGCTGTCCAGGCAAAGCTGTGCAGTGCTGATGTGCAGCCCCAGGGACACAGAATTTACACCAACTGCAAGTATTTTCTTGTTTGATAGAGCTCCCAAGCATCCAGGCACCCTCTCCTTGGAGAAGGCAGGCATCTTCTGCTCATGTGGAGGGAGCATCTCAAAGACCTGCTGGTACTTATGATGCTTCCAAACACCGATAAGCAGAATACATCCCATTAATTAATAGTGTGTGTTTATATATATATAAATACATATAATAATATTCTATTCCATCCCATGCCATCCCAAAGGCTGCAGGTCTCCAGGGAGAGCAGTTGCAAGCAATACCCCAAGTGAGGCAGAGTTCAGAGCAGGGGAAAGTCCTCACAGCTTCTGACCTGCTGCAAGGGGAAGAGAAATCTGGAAGTTCTGAAGACCCACCAGCTGTGCCCTCCTCCTGCCCACTGCCTCCAGACTGCTGGCACTGAAGCAATGACACAAACAGCATCCACATGGCACACAGCTCCAGCAGACAAGGACAATATTAACTCCTCTACCACTGCCCATAAGCAAAAACTCAATAAAAAAAACCAGTTTCTGGGCCAACAAGATCCTAAGGCAGCACTACTGAGGCAGGCAAGAGAAAGATGAGCACAAGCACTGTGTTCATCCCACCTTCCTGGAGAAAATTCAAGGATTTGGTGTCAAACCCGTCTCGAAAGAAAAAACAGCTTTGTCAGGAAGACAATGCTGCTGTGCTGGCTGGTGACAATCCTGCCTTGAAGAAATTCTGTGCTTTTGAAGACATTTCACTTCCTACACACAGACCCATCGAGCAGTTTATATTTCTTCCTGTGAAACCAAATACTTCATGAAACAAACTAAAATTCCAGGTAAAAAAAGACTCCAAAGTAACTCAATCCACTCCTCTGTTGTGGTTTTTATCTGCCCTGCTGGCTCGCTGGCTCGGAATCTCTTATTAAACATGAATCAGTTTGGGGACTTTGTTTCCATGAAAGCATCAGCACAAATTCAACGACACCAAACAAAAAGGGAGTGAGGATCCAGGCCTTTCAGGGCCACCTCCACTCAGCAGATACCCATCAGTTATGTAAAGCCCAGGAGACAAGAGACACTTTGGTCCCATGTTTCCAAAGAAAGCCACTCTGTTTGGCCTTTGTGCTCTGAAGAACAGGATAGTATTCACTTCTAATTAATTTGTATCTTCGGAGGGCAGCGGCTCCTTCCCTTTGAATGAGAGGGCAAACAATGGGAAGTATTGTTTAACAGAGTTTTGTTCTCCACCAAGAAAGGAGCCTACCAGCCAGCAGAGAGGGGCAGGAAATCATTACAGAGGAAGGGATGAGAGCTGCCAGCCAAACACTGCCCTGGTTTCTTTATTCAGATCTATGCCTTCATCTCCAGCTTAGATGGATGCTGCAAGCTGGCAACAAGTGGTCCAGAATGGGAAATATCCTGGCTGAGGAAGCAACCTCAAACCAACTCACCAGGCAGATGAAAGCTGGAGTCATGGTGCTGCTAGGGCTATGTGTCCTTCTTGGCCCTAAAACATGCCATTGGGCTCAGAGGTCCCTCACACCAACTGCTTGGTTGTGGATGACTACTTGCCAGGATGATTGCACATCCCACCTGAGGTGCCTGGCAGCAGGGCTGCTGAACCCACACAGCTCCTGTTGGTCCCACAAAGACCCTGTTGGTCCTACACAGATCCTGTTGGTCCTCATTGGTGATGGGCAACAAGCTGCCAGGGACTTGGCAGTGCTGGGAACTGCTGCTCACATCCCTGGAATTCACTTATTTCCCTGTTTCCTGATACCTCGAACACCAGGGCTTTAACATAGTTCATGAACCCACAGTTCCCATCAGTCTGGGTACTCCTCTTGACCATTTACTGGAAATAAACTCCAACACTGAGTATGGACCAGATGATCCTTGAGGTCCCTTCCAACCTGACATTGATTCCATGATTCTGTGAGTAAGAAACAGCTACTCCTGGCTTAGGAATGGGATTCTGAGAGAAAGATCCAAATGACAGACCCTCATTAATGTTTACAGAGCCTCAGCATGAAAACCACAAGTCAGGAGCCCTGGTCCACCCCAACAGCTACAAAACCATCTCCATCTGCCCCACCACCAGTCTGCAAACATGTGGAAGATTCTCCCCTGCTCTTTATGGGGTAAGAAGCTTCTTCTCAAACAGCAACATTTTACAAACATTTTTATCCCTTTAGCCCATTTTCCACTGGCACTGGGACTATCCCAAAAATAGCATCCCCAGCATCTCCCTGCCTATGTAAACCTGCAGCACAGAGGACACACGCACACAGAGCTGGACAGACAGATGAGATAGCCCCAGCCAGGATGGTTTACATTGTACAAATAATACATTTATAAAAACGTAATGGAACGCAGAGATTTGATTTGTGACCTATTTATCCAGGGAGGTAATCTGGAATTAGCACAGAAAAAGTATTCCTGGTTTATAAATACCTCTATCTTGCCTGCGCTTCAGATCTCAGCCAAGGAGTGAAACATCTGCCAGCCTAAAATTAAACATCTGTGTTTTACGGGGAAGAAACCAAGGCCTGGAAGTTTAAGGCCAAAAAAGGCCAGAGGCTGCCTGCCCCCAGCACCCACGGGCACTGCCCAGCTCCCCTCCAGCCAGCCAGCAGTGGGGCTGCTTGAAACCCTCAAAATCCAAAGAAAAAAGTGATTTACTGACTCAACATCCTCGTTTCACCACTTTATGTCCTCAACCCCACCACCCCTCACTCGCCAGCCCCCCAGTGGAAGCAGATCCCTCATTCCAGCTGCTCCCTGCTCCTGCCAGGCTCCCATGGCCATCCCTGCACTCACAACCAGAGACTTCACCACAGCCAGCGACTGCCTGGGGCCGGGATGCTGCCTGGAGCTGCTCCCCATGGATTCTGGGGCTGTTCCTTGTCCTTCTTCCTCATTGTCAGGAATCAGAGGCCAGGAGAGGAAACTATTCTCTCAGCTAATTACCGCAACTCTTACTATCATGGCTATTTTAGATGAATTTTTAATGAAGTGTGCTTTGCTCAGTTCGGGATTTCGTAACTTCCAAGCCCAGCCTTTACATTCCAGCCCTTTGCTGCATAAAGATTTTTGGTTTTCTTCCCTCTCCCCTGCAAAAAAAAAAAAAAGGGGGAGGGTGCAGAGGAAGGGGGATGGACCCTCTTGCAGCTTCGCTCTGTGTCTGTCAAAATTGAATTAACTGCATCTGCTGAGCAGCAGAGCTGAGTGATGAGAACGCTGAGCATCTGCAAGTCCTGCTGAAACCCACTTCAGCTCAGGCCCACAACGCTGTAATTAACGAGGATAAAAATACTTTGCTTTTGTTTAATGCTTTCTGGAGTTGTGCTTTCTTCAGATCAGATGCTAGAAACCTCATGAAGCCTCACTCATGTCCTCAAGGCTCACATGCTCTCCACAACCAGACCCAGCTACAGAAGAAGGAGACATTTTAGTATTGTGCTCCCAGCCTGTCAGAGCAGCAGGTGGGCACAGGGACAGCAGTGGTGACACCATGGTCCATAAAGGTGTCCAGAGGGTGGTAGGAGATGATACACCTTCTCCTACATCCCTCTGCAAGCTGCCAGCCTGTCTACCAACAACTAAACCCCACCCTTCCACCCACCCGTGTTTAAGACTGGGCTTTTCCTTTTGTTATCTACAGCTGTTACCCTTTATCTGTTATCCTTTCATTTATCTGCAGCTCCTTTTGCAGGTCCAACACTTGTCCTGGTCCCTCACAGCAGTGCCACTGCTGCAGGAGGCACATTGCTCAACAAGACCTTCTCCTCACTCCCTCTACCACCACCAAACCCTTGGCCAAGGGGATGATGTGCTCCTTGTCTCTCTGACCCCAAGATTTGGGTTCTGCAGAGCATCTTCCCTTGCCCCACACTGCCTGGCCTTGGGAGCAGAGGGTGATGCTGGAAGTGGGTGATGCTGGAGGTGGGTGATGCTGGAGGTGGGTGATACTCCAGGAGGGTGATGCTCACAGCAAGCAAAGAGCATCAGCCACCAGTGTCCCACCACACGCTCATCAGCTCAGTCAAGGCTTCAGCTTGGGAAGGAAAAAGTGAAGAAAAAGAGGGAATAAAAAGCCCTCTCTGAAATTCAGGGCTTCGTCTGCTGTGCTCTTCTTTGGCTTTGTTTGTTTTTACAAACGAGGCTCTTGGAAACCTTGGCAATCACTATTTTAAAGGGCTGCCCCCTCCCCCAGGCCTTTGTAAGGCTGTCGGGATCTACATGCCAGCAGCAGGATTAGCTGGCTTCTCTCTTCCATCTTATGGTTTTATTATTCTGCACCTTTTGAGGGTACAGTTTATCCCAAGTAATTAAAACAGCTGTACAAGTCCAAACCATAATGGAATAACTTAGTTTTTTTTTTTTTAAAATCTTTTTTTTGTGTGTGCCCTCTTTTCCAGGAAGCCTGATACTATAGCTGGCTTATTTAACCCAGGAAACTCTCTTGAAAAGTGCTGGTGTGGAAGAGATATTTTAGCAGAAATATGGTACAGCTCCAGCATCTCCAGTGACACCCAAAACACTGCTCAGATTTTCTTCTCATGCCCAAAAAGCTGCTCATATTCTCATTTTTCTAAGTGGGATGACTCCACCCCCTGCAAAAACTAGGTAAAGCCCAAGAGGTGCTGCTGCACCAGCCTGGGCTGGTGATGCCCTCACCCTCTGAACTTGTTTTGTTCTGTTCCTGCACCAAGTGGCCCCGTGGCAGGGAAGCAAAGTCTGTAGCCAAGGGTATAATCCCAGTGTGCTGAGCAATAATGCCCCAGCACTGACAGCAAACCCTCCCTGCTCCCCACGTGTCCTGCAGTGGGGAAGGGCAAAGCAAAATAAAAACAAAGCTCATGTGGGGAAAAATGTCTGATTAGAAAACCCCTAAACCAGCCTAATTTCTGCTGGGGCTGCCAGGGCCTTTCTCCTTGCCAGGGAAGGAGACCTTGACCTTGACCCTTCGGCCATGGAAGAGACCCTGACTTTATCCCCATCCACTGATCCCACTCCTCCTCACCCACTTGGTACCAACCACTGGCACTTGAAGCAGGGCTGAGGGAGCACACAGGCTCTGAGGTTTGTTTCCTACAGCTTCTTGCCACTCTTCTCAGCAAATATTTCTAAATATTACAATAATAACACTGTAAATGGATTGTATCTGGGCTCCCAGTCTTTGGGATGGGAGGAGGTAAGACAGGACAGCATGTCCTCAGGACAAGGGACAGAACAGCTCTAGGTGACAGAAACATTTGTCACATCTTCTCCCTTGCTTAAAAATAAAACCAAAAGGTGTTGAGGAGAGCGTGCCAGCTCTCCAACAAACCAGAGTTAAACATTGGCAGAATTAATCCAGTGATTTCAGCACAGAACCCTGGTGGGCAGAGCAGCTCTGGGTGAGAAGATGCTCTGTCTAGCCAAGCCAGCAGGAAGATGTCCCTGCCCCAGGAACATCCGTGGATCAAAGCTGCCACCACAGAGCCCTACAGCTGCCACAGGAGTGAGACTGAGTGCTGCATACCAGTGACCCCACCAGGCATCTCCCCTGCTGGTCCTGTGCCCCCAGCTCCAAACCCACCCCTTGGCCCTACTCCTCACCAGGAGATGCCTTGCACCTTGCTAAAGATCAGCTCCCAGTCCAACCTCCTCTGCTGGTCAGTAAAGGCTGACCCTTCCCTTCCCTTCCCAGGGCTGACCTTCCGCCTGAGGTGAGCTCAGGTGAGCTCAGCCATGGCCACAGGACAGGTGTCCCCACCCAAGGGCTCATGCAACCACCCAGCTCCTTATTGGCAGCCTCAGCCAAAGAGAGAAGGGCTGAACCAGCCCTGGGGATGGTGTATCTTTAGAGCTTCTCAGCTGGGGACATAGCCCACGAGTGATGGCACGGGGAGACCTGCCCACGCCACACCTGGACACCGAGCCCACCACATGCAACAAACAAAGCCCCTGAAAGCAAAACCCTGATGAACAAGCCCCAAACTACCCACGTTGGCTGGAGAAGGACCAAGCATGCACTGAAGGAGAGGAGAAACCCAAGGAGAGAGACTGTCCATTACCAGAGTAGTTTCCCGAGGACTTGATGTACATCTGCCCATACTGCTCCTCCACCATGGTGTCGTACGCCTCGTCGTCCTCCTCATCCTCCTCGTTGTGGTAGGAGGTGGGGCTGTCAGTGGTGGGAATGCTGCTGGCACCGGGGCTTGTCCGCTCCCCCTGTGAGTACTGGACCTGCTGGACGTTGGGGATGAGGGTGGCCAGGTTGGGCATCCCGTAGTAGGAGACGCGGGAGAGCTTCAGGGGGGCGGCGTTGGGGCCGGTGCCGCCCGTCCCCTCCCGGGCTCCGGGCTCCAGGGGCCGCTTGCCGGGCAGGCCGGGCAGGGCCGCTGCCTGCAGCTCCAGGTTCTCGTGTTTGACGCGGGTGAGGAGCGGGATGGGCATGGAGGGGGACATGACGTAGGGCGCCGAGGCCGACTGCAGCTGGTTGCAGGGACTCTGGGGCTCCGAGCTGGGGTCTTCGATCATGGTGGTCTGAGAGTCACAGTGAGGAGAGCTGACCTTGAACATCAAGTCCGTCCCTTTCTCCACGATGTGCTGGATCTGCAGGAAGCCGGCCGTGTACATCACCACCAGCTGCTCGCTCGCCGCCATGGTCAGCTTCCCGGTGTAGCAGAAGGAGAGGATCTGCTGGAAGCAAGCCGGGGGGACGGTGCCCGGCAGCTCAAAGGCGTTTTTGCTGTTCCCACTGAACAAGTCTCGGAAGTAGAGGCTGCTGGCAGCCAGGACCGCCCGGTGAGCTTTGAAGGCTTGGCCCTTCACCACGATGGAGACATCGCAGTAGAGTCCCAGCAGCCGCTGCTCGTTCAGGCAGCCCAGAACGGTGTTCCCAAAGTTGGGAATCTCTATGTGCAACATCTGCGACATGGCTCAGGGTCGGCTGGAGCTCCTCAGACATTCAATGCAGGAATATCCAAAGCAGGGCACATCTGAAAGAAACAAAACAAAACAAAAAAACAAACAAACAAACAAAAAAAAACATAGGGAGAGAAAAGGCACAGTGGGTTTAGACAGTTCACCAGGAGCAGAGGAACCCAACGCACCCGACATCAAAGCTCAGGGCTCAGCTCGGGAGACCCGGCACGGAAAAACCACCACTCAGAGAAATTACTTATCCAGGTTTCCAAACAGCGTTGGAAACGCTGCTGGGGGGTGGCGAGGGATATTGGGGAAAAATGCGGGCATTTCCTGGGAGTTGAGGACTGTCTGAATAAGCACCGCTGGTTTATTCCCCCGGGGGCTTTCACTTTATGCAGGAAAATCGGAGGGGTAATGGGAGAGGAGTGAAGAGTAAAGCAAAGCGAAGGCAGGCAGACGGATCGCGGGGAGCATTATGTAAGAAACACGACAACCAACAGCTCTGTTGAAACTACAGAAAAGATATTTATAAAACAATGTGCCATTCCGCCTGAAATAAATACCCAATTCTGCCGGAGCGGCAGCTCCCAGGAAAAAGCACTTTGAAAAGCAATCTTCCCATTTGCACCAGAAAGAGGGAGCGTTTCAACAGTTAAACCCCTTTCTCAACAGATTTATCCGCCAACAAAACGAGGCTTATCTACAAATTAAGCCAGATATTTGAGCCCCAATAAAACAAACCCGTGTGCCGCAGCGAGCTGCCTACCAAGGTGGCTTCTTAGAGGGAAAAAATCAACTCAAAGCAGGGCTGGGGACCAACCCCTCCCAGCAAGCCCAGCCCCTCCTGCAGCCGGAGCCCCCCAGCCCATCACCCCCAGCCCCGGGGTCCTGGCCCCACTATAACCTCCCAGGGAAAGGGCTGGAGATGCTGGTTCTGGCGGCGCATCCCGGTGCATCCCGGCACGGGCAGTGTCCGTACCTTCTTCTGGCCAAGAGGAGAAACCCTCCCTTCAGCAGCCAAAGGTGGCTGAGCCTTCGCAGGGGCTGGGACACAAAGCCCGTGAGACCTCCGAGAGGGAGCCGAGTGCTGGGACTCACTCCAGGGAAAGAAATCCCTGTGGATTCACCCCCACCAAGCCCCCTCCCGACCCCCCAGCTCCATGCAAGAGTCCAGGAGATTTAAAATCCCGTTTGCCTGCAAGATGAGTGAAGAAAAACTCTGGTTAACTAAGTAGCGAAAGCTTCTTAGAACAATATGAATTAAAACAAAAGAAAAGAAAAGAAAAAAAAAAAAACAAAAACAGAAGTTTATCAGAAAGATTAAAAAATACCCAAAACCTCCTGTGAAAAGAAAATTATAACCCACAAAGAGTTGCTCTGTTCCCACTGCTGTGGAATGAAAAAAAAAAAAAGAAAAAAGGAAGAAGAAGAAGAAGAAAAAGTCCTATCTGCAAGGCCACGGGGTAACAGGAAGAAAAGGGAACACACTCAGAGCCAATTTAATTGTATCTGCCTGGTTCAAAAAAATTCTTCCAAGCGAGGAAGTTCCCGGTCCCCTCGCCCGGCCGGGAGCAAACGTACCTTCAGTGCCAGGCACAGGGGTCTGTGTCCCCCTCACCCTGCTATCCGCAGCGATGGCTCAGGGGAGGGGAAAAAAAAAAATAATAATATAGAGTATCAAGCCCTGGGTTTGTATCTGCTGTAGCTCAAGCTTTTACCAAGTCAAATCTCCCCGGCAGCGCACAGCATCTAAATGAATAGGCCGGATGCAGATTAACATTCAGGCTGCTCTCTGCAATGAATAGAGCCCTTTGATTAGGGACCTGAAGTAAATGCCAGTTTCAAACCCAAGCTTTAAAAACAGAGAAATATCAGTGCCAGAGGAATGCTCTCAGTGTTGGTACAAGACAGACTTTTGATGAGTCACTGCAATGCAAACAAAGATGGCAGAAATACTGTACTGTATGCTGATGAAATGCTTAGTGGTGCCACGGCAACTGAGACAGGTTTTAAATTTATAGTGCAGTTTTGCATATGAATTACGCTGTAAACTGCCTCCCCTGCCATCTAGTACATCCAGAGTGTCAAAGCATTTAAACTATTCCAAACAGTCTGCAGAGCTGGCACTGCTGCTGGTTAACTCCTGCAGCCAGAGGAAGGCGAGGAGAGCAACCCTCAGCATCCCACAGCATCCCCCACTGGACCCCAGCAACCCCCTGCATCTCCCTCTCACCCCTCTGCATTCCCCTGCATTTCCCCAGCATCCCTCTGCACCCCACAGGATCCTCCTGCATCCCTCCTGACCCAGCATCCCCCTATGGGCACCCCAAAACCACCTGCCCAAAAGGACAGCTTTGGGAATGTCCAAATCCGCCCAAAATACAGGTGCTGGGTGGGCAGCCACAGCCTCCATCCCCACCCCCCTTCATACCAGAAAGCCTTTCAAATGCAGGAAAAATGTTTACCCCTTGGGGAAAGCTTCTTTCAGGCTGTGGCTGAATCCACTAAAAGCAAATCCATTTGCTTAAGTAATGAAATCCCAGTCACATTGTCTCCTGGATTCAGATTTTAAATTACCTTCGCATTTATTGAGCATGTTTGGTGCTTTTTTTCTGGGAAGGAGGGTGGGGCCTGACTCCGATTACTCCTCTCTTGCCCAGAGCAGTTTTATTTCTGCTATTGCTCCCGGATTTGTTGCAGTGGCTCTGCTCGGATGGTCAGAAACAGATAAAATTTAAGAGCTTGGAGACGAAGCCATCCTTAGAGGAGAAGAACTGTGCTGGGGATGCTCTGGCCTGGCCCCTCTCTGCCCAGCCTGCTCTGTCTCTGCTTCCCCTGGCCAAGCAGATGTTTGGTGCCTCAAGTTTAACTCCGCAGCAGCAAATTGCTGCTGATCCTCAGCACCCAGGGGCTGGGTGCCCTCCCCAGCTCTTCCAGCAAAGAGCACCACCACATCTGCTTGGCATCCCACAGGACCTGCAGCCTCCTGGTGCTCTGGTCCAGCCGAGGACCTTCAGGACCTCCAGGTGTTGGGAGGGCTCAGTGGCATCACCCAAACCTGGTGTGAGGTCAGCCAGACCCCTGCCTATGGCACCAAAAGGACACCAAGGTGGCATCCTGTGAGGAGGTCAGAGAAAACACCACGACAGGCAAGCCCAGGAGCCCAACACCTCTTCCAATCATGATAAAGAAAGGAGACTGCGGTGGGAAATCGGTGAAAATTATTGAAAAATAATGTGCTTTATACAGAGAGAAAACTTCACCATTCAAGAACCTGAAGAAAGCCACATCTGTGGTGACAGCAGACTGTGGCTGGAGAAGAATGTCCTGCTCTTTTCTTCCAGCAAGAGCTGCCCAAGAGCTGGAGACCCTTCTGGATGTGCTCACCACCCTCCCTGAGAAATCAAACAGGGCAGGAGGAGAAGGACCAGCCAAGGACAGCTTGGTAGCACAGAACAAACCAACTTAAAATAGATATAAATTATTAATATTGCTTCAAATCTGCTCTATAAACAAGCCAGACATGCCAGGAGGAACCCATGTCTCTCTAAAAACACCAAAATTGTGTGGGTTCAACATCCAGTCACCAGAGTCACCAGAGTGCCCCAGCCTAGCAAATTATTGGCAGATTTCATGTAAAACCTCCCAGGAGACATCAGAGTTAGAACCAAGATGCTCCACACAACAAATCCCTCCCGGAATCACAAAGAAACTGTGAAAACAGCAACTGAGCTTGGTCTAGGAAGAACATTGAGGCACATGAGCAGAGCCATACCAGTGAGCTGGAAAGCTCAAACCACTTTAATAATTGTGGATCAGGACTGCTGGATTGTTGTTTCTTCTTCCCCATTCTGTCCCTACCTTTTTATGACCAGAATATAGAAAAAACCCACTCTGAACCCCCCTAGTCCTCCCCCAAAACACAGAAATCCAAGAAATAAAAGCATCCAGTCTTGAAAGCCAAGGAGAACCTGCTTACCACCCCTGAAAGGTTGGACTTGATCTTAAAAGATCTTTTCCAACCTAAATGATTCTATGAAAGCCAAGGAGAACCTGCTCCCTAGCAGTCCTCACCTCCCCTAACAACAGCAGAACAAAAAATTCCTGTGACTGGATAACAAACACAGTAACACTTGATAATGTCTAACTTAAAAATCCCCTCTGATAGATAGGATATTTTTTTTCCTCCACAGAGCACAAAAAAGCTTTTGCATGGTTTGAAGTGGCTTCAGCCCATCTGTGGTGGGAAGGGCTTTGCTGCAGGAGCCCTGAGCCATTGCAGATCCAAACTGGACTTTGCAACCTTCCCTCCCAAGCTGAGCTTGTGCCCCAGGGTGCAAGAAGATCCCATAGCACCACCACCATCCCCCCAAAAATTCCCACTCTCCTTTGGGCTGCCATGTCCTCCAGGTGACAAATGAAGAGATGGACATCTCCCACCAAAGGGGAAAACTTGGGCAAAATGGGATTAAACCCAAGCAACCCCTGCCTGATCATTTCAGATCTGTGACTATTCAAGCAAAACACCATCCTAGTTCCTAATGGCAGCTTCTTTTTCCCAGCTCTTGGCTAGAGCAGGACAATTTGTCCATGTCTGCAGGATTTTTGTAAAGTCATAGCCTTTGTCACAAGCTGTTCATAAAAAATGCAGCTGTTATTTGATACAACTTCCAGGAGAGTTTGGGAATTCTCTGTTTCTGTGTTCAGGTGCTTTGGGGGGGAGGAACAAACAAAAAAAAAGGAAAAAAAAACAGCCCAAAAAGGTTTGCTCTTTTCTAAACTATTTTCCTGCTCTGAGCTCTGAGGCATGAAAGGTCAGGGTGAGATAACAACAACAAAGCAAAAAAGCATCGACCTAGAATAAGATGCTGGCACCAGAGCTCCCCCAGGAGTAATCACAAATAATTGGATAATGTATTTAGATTGGCTTTTTCCTTTGCCAATTTACAGAGACTCAGAGATTTGCCCCCCCCTCAAAAAAAAAAAATTACAAACAACAAAAAACCCCAAACAAAAACCAAACCCAAACCAAACAACCAATAAACAACCCTAAAACCCCCAAATCTGAAGTTCCCAGCAGGAGGGTTTGCTGGGCTGTAGGCTGGGGAAGGGACAAAGGAGGGGACAAACCTCCAGGGTGGGAGACAAAGCTGGCCAGGACCTTCACCCCCACCCAGCCACGGCCCCTCAAAAGAAAAGAGCTGAACAGTCCTGCCCTTGAAGGCCCCAAAGGGTCAAAAGAAACTTCCCTTTCTTCTGTAAATGAGGAGCAGAGGGGGAAAATCCCACCCTTGGCTTTGAGGCTGGGGATGTCACCCAGCCAGGCAGGGGCCCCCCAAAGCCACCGCTCCCCCTGGCACAGGGGTGACACCTGCTCAGCTCCTGCTATAGGGTTTTTTTTTTCTTTTTTTCCCCATCTCCCTTTTAATAAAAAGGAAATGCACTTTTTGACATCAGCCTGAAGAAAAACACCCAACAGCAAACTGCAAAACTCCTCGCCAAGTCCCACTCCCCCAGCACGGCGCCGCTGCAACGCCTGCAGTGGAATAAACAGTGAAATCAAGTCAAATAAAATGCATTTCAGGTCTAGGCTCTGTGTGCCAGTGGGACCCAGAAGCAAAAAAAAAAAAAAAAAAAAAAATTCTTTGCCCTCACCCCCCTCCAAAAAAAAAAACAAACCCAAGCCCCGAGCCTCCCCTCTGCCCACATCAGGGTTCAGAAACCAGGGAGGGGATGGGAGAGGGATTGGGGCAGAAGCTTGATGCCTGCAGAGTGTCCTGCCCGGCTGTGGCAGGGGAAGGAAAACAAGGTTAAGTTTGGTAATCAAATGACAGTCATGCCCAAGCTCCTTCTCTCTTCTGCAGCATTTGTTTCTGCGGCTCCAAAGTATTCCTTTTTTTTTTTTTTTTTTTTTTTTTTCAAATGCTGCAAGTGCCGAGCAGTGCTGACAGTCCCTATTTTTAGTGTAGCAGCCAGTGGCACCGGGTGCAAGAAGATTATTTCTGCCTTATGAAAGAGAGCAGAAACTGAATTTGCAAATATTACCGAGAAGGTGCAGGCAGCAGACACGCAGCTGCCTCTGCTCTATAACCCTGAAAGTTCCCTCCGAAAGTAAAAACCTGGAGGCACGGGCAGGAGAACGGGGGAAAAGATGGCAAAGTGAATTAAAGAAATGCTGATGAGCCAGCCCTGCCCAGGACACACAGCCAGGGCACTCCGGGGATGGGTACGGGGGGCTCTGCCTGGCAGCAAGCCCTGGGGACCCCGGGAACAATCTGGGGGGAACTCTGGCAGCAATCTGGGGGGGACCCCAGCAGCAGCCCCCCCCCACCTGTCCTGCTGCAAGGTGAGTCCCTGGCAGCCTGGGCACAGCATCGCTGCTCGAGGTCACCCACCCCAGCAGCTACTGCCTCCAAAAAGTGCAGTCATTCAGCCAAGGCAAAGCAGGTTATTGCCGTTCTTTCTTTGATTTTTTTTTTTTTTTTACCCCTTTATCTACTGATTTTAAGAGCTCTCAAAGCAGACAGAAGCAAAAATAGAGAAAACGCAACATTTCAATTTTTTTTTCTTTCTTTTTTTTTTTTTTTTTTTTTTTTTTTTTTGCAGGTCGCCGCAAGGAAAAAGGGGAAGGGAGAGACAGAGATCAAAATGACAATTATTCTGCAGAATTTAATTCTTTGCAACCTAACACAAGCTCGAGACCCCCGACTGAGTTCCATCCACCCGAAAGCACAGAGCACCCCATCCCCATCCCTCCTGCAGAGCCTGCCCTGCCTGCATCCCATCGCAAACATTAATTCCCATCCCTAACACATCAAAAAGACAAGTGCCATGCTGAATTGTATTCTCCTCACTCCTCGTACACAACAGCAGAGCTAGCAATATATAACATGCATGACTCAGTTCTCCCATCGTGCCACTACAGCAAAGAAAGCCTTAAAAATAAAGTAAATATCTTAAAAGGTCAATTAAAAAAGCTTACAAAACATCAGACGCTGCTTCTTGTTAGAGCTCATTACCTAGTATGGTGGAGCTGCCTGTGTGTTTTTTTTTCTTGTGCAAGTTAGTCTGTGAGTCAGCATTAACACACATGAGAACATCAGGAATACTGCCTAGTTCTGATGCAATGGAGGTTGTAAAAAAAAAAAAAAAAAAAAAAAAAAAAAAAGAAGAAGAAATCACCACGCTCCGTTTGGACAGGAGCCTGTAATTCAATTGCCTTTACTTTTCAATTACTGCATAGCCTACCCCAACCAACCTGCAGAGGGGAAGGAAACTTTGCTTACATCTCTTAAAATTAATGACTTTTACTTTTGGCTACAGCTTATTCTCCTTGTTTTAAGGAAAAAAAAAAAGAAAAGAAAAAAAAAAGAAAAAAGTAGGTTTAATATAATTAACCCTTCAAGGGCAGCTGTGCAGTGCTTGGGATCTCTGGTTTTTGTAGAAATTTCAGCACTGGAAGAGAATCCTGCCAAAAAGTTCTGGCGAAGGAAGGCATTTATACATTAAACTTTTAATACCCAATAAAGCAAAGCTACAATTGCATCTGAGCTTGATCCTTAATGGAAATATAAGCCTGCAGATAAGGAAAGTTATAGACAGCAGAAATTTAACTCTGTACTTCCAGGTTTATAGAAGGCAAATACCAGATAGCAAGGGGTGGTTTTCAAATCTGAGCTTTCCAGTCAGTGAGCAAAAACCCCCAAAAACCTAAAATCTGTGACACGAGGTGGTCACCTCAACCCAATGCCCACCTGGCCCAGGCCAACGGGGCAGAGCTGAAGACACATGTTTTTATACACTGCATTTATCACTCACATTTCAGCAAACAATTTTCTTTCCCCCTTTCCAAGGGAAACCCCCTGGCAGGCTCAGCTCCCACCCTCAGGATCCCACGGGAAGGCACAGGACACTCAGCAGCACCTTGGCATTTCTGACTTCTCTGCTCTTGCAACAAAACCTTGCACTGGTCCAAGAAATTTTACCCAAACCTTCACTTCTGGAACCCCCCCTAAGGCACCCCCAGACAGCACTGCAGCTCAGAATATTTATTTTATAGCTATGATATTAACAATTAGATATGGTCAGTGTGTTATGTTCTGTATAGTCAAGTAGATCAGAGCCAACACCAACATCTCACAAGCTCTGCTGCACAGCTCCAGCACCTACACTGCTTACATTTGGGAATCTTACAGAGATTCAAACCTCATGCAGCAGAGCAGGTCTGAGGCTGGAGGTAAGAAAACCTCCCTGATGCTGCAGCCAGGGGATACAAACCCTGAGCTGATCCCACAGCAACAGACATTGACTGACCCATCAAAATAAACAGGTCTAGCTAATGCATAATAACCCATTATATTCTAAATCCCAGTTTAGTTCCTGGGTTTTTCTTTCTATGGATAGACATAAGCACTATAAAAATTTTTTTTTTTTTAATACACAAGTATAAATAGTGATTAACACTCATTAACCCAGAAGGAAACCCCCTAATATTAGAGATCAACCACTCCTGCAGCTTCCCTTGCATGCAGAGTCTGTCTCAAACCAGTATGAGCCTGGTGGGGGGTTTTTTGTTGGTTTTTTTTTTTTTCTTAAGCATGTGGGATACTTGAATACAGATGAATTGAGTTTTAAAGGGGGGAAAAAAAAAAAAACAACACAAACCCAAGCAGCAACTTCTGGGCCAAGTTCTTGTGTGCCAAACTTTTCAACCACCACAGCACAGCTCGACAGTGTTTCAAAAGAATTTAAGCACTGTTTTGAATACTGCTGACAATCTTCCTCATCAAAATTTGTAATTTAAATACCTCAAATCTGAAAAGCACGCTCCCTGGGGCATGCTTCATTCTCCTTCCCCACCACCCACCCTCCCCAAGCCCCGTTCGATACAAAAATCATCACTTTCCATCTTCTGGCTCTTTTTTTCCCCCAATTCCAGCATCCCCCCCCCACATCCCACAGGGATTAGGTTTAGGCAGGAGTTTTTTTCTCCAGATTACCCGTGGAGAAAACCCTTGCAGCACCCAAATCCATCCTCACTTTTCTCTAACTCCAGCACCCATTTAGGGACCTGTTTACTGATCTGGAGCCAAAGCCCTGCTGAGGGATGGGCATTCCCACGGCAGGAAAGGGTTAAGGTAGATAAAATGTTCCCTCAAACACCTTCTGATGTGCCAATAAACCCCAAAATCATTCTGTGTCAGGAAGTGGAATTGGCGAGGAGCAGGCAAATTAATTTTTCGGGTCTCTGAGGCTACAAGCAGAGGCAGCAGCAGCAGCTCCATTTTGGCAGGAGGATGTTTAAGATTCCCTCCCAGTGCTGCAAAGCACCTTGAAAGGTCGACGAGTGCTTTCATATTCTCAGATCCATCCACAAGGCTGCAGCAGATGAAACGGATTGACCTAGAGGCAGCCTGGGTGCAATAATCCATCCCCAGCAGTGGCAGGGACAGGCTGGGGACCCAACCCCAACCCCAACACCTCCAGGACCCCAACCACCTCCCTGCCCTTCTGGGCTGTCCCCAACACCAGCACCCATGGTTGGGGAGCCCCCAAACCCCAGCCACTTCCATAAATATTCCATAATTCCATAAATAAGTGTGTGCAGGGCTTGTGCCCATTACAGAACTCATTAAAGACAGTGATACTTTGTACCATACCCTAATCTTTAATATTCATAGCTTGCTTCATTTGCATATCATGCCATAAATAGTTGAAGCAGAGGTAAAACACAAAGCGCTCTACTTGCATTTCTAATTATGCCTAAAATCAAATGTAAATCACAACACATCCAAGACACAAGAAAGTATTAAATTTGCTGGCTCTCTGTTAAAAAAAAAAATTTTTTTTTTAAGGAAAAAAACCAACAACAAACACACACACAGAAAAACAACCCCCCCACACAAACCTAATTATTTTTAAAAAGGAAAATCAAAGGGGCTTATAGGCAGGCATGCTGGGGTGACACTGTTTCAGGAGGGCAGCTCACAGGTCTAAGCCCCAGCTGAGGTGATGGAGCCCAACAGCAGCCCCCAAGCAGACCCCCAGGGCCCTTCCCACCCCCTATCACCCCAGCCCCCCAGATCTGCATTCCCCATTTCACCTTGGGTCTCTGGAAAAACAAGAGGAACCTTTTCCTCCAGGCCAGCCAGGAAAGCTGATCCCCAGCAAAGGAGGGAAATGTGAAGAATCAGCTTCAGTTAAAGCTGAATTTAAACTTCAGCTCCAGTGCTGGGCTGGCCTGAGCTGGGGCTTCAGCATCACCCACCAGTGCAGGAGAGAAAGTGACTCCAGGGCTGGAAACCACTTAACCCTGAGGTTTGAGGAGAAAAAAGGTGTTTTGGGGTGCAGATCCCAGTCCACAAGGAACAGATGATTTCTGTTCCTTACCTACCAAAACTGTGCCAAGACAGCTTGGGGTGTTTTGCCCTGCTCCGATTTTTCCTGAAGCACAGGAGAACCCCCAGAGCCAGGAGCTTCCCAGTGGCGCTCCCACCACCAGCACCAGTTCCGTGAAGTCTCAACACCCCCTTAGCTGTTGGTGATGCTGTCCCATGGACAGGCACAGTGTCCCAGAGCCAGGTGCCCTCCAGGCACAACCCAGACATTATCCCTCACAACCAGTGAGCTTGCAGCCCATGTTGTTCCCCACAAGGTGGGTTCCCTGTGGCCATGTCCCACAGGACCTGCTGCAGCCTCAACCCCAACCCTGGTCCTACTGCCACACTCCTGCCCTTCCCCACACTGCTGATGCTCCCAGGATGCTCAAAGTCTTCCTCCTTTCCACCCACCTCCTCAGAAGCTACTCACAACAGAGATTTAGCACCTACAATATTCAAAAGTTGTGCAGATTTATGCCAAAATATTTAATTCAAATAAAATGAACTCAATTTTGCAGAAGTAGGGCAGAACCTGCATGGTTTGGGGAGGGGGCAGTGCCCTTGCCCAGCCGAGGAACACGGAGTGGGGTGGCTGCTGGCATCCCTGCCCACTTACCTTCCATTTGCCACTGGGATTCCAGCTGCATCAGCCCACTGTGTCTTAATGAGAGGCTTTTGTGGGTGGCTGTCCCCAGGGAAAAATGCATTTTTAAGCCACTTGAAGCAAGACTGATTTTGCAGCAAGCCCCAGCTAAACACCCCCAAAGGGAGCGGGCACCCGGCTGGGGGGGCATCTCCCAGCCACAGCCTCTCCCTTATTTGATTTTTCTGGTCTTACAAAAGGCTTAAAGAGACTTCTGAGAATTAAAAGCTGGAAGAAAAAAAACCAAAAAACCCAACACGTGCATCATCACCATGTTCTGCTCCAGGTTCCAGGATCCCCAGATCCCATCAGCAAGAGGGTCCAGGGACCCGCGTGAGGCTCCCCCCCAAGCTCTTGTCCTCCCCAGGCACTACAGCAGGTTGGGTTCCCCTGCCAAATTTGTGCCCAGCTCGACAATATGGCATCGGTTCTATTAAAGAGTTAAAGGATCTTTTGTGCAATCTCCACTTCCAAAGAATGCCAGAGACATCATGAAATTTAACCCCCGAAGGTGAGCAGTTGCTCCGTGCCCCCAGCCCGCGCCGGGGGAGAAGTGAAAGTGAGCTGCTCACAGCCTGCAAAGCTTTTTTGCTGTTCATATGTACCCTGGCATCTTGCCCAGACCTATTTTTAAGCCCATTTACTAGAAATCCCACAAATTAAAGGAAATACGGATAATGTTGTAAGAATCCTTTGGGCCAAATAAAAGCTACACATAATTTTCCTTGTGCATCAGAGTAAGATCCTTAACCACAAAAACCAGATTTCCCCAAAGCTCTTTTGCAACAGCGAGAGAATCTTGTTTTGTAAAAAGTTGCTTTGATTCACTCCTGGATTACAGGGAGCACAGCAGACACGGCTGCCTCCCGGCCAGACCCGAGAGGTGATTACTGTTATGAAACAGAAAGGTGTTGGGAGAACACAAATAAATTAAACATCCCCAGCTCCAGAACGGTGGCTGTTAACGACAGCAAAGGATGCAGAATGCGCTCACGGGGAGAAGCTGTAGGATGGTTATTGGGTTGTTGTTTGGTTTTTTTGATTTTTTTTCCCTGCATAGGAGAATGCGGCGTGGGTTTATTTTCCAGTTTCTTTCAAACCGTGAGGTTCACGGTGCTCATGAAGGGCCAAAGCTTCCTCCAGCACACTGCCATCCAGGGCAAATCCCTGCTTGGCACAGCCCTACCCCACCTTAGCCCAGCTCTGAGAAACTCCCAACAAGCCTGGCCTGACAGTCCATCGGATAAGGAGACCACTGAATCCACCTCACCTGTCCCTGTGCCCAAACCAGACCTGCTGCAGGCAGGACAGCCACACAGTCACTATCTCCATCCTCAGGTCTCTCCAGCCCTACCTACAGCCCCGTGGCAGTGGGGACAGGATGATGGCAATGCCAGCTGTGCCTCGTGCCACTGCATCTCTGCAGGGACTGAATGAGGAGCACTGCTTGTACACAAAAATAACTCCATGCTCTCTATCTCCATATTCCTCAAGTCACAGCACACCCGACTGCAGCATCTTCTGCACCAGGGATGTTGGGAAGGAAGGAGAGAGCCTGGGTTTCCTACAGCAGCTGTGATTTTAACTATCCAAAGGCTCCATTATATTAAATGAACTCCCCTGACAGCTCTTGTGTTTCAGTAGGGTTAAAAAGAAACTAGCAACCAGATACACCTTTCAGTGAAACTCACAAGACAAGCAGGAACAGCCCCAAAACACAGCAGGAAAAGTGACATTTGTGGTTAGTCCTTGCAGACAGCAGAAGGTGCTTTACTCCCAACAGCAACCCAGTAAAGCAAAGCAATCTTCATTAAACCTGACCCTCCCTTCACTCTTCTTCACCCCCAGCAGTCACTTAAGATGTCTTCCCTGCAAACATTCCAGTTGCCCTTTAAAAAATGGAAAATAATTCTGCCAGGGAATAACCAGGCAGGCACGGAGCTGAACAGCCCAACACGCGACTTTGGGAACTTTTCCAAGATTTATATGTTTTGCATGGAAAGCAAATGTGTTGGGGTTTTGGGTTTTTTTTTTCCCTGCCTGGGAAAATATTTAAGTACTAAGTTTATGAAGCCAAGGCCATTTATTCCTGGTTTATGCTGCTGCTCAGATGGAATCTAATTAGTGATTAAGCAGCAGCAGTGCAGGGATGTGGTGCTGCCCAATGCCCCCAACCGCGGCTCTGCCGGCGTGTGGCCCCAGGGACTCTGGCCCAAAACTGGGTTTTCTCCATGGCACAGGACAGTGGGACCTGTGCAGGGTGATGTCAGGGCCACCCTTCCCCAGGACAGGCAGTGGGGAGATGCCCAGGAGAGAGCCTGAGGTTACCTTCCAGCTGTACCCCAAGGCCATTGAGCTTTTGACTCAGTAAAAGTGATTTAAGTGATGCTGCAGCAACTCGTGATTTACATCCTCCTGCACAACTGCCTCTCTCACCAAACTGGTGGCCTCACTGCATGCAGCCTCAACTCCGTCTTGTCCTTCTTGCTCACAGCAGCACCCAGGCAGGATTGGTGCCTGTGAGCTGCTTGGTGGCAGCCATCACATTCATCCCCAAAGTGGGGAGCCCAGAGAACCAGCCTTGGTCCTTCATCATGGGACAGCTTAGGAGCAGGGGAGAAAAAAAACAGCCCCAAAGTGCTGGACACCAGCACATGAGACCAGGGTGACCCCAAAGAGCAACCCCAGCCCAGCAGCATCATCCCCAAAGAGCAGGACTGTCAGAGCTGGGGGAGAGCATCCCCCGTGGCACCAGCACTCCCCTCCCTGGGAAGGACACGGGAATGGGAATACAGCCCGGGAGGGTCCCCTTTCCATACCCAGAAGGAGCTTCCAGGTGAGAGCTGGGACCTGCCACCTCCCCAGCTCCCTGCCCTGAGCACAGAGCATGGTTTCATAGAATCATAGAATCAACTGGGTTGGAAGGGACCTCAGAGCTCATCAAGTCCAACCCTTGATCCACTCCCCCCGTGGTTCCCAGCCCATGGCACTCAGTGCCACATCCAGGCTCTTTGGAAAGATCTCCAGACACGGAGAATCCACTACTTCCCTGGGCAGCCCATTCCAATGCCTGATCACCCTCCCCAGAAAGAAATTCTTTCTCATCTCCAACCTAAACCTCCCCTGGCACAACTTGAGACCCTGCCCTCTTGTCTAGTTTGCACTCCTGCAGCCTCCCCAACCCTTTCCCGGTTCCTATGGGCTGGGAATAACAAACACCCCCATGTTCCCAGGGAAATCTTAGCCTGGGGATTCTTTATTTTTAAGAGGGGCTCATTCTGCCCCCTCCCCTGAGCCACACCTGCCTGCCACTTATGAGAAGATGAGAAAACTCTGGGATTTGTCCATCCCTGAGCCTCAGTCCCTTGCACAGGCACCAGGAGACTTTTCACCCCAGACCCAAGGTCCTTCAGCATTTTTCAGCAACAAGGCCAGTGATTTGCCTCTGGTTTTCACCCACACTTGTCTGTGTATTTTTTGCAAATCTTTCTGGCCAGTTAAACCAGAGCCGTGGGGATTGCGAAACCCAGGAAATTTGCTGCAACGCTGTGTAACACTTGCAAGGCAATTAGCCAAAACCTGACACAAATAAAGCCTTTTCTGCCACACCACCCTTCTAACCACCAAGCATTAACCCATTTTCTTAGGAAACAACATCTGCTGAAACAACTTCCTAACCTAGGAGCAGGCAGAGGAAAAAAAAAATTAAAAGGAAAGAATAAAAGAGCTGCTGCAGTGTCACTAATCCATGGTAAACACAATTTTGGGCAGAATTTTCCCTCTTGGAGGGTACTGACTCACCCCAGCTGAGCAAGGGGCTCCTTACACAGACCATCTGCCCAGAATATTTGGTACCTAGCTAGGGAAACCCAGAGGGGCAAAGCTTCCCCTGCAGCCCTGATGTGGAGGAGGGGGATGCTGGAACAGCCTGGGGCTTGGGGACAGGAATTTGCACCCCTGAGCCAGGTGCTGTGGGGTTGGGAATGCTGGAAGGTAGAGGAGCTGCATCCTATAGCTGCAGGAATAAATCACAGCAGGGGACAGCTCCTGGGTAACTGTTAAGAATTAAGAAACTGGTGGGGCAATAAAGCAACCATTTCCATTTCCTAACTCTGCCTTTGCACAGCTTTTCTTCCTGGGAGGATGTCAACAGACAGCAAAAATGAAGTTGTGTGATTTGGCCTTGGAACAGGTTATCACCTGCAGGTAAACTGAGGCAGAGCACGATAACAAAACCGACACACAGAGCAAACCAGTGCTCACAGACAGCAAGAAAAAACCCACACGTGATAATTTGACTTATTTAGATTAAAACAGCAGCTACACTTCTGTGCTATTTGGTATAACTCATTCCCTCCCTTATTCTCTGTCCCTGCTTTCTCTCCCACTTTGAATCCCCAATAATAAAATGAAATAAAAAGCTTCCTTTGGGGAAGGCAGCAGTAATAATGCTGCTACCATCTGTTGATAAGTCCAAGGACCTGCACAGGGAGGAAAGAGGCTGCAAAGCTGAAAGGGAGTCAAGTGTTTGCATGGTTTTATTGAGAAATGAAATCTAGCTTTAAACACAGTAAATCGGAGACTATTCTGAATCACCTCTTGAATTTTTTAATGCTACTCCTGGGAGCACTGAAGGTAAATATGTTAATTTGACTTCAATCATGGTGCAGGAAAAAAAAAAAAAAAAAATCAGGCTGTATTAGTTTAGGGTACCGAGTCTTAAAACTATTCATGCATTTCTGCATATTTTATACTCAGCAAATAAAGTTCCAAGGTTCTATAAGGAGGCTGTGGAATTATTCTGAGTAAGCAATAATGAGGTGTGCATTATATAAGGCTGATCCTAATGGTAATCTATTATTAAAATTTAAGAGTTATAGCAGCTACATTTCAAACAGTCCTAGAGCAGTTTTTCTTCTCTAAGAGGAGAAAGCAGCACCTGGAGGAGGGGAGGGGGGGCTGGTGAGACAGTGAGTTCCAGACCTGGTACAGGGGCTGGGAACGAGCTGTACCCCAGGTCCCTGGGACAATATTTCTGCTGCTTCTCAGTGTCCCACCACAGGAGGAACAAACTCCTGCTCAGCCAGGGCAGGGTCATATTTCCAGTGTGTTTAATGCCCTGCCTGATGTTCCAGCATCCCCAGGCATTAGAAAATTATCAGGGTGTCAAGTTTGTGCTCCCCAGGGCTAGCCTGACCCTTGGCTCCTGCTGCCATGGCCCCCCCGGGCTGGCAGGGGTGTGAGCAGTAACACCCTCTGGGCTTTTCCCACCTGTGCCCAAAAGCATCTCCAGGACACTGAGAAGAGCAGCATCCCCACATCCCAGCAGGACACAGGATGCTCAGCAAGCTCAGGATGAACTTCCCCTGGTGCTGGTGTGAGCCTGACCCACTCTGCCCCTCTCCCTGCCTCCTTCTTTCCAGGCTCAGATGCTTTCTGGAGCCCCAGGGTCAAACCTCAGCAAAGGGCTTGGGATCAGCCCTTCCTTGGGATAAGGAGCCATCCCTCAGTGCAACAGCACCTCTCAGCACCACACCGGAGAAACAAACAGAAAAAAACTTAAAACACACAGAAATTGGCACATTTTCCTCCTCCCTACATCTATTGGTGACAATAAAAAGGAATCTCATGGGGCTGAAAGTCTGTACATGACAAACCCAGACAGGACCAGGCTCCTCAGTGAGGGACCAGGGCTCACTGACCCCCAGCACACACCAGAACCACGGTGGCCTCACCACCTTGTCTGCCCCTTGGAGGAAAATTCCCCCCCCTGGCTTGTATGAAATGCAAAATTCAATTTTCGGTGCATTTCAAAGTGTGTTGAGAGCGTGCAGCCAAGTTCTTCTTTCCAAATGAGATTTTTCAGCAAATTTAGATCCCAAAGGCAATGTTCTGCCCAAACCAAAGGATAATGAAGCAGAATAATAATTTCAGGAGAAACAAACTTAATCTGAGACCTTTCTGAGCTGAAAAGGATCTTAAAACAGCAACAAGCTCTTTGCTCTCCAGGCTGGGAAGCGAACCAGAGCAGAAAGGGTGGAGGGGACACAGAGCAAGATGGGTTTTACAGGGTGGTTTTAGCACCCACCTGCTTCATCTGCCCATTCCCTGCTGTATCATCACCTGCCTGGGCTGAAGGAGTTAACAACTCTTCTGGGACAGAGTAACAGGAGCTGGGAGTTACTCATCTGGGCATGTCCGGATCGGTATGAACCGGGAGCTGGATGAATGAAGTTGCCTTGGAGATGCAGCCAAAACCAATGACCAGATATTAACTTTTCACAACGAGCTGCCAAGGAAGGCAGAACATGTGAAACTAGCAGGACAACAGCTTCCAGCAGAGGTGAAGGCAGCCAAGGACCCCCCAGTCCTCCCAGAGAAGTAAAATCCTGCACGTTTTTGCTCAAGGGATGGGAGAAATTTTCTCTTGCAAAGCCAAGGGCCAGCAACAAACCCCTGGTCCTGGACCCGACAGTGTGGGTAAATGACAGCCATAAGACACTGTCTTATCTTGGTCTAATTTTAAAGTTGATCATAAAGACACCAACCAACACCCAGCTCCTTGCTCCTTTCTGGAACCAGCTTCATGAGCAGAAAAAACAGCTATGGGCACCTTACACAATGCAGTCCAACTGAGATGTCAGTTAAGCAAAACTTTAACAAGTGATTCTAAGGCTGGGCTGGTGAAGGATTACACACCAGCAAACACCTCCCTCTAACCTCAGCACTTCATCCCCACTTCCAAGGGCAGTTTTGGAGGCATATGAGCAGGAATGGCTCCTCCACCAGCACCCGGGAGGAACAAATTCACCTTCAAGCAGAAGTTTCTCAACCTCAGCTCAGAGCAAGGTACCTTCCTATGGGGTGTTTCTCCAACCCCATTAGGTGGGCATCCTGCTTCCCAAGAGGATGGTGCCAGAGGACATTGGGTGGACAACAAGAAGGCCCCAGGATGCTCCAGCAGGAAAAGCATCTGCTAAAACCCATGGGTAAAGAGAACAGGCAAAGCTCAGCTCACCTGGCCCTCACCTCCCTCCAACCTCACCAGAGCACTGACCCACAGAAAGAAACAGCTTCTCAGCCACAACAAGGCTTGGTGGATGGTTCACCCCACCCCACGCAGGCAAACATCACCCACTACTGAAGGACACAGGCTGACAAAGGTGTCCCCTGGTTTCCAACCCAAAGTCCAACAACTGAAGGGGAAGATGTCTTCAGGTCCTGTGACCTCCCTGCCTTCAGCTCAGCCAGGGAATGACTCAAAGGGGTGGGTGGGATGTGGGAGAGACCAGACCCTCCTCTCACAGCAGCAGGGGACACAAGGACCATCCCAGCAGCCCAGCTGCAGAACTGTGCTCCAGGAGGTGATGGAATGGGGCAGCACTCAGCATGGTGCTGGTTAGAGGAGCCCAGGATGAAGTAGACACATCTGCACCCCAGCCTGGGATGCAGAAGCTCCTGATCCCTCCTGCATGCCAGTCCCTGGGTATTTGTTCCCAGAAGGAAAAACAGAAGATGCTCTCCATAAGCAGACGATTTCAGCAGCTAATTTTACCATCACTTATGGTCGACTTTATGACTAAGATTTCATGCTGACTATATTAATCCTGTCAAATTTCAGAGTGAGAGAGAAATGATACTGTATATTTTATGGCTGCAATAACTTCTGAGCCATTAGACATACATGCTGACATGAAAGTAATCAAATTGATTTTTTTCCCTATTACAATGAAGAACTTTGTATGAGCAAATAGACTTTCTGGCAGAGGGATGAAACCCCAAGGAGCCCACGCTCGCTCAGGAAATCAGGAAATCACCACAAACCATCGTGCAGAAATTTGGGTGTGCTGCTTACTCACATGCTGTGAGTGAGGATCTAAGATTGAGGGATCTCCTGGAGATGCCAAGGGGACGGGTGAAGCCCCTCGTGCACGTGTGTCCATGTGTGTCCACACCATGACAGCAGAGAAACAGAAAGCCCAGGTGCCAGCTGAGAAACCCAACCCTGCCTTCAGCCCTGTCCCTCTGCAGAAAGCATTGAGAAAAATCATTTAAAACAGCTCTTTGAATGTAATTAGACCTTTCATTAAAAGCTGCTTGCTTGGGTAGGGGTCCTGTGAACCAGGTCTTGCATGGAAGGGTGAATCCTGCACAGGGCAAAACCCATGCAAAGCTGTTTTCTTCTTCTGATCTGCAAGCACATGTTGGGTGGGAGTGGACAAGATCAGCCAGGCTCAAAATCCTGACAGACAGAGCAACCAGAAGCAATTAAGTGAAGAGAACCTGTCTGGTGTGATAGCCAGGGCACCCTGACAGGCACAGCCAAGGCTCTTCCTGAACTGATCAAATGAAACATTTTTAAATTTTTTAAAATATGAAACTAACTTTTTTTGTGTGTGTGTGTGTAATATTGATCTCAATCATTAAATAATCCCAGATCTTTCAAACTAAGTAAAATGCACCTCAAAAATCTCCAGGAGTATGTGCCCAACCTGCCTAAAAGCTCAAATGCAGGGGGATGTTTGGGTATTTGGGTATTTCTGTGTAACTTCTTTGGGCCAGCAAAAGCACTGCAGATTTTCCATACATTTAGTTGCAAACCAAACTTAGTCTTAGTTTGATAGAGCTTCAACAGCTCTATAAAATCTTTTTGGTTTGTTTTGTTTCCTCCATTTTTTTTGTAAAAAAAGCAAAAACAAACAACAACAACAACAAAACCAACTCGGGAATACAAACCCACAACACAACCCAGAACACCTCAACCAAGATCTGCTGAATGCCAACGTGTGAGTGGAGTTTTCCTGCTCCACAAGGTGTTTGTAAAGTCAACACTGCTGCAGCACAAACATGCAGAAGGTTTCCATACCCAGAACCAGACTGCTTTGGGTTGGAAGGGACCTTAAAGCTCATCCAGTCCCAACCCCAGCATAGGCAGGGACACCTCCCACCAGCCCAAGCTGCTTCAAGCCCCATCCAACCTGACCTGAGACACTTAGGTGTTATTAAACAGAAAGAAGTAACTTTTAGGATCACTTTTACAGTTTTGTGTTTTGTTTTGTTGTAAATCTAGATTTAATTCTAATTAAACTTAGCAACTTTCCCAAAACAGAAGCTCACAAAAGCACAGACATTCACACCCCTACAAAGCCCGTGGCTGCACACCCATGCAGACACCTTCCCCATCCCTCCTCATCCCTCCTCATCCTTCCTCATTCCTGCTCATCCATTTTTTTACCTTTCAAAACTCCAATCCACCCCTCCTGGGACTTTGCCATCCTCTCTTTTAGGGGGGGAGAGCTCTGCCCAAGCAGAGCTGAGCAAACAACCCTCTGCTGCCTTTGCCACTTCTTCCAGTGTTTACTGTTCACATACTTTTTCCATGGATCCCGTCCCAGGGAGTGCAGGGTCCAGGGAGTTCCACAGCCCCCCGGTGACATCCTGGCCCAGGGTGACACCCTGGTAGTGCTGGGGGACAGGGAGAGGGCTTCTATGGCTGCAGCTCTAGCGAGCATCACCTCCTCAAATTCAGCAAGCAGAGCTGCTTTTGGGAACTCAGTATATTAATTTTTTCTTTTTTTTTTGGAGGGTTTTTTTGGTTTTGTGGGTTGTTGGGTTTTGGTTTTTTCATTTTGTTTCTGATTTTGTGATTTATTTTTTTTTCAGTTGCATACAAGCAAACCCTTCCCCAACAAAACTCATCAAGCAGCCACTCATGAAACGAGTCCCCTCCACTGCCCCAGGGGTCTCTGAGGATCCCACCTCCCCCAGCAATCCTGGGTCAGGCATGGGGTGGGGACCTGATTCTGCTTCCCAAGGAGGGGGATGCTCAGCACATGAGCCCTGAGCCACAGCTTCCCCTTTTCCAGCTGCACCAGAGAATCCTTTTACCCAAATCATTACCCAATTGTGCTTTCAAGTTATCACTCCCCAAATCCATAGTTTTGCGAAGGTAGGAGAGGTCCCCGGGGAGAGGAGGCAAACAATATCCATGAGTTTCTCATGACCTTACGGAGATTGCCATGACAACATGGCTACAATCCTCCAAACATGGATATATTCATTTGCACCCCTGTGATTGAGAATAATTAGAATGAGATTTCCCCCAGCCGGGGAGTCACGACCGAGCGGCGGCGGAGCCCGAGTTTTGAGGGAAGCAAACCTCAAATTTAAATGTAAAAAAGAAAACCCACAACACTCTTTAGAGCTGCGTGACCTAATTCATTATAAAGAATGTCAGTTAGCAAACCTCTTAAATAAAACATTAAGCTCGAGGTAATTTGAAGCCTTGTGGATTTTGTTTTACTCAATTATTTTCTAATGCTTCAACTTCAAGAATAAATATGCAGAAGTAAGAAAGAAAGAAAAAAAAAAAACAACAAAAAACACTCAGGGTTTCATTTAATTCTTTTGCAAAAGAAATTAAGATGTTCGTACCAAAGCAAAATACCCTCAGCCAAGCTGGATTTTTAATTAAAACTTTGACATCCTACAAGATTCTTCAAGGTTGTAGCAGCTGCTTCCCTACCCGTGAGCCAGCAGCACGCTTGCAGGAGGGTGAGCCCAGAATAATTCACGTTAGAATGACCTGTGCTGTGCATTCCTACAACTCACTTCCAAGTCCTATACTCCCAAATTAAAGCAGGTTTGAGCTGCTTTGCTTTTTTTTCTCCTTGCCTGTAACAATTTACATAACCAGTTGCTGCCTGCACCCTGTTTACTGGGAAGAGCTTCCCTCCAGCAGAAGTCATGCCAGCTTCTGCTCTGGTTTTAGGAAAGCCTGATGGTAAAAACATGGTTGTAGTGAGGCAGGTGGGAATTTAAAACCTGGGAAAGAGCAGAGGAGAAGGAAGAAAGCCACTGCTGGTGTGCACAGCCCAATGTGAGGTTAATTGGGAAATGGGGGAAAACAAAGGGACGGCGCGTGATGACTTGTGCTGCAAATGCTTGGCTAAGAAATACTACAAAACCCACAGAAATTCTCTTTCTTCTTGCTGCAGCCCTTGACAGAGGCTGGGCTTCTTGACAGAAAGAATAATTCAGAGTCTGGAAGATTTCACCTGTATTTTCAAAAACTCAGCTCTGTCTTCCACCTGGAGTAACTTCTCTGGGCATTTTGCCCCATCCCTGGAAAGATTCCTAGCTACTGCAATAGGTTCAAGGGGACAGAAGTCACTCCAACCCATTGCTAGGGAATATTCCAGATATATTTCCAACCCAGAACAACCCCAGGAAGAGCCACTGTGAGTCCCAGGATCTGCAGAGACAGAAGCTCTTGGTGGGATGGCTGCTGGTGGCACCTCAGCCATATTCTGGGGTAAGCAAATAGAGTCAAGAGAAGATAAAAGAAAGTAAGTTTAGAGCTAAATACTTGATTTTGATTTGGCAGCATCACCATTTTCAAGAGGACATCAGGAAGATTCGAAGAGAGCTGCTTTACACCTACAGCACCAAAACACTCAGGAAACAAAGAAACCCAGAAGACCAAAAGATTCCTTTCTGCCACTCTGCTCAGGGGTAAAACTGCTCACTGCTTTGATTCATCCTGCCCTGCAACCTTTAAAACTCCCAGGCTGTCCTTTTCCCAGTGATTCCTGCAGTGGGCTCCGTGCTCAGCCAGCAGCTGGTTGGGATGAGTGGGATCCCTGGAAGGCAGAGAGCAGAGCCAGTGCTTGCAGTCACTCACGGCCCCAAATCATCACACCCCAGGGCCACTTTTGAAAGCCTCAAAGTTCTCCTTGGTGCCACCACAAGGTGTTAGTTGGTGCTGGCACATGGGCTGCAGGGTGGCACCCAGCTGAGCCCTGCCACGCTCATCACACATCACCCCCAGGGTGCTCCCTGCCAAGGGCTTCTGCTAAAGATGGAAACTGACTGATGGGTCCATTTCCCTGCAGGGGAGAACAGCCAAGGATTAGTATTCACCCATTCAGAAATGGGAACCCTGCAGCAAGAGATGGAGCCAGGCAGTGTCTGAACACCCAGCTGAAGTTGCCTGACGAATGCTAACGACGACTTCCAGCTTATTTATCTAATTTGGATTGATTTTCAAGTATTGAGTTATCTAACCAGGCACATAAAAAAAGCCTGAAAATTTCCCATGCTAGTGAAAAATCTCTCTGCCATTTTGTGGTGCTATAATTCAATACGTATCTCTGAAGATTACTGACTTTTCTCAAACACACTTGTATTGAGAAATGCCTACAAAAACCAAACCAAAACAAAACAAAAACCCCAAACAAGACAAAGGCCACAGTTTTTCAAAACAATCTCAAGTGCCTGAAAAATGGGGTTCTAGAGTGAATGAGCCTTCCCAACCTGGACTGTGATCCACAGCCTGTAAATATTTTAGGCATTTAAGCCAGTCACAGTATTTATTAGGCTCTATTTTTGCCAATCCATCTATAACAGGAGCAGAAGAGCTGAAATCTATAAAACAATCCTCTCGGTTTTACTGGAAACTGGTTTCTGCATTTGAAAGGGGCAGCTGAACTGACACCACCAGTTTGTAACTAAAATAAATAATAAATGGAGGATTGAGATAGCCCGTGGCAAAAACCCACAATGACTTCAGATCTCCTCTGGAACATGCTGATGCTCAGACAAACCCCCAGAAGATGCCAAGGCTGCAGAAGATGCCAAGGCTGGACAGCCTCAGGGCAGGACCACTCATCCCACTGTGGGGTCCATGGTCCCACATCACCCCAGTAGGGCCCCTCATTTGGGATGCTGTGGACCCTTAATGGTGCAACCAGTGCTGGACAGCACAGGATTCTGGCACTGTGAGGGGTACTGCAGTCAGATACCTCCACAGCCCATGGTGACCATCAGTACAGATTCGAAATTATCAGCTAAAAGTGAAAAGCCCTCCTGAACCCACGAGGTACAACCACTCTCCCCACCCCAACCCTCACTTTAAAATTCATCCTTTATCAGCTTGAGTTTAGAAAATTCAGTAGAAAGGCACAAATGGATTGTGCTAGTAAGCAGAAAAACTGTTACATCTTCTGAATGTAATTTTGCCAAAAGCCTCTGCACAATTTTTTTTGTCACGCTTTGCATTATGAAGGAAATTTCTTTTTAGAAGAACAGGAGAATGATTTGCATAATATTCTTTGCAAGTTAATATCAGCTTCTGATAATGATCTCTGCATAATGCAAAAACGTTTGAGAAGACTGTTACAACACTAAGTAATCATATTTTAAATTATGTTTCCCTTTATAGAAAGGTGTTGCAAAAACACACAGACATGAAATCTGTCTGTTGAAGTCCCAAGAACCACCTGACCATCTTCCCACTATTCTACTGTTACAGATTGCAACACTGCCTTTCAAAATCTTACAAAACAAATTACTCTGCAACAGTCTGGCTTCACAGAAGGCAGAGCTTTTTCCTCTGCTGATGCTCCAGCACATTACATTTCACAAGAGCTTCTGATGTGCTGCACCAGTTAAGCAAAGCCCAAGCACTGAAGCTGTAGCACAACCAGAGGTACTGCAGCAATTAAGGTGGATTCTCACACCCAGTCCTGCCAAAAGCAACAGCACCCGGGCATCCCCCCATTGCCACCAGGTACTGGTGACACTGGTTTATCCTCTGGGTATCCTCTCATGCCTGCCTGGATGGCTTCAGCACACCAGGAATTACCCCGTGCCACCCACGCCGTGTCCCCACCACGTGAGAAGGTGTCCCCTCCGGCAGCCAGAACTCTTCCCAAAACCTCTCCGAGGGATTAGGTGTTGTCTGATGCAGTCACAAGATCCCAGCTCACTCCATCCTTCATGCCTAATTAGGTCAGGAACTAAACATAAAAAGAAGAGGTCCAGGAGGAAGGCATTTATACCAAGAGCATCCTATGAGATGTGGGCACCGACTCCTTCCCTCAGCACAGCTCAGTGGGGGGATGTGGGTGGGAAGCTAATGCTCTGGGATATTAAATGCTTCATATGTCACCAAGACTTAACAACCACAGCCAAGTGGTTCAAAACTGAGCTAACCTGCTGCTGAACTCCAACAAAACTGCAGAAGGAACCCAGAGAGGCCTTGGGAGAGCCCATGCTCAGGCAACCAGGCACCGGAGTCACCTCCTTCAGTTAGGCAAAGGCAGAGAGCACTTGCAGACCAACCCATTTCTCATCATACAAATGATCTAAAGGTTTCAGATCTGGAGGAAAGCACTGGGCAGCATCCCCAGTGTGGGCTGTGCTCCCGAGGGCACTGCCATGCCATGCCACTGTCCCCGGCTCTGCCCATGGCACCCGCAGGCCCAAAGCAAAGAGCACGTTCAGCCCAGCCAGCACTACCCACATCTCCACATACACAACAGGGCAGCATTCAGCCTGGAGGGTGGGAGGGTTTTTTCCCACCTACAAAACTAAGCCAGAAATTCAAATACCAGATCTGTGGGGGTCAAGGCACGGAGCAAACAACCTCCTGCTCATCAGAGCAAGCTGGGCAAGGCAGCAGCTTAACTGCTGCACCCACTCTGGGATTTCCATTCCCCAACACCTGTGACCATTTCCTTCCTATACAGAGTTTCTCCAACCATGTTCAGCAACAGAAGACCAACCAGGGTGAGGTCTCAGCCCCCAGCCTTGCTGTAAGGTGTTTAAGGAAGCATTTTCACAGACTCATTTCTTGTCGACATCTCCAGCAAACCTGCAGAAGAGTCTCAGCAAACAGCAGCCTGGGCAGGAACTTACCCACCCCTCCAAGTACCTGATCAAATCTGATCCTTCTTCAGGGTGCTGCAGTGTGGGGGGGGCTCAGGGTGAAGCTCCTGAGGTCCTGCAGGCTCAGTGATGCTCAGTGATGCAAGCAGCTCTGGGCACATGTTGTTTTCAGAAACTGCAAGCAAATCTCTCCCTTCCTTCCCCAAACTGGCACATCCATCCATATCAGTGGGTGGTACCACCAAATGCAACCTGTGTGTCCTGTACCCACCTCTGAGACAGCCATCACCTGGAGAGCAGCCCCAGCAAACACCCCAGCCCTGGGCACGTGAGCTCAGGAGCTCCCAGGGCTGTGGGAACTGCCCCAAACAAACAATCCTATTGCTAATGCTGCAGACGTTGTGTTTTACATAACATTTGGGAGCCTGGGAGGAGGAGGAGGAGGTCAGGAGCAGGCTGGAGGGTGGGGAGCAGACAGCCAGCTCAGCAATGGTCTGTGAGCCATCCACAGCTTCCCAAGGGGATGGATCCCTGCGGCACAGCCAGGGAGGCAGTGGGGCTCCTGGGGGCTGCCACACTGCAGGAACTCGTGTTGCTTTAGAAATCACCAGATTGTTTTGAGGTTGGAAAAGACCTTTAGGATCATCAAGTCCAACTGCTAACCTTCTATTGCAATATAATTAACTTGTAAGTATACTGCAATTAAACTGTGTATTAACTGCGTTGAGTATCTGGGGGGGAAATACCCATTTGGAGGCAGCAGGGCTGCATTTGTTTCTCAAGGTGGCATAAAATGATGACTTTCACTATATCAAAGCTCCCAAAAGAGTGGTAAAGGCTACCAAGTTCTGTCTGCTGATTTTTGGTATGTAAGGGCTACCTGGAGATTTTCGTTTAGAATCTCCCCTTAGAAAGTGACACGATGCCCTGCAGACATCACCAGTAACCACTGCAGTGACTTTGTTGGTGGCCAAACAGACAAAAATAATGCTCACCACTGTGCTGAGCTGGGTTGGGATGCAGGGGCTGGACATGCTCAGACTGCAGGTCCTGCTCAGGGTGCAGACCATGAGCAAAGTCTGCCCAGAGCTCCTCATGGTGCTGCCCATGGGCAGATCAGCTCCAGGAGCTCACAGGAGATTTTTTTTTTCTCATCTTTTGGGCAGGAGCTGCCAAGGGGCAACAAACTCCTGCCACCAAGACCCTCTGCAGGGGTTGGCCAGCCCAGCAATGATCTTTCTAACCAGTATCCCCTGGACTTTGGCTAGAAAAAAATAAAAATAATAATAATCAGTGGTGTTGGCAAGATCTGCAAGCCTCAGTAAAAACCCAACAGCTCTGGTCTGTCTGCAGAAAACAACTCCTCTGTGCAGCACGAGTGCTGCCAGGACTGCTCTGCTCCCAGCCCTGCCTCCCAGGACACTCAGTGATTTCACTGCTGGGCTCCTCCAAGCTGCTGCCCTCCTGTCCCCCCCCACCCCATCAGCTCCTTCCAAAGAGCAGAAAGTTAAATCCTCCCTTCTGTGTCGTTTCTTGAGTGGAATCCAGAGCAGTCAGCAAGAACTGCAGCACACACCTCCCCTAAGGCTGCTCACAAACAAGACAACAGCCCGTTTGGGATCTTAAGGGGGAGATAAACGAGGAAACTTTCTAAATTTGATTGCAAAAATATTCATGAAGATACCCAGTGGCTCAGGTGCATGCAGCTGCTTGCTGCAGAAGTGGCCAAGGAAAGGCACAGGTGCTTGTCCAAGCCTGGGAAGGGGCTCAAGTGGGGTCTGTGGGGCAACCCAGGGAGAGGGATGGACACAAACATGGGTACCAGTGACCCTGGGACATCAGCTGTCCTTACCCACAGTGGTGATGGGCTCTGAGAGAGCAATGGCTTGAGCTGTGCCCAGCTCCTGGGCTCCTCTCCAGCCTGGTGCTCAGCGGGCAGCAGGATGGGGCAGCATGTTATGGGCTCTTCCCCAAACCAGCTCATGAATCTGCAAGGATAGGGGGCTGGAAATCTGAACACCACCATGCACAGGTAGAAAAAGCAGCTGAAATCAGCTTTGCAACCTGGAAGCAGAAGCATTGCCACCATTAATGGATCTGAAAGCCCACCCAGAGCCAAACCAGCCCAGTGGGCAACACGGGGACTCCAGCCCTTACTGCTGACTCCAGGGAAACCCAGCCTTGGGCTCAACACCTACAGCACCAGCCCAAAGCATGACAGATGTACACTGGGCTCAGTCTACATTTTTACAGATGCACAATAAAAAAAACAAAACAAAACAAAACAAACCCCAACAAAAAGAAAAGGAAAAAAACAAACCACCCACCAGTTATCTGAAAGACCAGTTATTAGCTTGCTTGAAATGACCTGAAATTAAATTCCCCCAGATTTTACTGGACTACTCAGCTATTGATTCTTGGTGTGCTCAGTCTGTTCCACAGAAACTCCCCTTGCCAGAAATCCCACCCTCATGCTGGGCCAGGAGCAAGCATGGGGAATGTCTGGGGTCACTTTGCTTTGCTCCCTCTTCCTGGGGCTACAGCTGCCAGCACACACCAATAAAACAAGCCAGGAACTGCAAACAGGCATTGCTTTGTTCCCTGCCTGTACGTCTGCCACCCTGCTGGGATGGCAGAGCCCGGAGCCTCAGTGCCCCCATGGGAACAGGAAAAGGGCAGCACAGCTCCCAGCCCCTTCCCAGGTGGTTGTCTCCATGGTGGGCATCACCCATCTGGATCTCTGGGGAATTCAGGCTAACAGGTAACTTCCAGGTAGCATCCCAGGCCTTGGGAACTCCCTCCTTGTGTGGGATCCCCACAGGAGAGGAAAGGTGAGGAGACCAAGGTCAAACACACCAGGAATATTCTGCTGGTGTCTCCATCACTCTTCATCCCATTCCCAAGGCAGTTTAGCTTCATGGCACAAATACTGTGGGTTTCATCCACAGGCACAAACCACCTCCCTGGATTACACCAATGTTCCTCCTTAGCAGCACACCCACCCCATTAACAAGCCAATGCCCCCTCCCCATGCTTGGAAAGGCAGCTCCATTCCTCCCTACAGTACCTGCCCTTCCCAAGCTCTCCAGCATCCCACAGGAGATGGGAAACTCTTGGACAGCACAGGGCAAAAGCTCTGGAGAAGAAGAGAAGCTTCATCCAGAAGCCAAGTGGATCCAAAGCTCAGGCTGAGCAGCATGGAGTGTTCTGGTTGGGCTGGGGGCTTGGTGAGGCTGCAGCAGCCCCTGGCCCTGCTGAAGCTGTGGCTGGGATCCTGGGAGCTCTCTGATGAGTTGAGAAGTCCCGTTGTTGGGGTCATTGCCCAGCCTGGGAATTAGTCACCCCTCCTCTTTTGCCTCCCCCCAAAGCAGTGAATCTGTAGGAACACTTTTTTGGAGTAGTGGGGGAGAGCAAAGGTTCCAACAGTGACTGATGAGTCCCTGCTCCCTTCCTGCAGGAGCCTTAAAAAACCTCCCAGCTCCCCACCACGGCCCTTCTCGTGTTTCACTAGGACAGCCCGGAGAGGAGCCTGGTGCTTGTGTCCTGCCAAGGTCACGGTGACACCAAACCACCCAGCCCAGCAGGTCCCAGGGCTCTGTCCCTGTCCCCAGGCTGCCAAGCAGCGGATCCCAGCAGGAGAGCCAGGCAGGGAGCAGGGGCTGGGAGGCTGCTCCCATTTCCAGGAAGGCTCACTCAAAAAGCTCATGCAAGCTTCCCAATTTCTGCTTTTTTTAAAGGTTTTTTTCCCCTCTTTTTCCTCCTCCCCCTCCCCCCCCAGTTTTTAAAATCCAATTACAGCCAGCACTTTCAGCAGGGGTCAGTGTGGAATAAGAATCGCCAGAGTTAATGGATACAAGACCAAGAAAGATTAATGCCTAAATGGTTTCAAAAGTTGTATGATGCTGATTTCATTAACATTTTAATTGTAACGTATCTTTTCAATCTCCCATCACACTAGCAGTTTTATATGCTTCTATAAAAAAAAAAATACAAAAAACCACAAAGAAAACCCCAAAACTGCTGACAACAAAAGTATCAACGTACCAAAAATCAACAGAGAGAACTCAGTGCTGTAATGGGAACTGAATGAAATGCAGAAAACGGTGTTAATGATGCATTAAGAGTAGGAACTGTACTCAGGCAAGAGTCAAACATTCAGCACTGCAGTTACACAGTGTCTGTGCCTTCCCAAGGCGTTCAGCCCCAGCCCAGGGATGGTTTTATGACAGCAGTGACCTAGGCAGCATCACTGAGAGCATGGACAGATTAATCCCACAAAACTGTGCTTTAAACCTGGCAATTAATCTAATTTAATCCCAGCAATCCACAGGAACAGCAGGCTCAGGGGCTGCTGCTGCCCGTCACTCCCTTTATGGACCAGCACCGACCTTGCTGCCGGTACCACCACCAGCACTGCACTCACAGACCTGGAAAATACAGTCAGAACCACCCCACAAAACTTGTTTTACTTAATGAGAAGACAATTAAACCAAATCAGTAATATTTCATTAATCACGGGCATGATGATGTGAACTTGTACAAATGGGGGGAGGCACAAAAGGGGAAGAGAACTGCAGAGCAGGCAGATGAAGTTGCAAACAATTCTTCTTTGTACAAATGAAGGACAGGATAGGGATGCTCCCACCTGCCTGCCAGGCTGGGCTGCAGCCACAGGAGCAGTGCAAAAACTGCAACGTTTTCCTTCACTATCCATCAGGATTTGTTAGGAGGGAAGAGATCCAGGCAGAGTGATATAAAGCCTCCACACAGCTGCTAGCTAATCATCAACACCAACATTTGCAACAAGAGTGAGAATCCAACCCAACCTACAACAAAGAACAACCAAAAAGCACATTATCCTACCCAGGGCTAGGCCTGTCAAGGTCACTACACTCACAGTGGTCCCAAGGCAGGTTCCAGAGAAGAGGCACCTAAGAATAGGGGATACCACTGCTTGTGGGAACTTCATCCAGCAGGATCTCCACTACCAGCCAAGAGAAGAACCTTTCCCCATGGTGCACCTTAGCACTATGGCATGTCCCATCCCACCAGAGCTCTCCCACCCATCAGCCAGGTCCACTGGCCTCTTCCCTTGGCCACCAAGCCATTTTAACCACCTTTACATGTACAAACCTGTACTCCCCACATCTTCTGGGCACTTGGCCAACACCTTCCCCACGGCACGCCTTGAAACGCCAGCTCTTTATTTACACACCTGCACGTTACACCTCTTTGCAGCACAACCCCTTCAAAGCTCAGCATCCCGGAAAGCCCTGAGCACCAAGACATTGTCACTCCTGTGCTGCTGAGCCACCACCAAAACAGTGTCTCCTACAGCATCTCTCCAAGGAGTTCTCCTCCTCCCAAGCCTAACCCGAATTGCTTTCCCAATGCTTCATATAAGCGGAGCGTAAATGTTTGTCCTGTGACAGAGAGAACTGGCACGGAAAACACATCCCCCCCACACAATGTGTATATATAACCAGGCCTGCCATATGCTTCCCCAGTGGATACCACGATGGGAACACAGGCATGGAGCCGAGCCAGCGCTGGCACCCGAGCACCAGACCCTTTCTACACAACCACTGCTGTGTGCCCGAGCCCACCAGCCTGAGGGAGCACAAGTTTGGGCATATTTAACTTGCAATTCCCTCCCTACACACACTATTCTTCACCACGTTGCTGAAACTGGGACTCCAGGCATCCAGGGATGGAAAACATCTGGCTCCTCTCCCCAAATCGATAGGTCCAGAAGAGCCCTGATTGCTACAAATGAGACGCCACAAAGAAAAGAGGATTTTTCTTCTCCCTGGTTTTTTTTTTTTTTGCCAAGTGATTAATAGGTCCTGCTATTGGCTTTATTGCTGGGGGGACGACACGGAGAGGTGAAGTATTTAATCTCATCCCAGTGACTATATATGGTCACTCCAATGGAGTCACCTCCCTCCCCTCACGCTCCGCTGCCCTTCGCTCCTGGCACCCGGCGCCGAAGCAAACCGGCAGCGCTTGGGCACGGCGCCGGCGAGCCAGAAGTCAGCAGACTCCCCACGTTACTGTGCTTGCTCTCCCTCTTTCCCAATTTTTTTTTAAATTTTTTTTTTGGCTATTAAAAATCCTTAACTTAAAAAAAAAAAAAAAGAGAGAGATATAAAATACACAAACACTCAGGAAGAAACAAAAAAAACACGAAACATTCTAAGAGCGCTTTTTAGAGAATTGTTGCAGGAAAGGGGAAAAAAAAAACCAAACTGTCAAGTTGCTTATGTTTAAAATGTACATTTTGTAATCACTTAGAAGTTTATAAAAAGAAATAAAACCAATCTTTCTCTGGGAAGTATATCAATTTGTTCAGCCCACACACCCCGGGTTGTCATTGGAGGGCAGTTTGTGGTTGCCGAAGCAGCAGCAGTGATTTCTACCCCCCCATCCACCCACCTACAGGAAAAAATGCACTGAAATATTTCTCTTCATAGGAAATGGGACACAAAAAAATGTACTTGACAGGCTAATGTTTCTTTTTATCAGTCTGATGTGAGGACCTTGAAAAAGGCTGCAGCCAAGGGGGAATGCACAGCCCTGGGGACACTGGCAGCACCCTACCTGCCAAGTGCTCTTTAACTGCATTCTATCCCAACAAGTCCTAAGCTTTTTGGGGGGGTCTCATAGCACCAAACAGATCATTGCTCTCCCCACCACCAGCCCCAACACCTCTTCTGATGAGGAGGAAGAGCTACTGCCAGGCACGGGCTGCTAAGACCATCAGTTCCCATCCCTCCTGCCCTGTCCCTCCATCCACAGAGCAGCTTCCACCCCAGCCGGAGCTGGGGACGAGGAGGAGCGCGGTACCTTCAGCGGGCTGAATCCCTCCCTGGGGAAAAGGAGGAGGAAGCTCTGCGGGCTTCTTCCATCATCCAGGACTCAACGTGGCAGGCTCTGTCCCAGCAGTCCGATTTTTATTACCTCCGTCCCCATTTAGGAGCAACCACATGACAAAACCCAGCGCAATCCTGCGCAGCGGAGCTCACCCAGGGATTGCATCTCCCTCCCTGGGATCACTTGCATTTGAGCAAGTTTCCCCTCAACAGCAGCATTTATGGATACAAAGGCTGTGAGATTTAATATCTTCTTTTAAAAATCCTGTTTTGCCTCCAAACATTTGCTTAAAAACAAGTTGAACTTCAAGAAAAAAAAAAAAAAAGAAAATAAATCGCTAATGAATCACAGTTCCTAGCAAATGAGCAATTGCAGTTGACACAATGAATTATGCCTGAAGCAAGCTGGGAAACATATTTTGCAAATGATCTCATCCACAGGCAAACCTGGCATGACACTTGATTTGCTAAAAAAGACACAAAGCCTGTCACAATTCCTGTCACTTCACAAATAAAGTCAGGTAGAGAAAACCAACAGCCTCGCCCTCTTTAAGCATGCTTCACCTCCTTCTCAACTGCTCTGCAGGCTTGGTTTAAAAAAAAAAAACAAAAACCCAAAACCAAACAGAACACCCCACGCAACACCCCTTTTAAGTGCACCCACCCCAGTGGCTCTCAGGTCCATGGCCCCTTCCTGGGTGAAGCCTGGAGCTGCTCTTCCCACGGCAAACACGGACTCAGGCTCTCCCGAAAGGCTGCTTGCAGTCCTGGCCCTGAAGTATGGCAGGGAACTGACAGTTCTGTTTAACTTCTTCCAGCTGAATGCTTGTGTTTTATTTCATTCATTGCATTCAAATAAACTCAAAGAAATGTAGGAAAATTAATTAAAAAAAAAAAAAAACAAGCCATGAAAGTGCAACCCCCCCCCCTGCTCCTCAGCATCCCGGTGCTCTCCAGGATAGGTTACTCTCAGCCCAGCACAGCCCACCTGACTTTCCCATCTAAAAAGTCACCAAAGCCCAGAAAATCTGGGAAAATTCCAGCCCATGGCAGAAACCTCCTTCTAACCCCATTTTGTCAGGCCTGGGTATTTTTAAACACAGCAAAGCAAGAGCAGAGTCCCGTCACCCTTTGCAGGTTCTTTTGCTGCTCATCCCCAATCCACAGCATCCTCCACCACCCACCCTGGACCCAGTTAAGCACCAGGATGCCACTACAGCCAGCACCTAGATCCAGTACATCCCAGCAGAGCTGTGCAGCCCAAAGGCCTGGCAGGGAAACGAGACTTTATCAGAAAACAGGCTAAAATAAATATTTCCATTCAAGGCAAGATGGTTTGTGGCCCTGGCCGCATACACGCACACCAAGCCAGGGGTTTCTGGGAAGCAAACCCAGACCTCAGGGAGTCAAATGGGATCTTGCAGGAGATTTTTGGAGCTTCTACCCCAAATGCTAACTGGCAATGCCACAAAGAGAAGCTGTGGCTGCCCCATCCCTGGCAGTGTTGAAGACAAGGCTGGAAGGGAGTTGGAGATGCCCTTGAACATGGCAGGGGGTTAGAACTGGATAATCTTTAAGGTCCCTTCCCCAAAAAAAACAGTCTAGGGTTCTATGAAAGCTGCCTCACACATCAAAGCACCTCAGCTTAGGATATGAACCCAACTTAGACCAGAAAGGTCTTACCTGGACTTTACAGACTCCTGCAGGCTCATGGAGGGGGGATTTATCCTTTCTGGACTTCCTAGCATCATGGATGCTCTGCCTCTCCCTGGACCAGACCCCATCACCACCAGGTGATGCCCACAGGGATGCTGACCTGCTGCCAGCAGCCATTGAGAGGAACCAAAATCTGCCCCCCTGCCCCAAATCCAAGGAGCCTCCATCAGGAAAGCACTGAGTTACAGCTGGGGGAGGGAAAAGCTTTCACAAGAAGGCACTGAAAACACATTGCTTCTGAAATAACAGGACAAGAGCACCAACACATGCATTTATCCAAAAGTGTCCATCTAGGAGGACTCTGGGAAAACCCTGAGGAGACCACACAACCAAAACCTGCCAGTGCAGTCCAATGGTGCAATGGTGACCACGGCTCAGGCAGGAGAGGAGGAAGAGGAGAATTCCCACAAGATCTGGGTCTTGGCTCATGGACAAAGTGCTGCCTGGCTTGAAGGGCCCCCAAGAGCCCCTGCCAACACCCTGGGGACCTCCTGCCAAAGCACTTTCCGACACCTGACCGCCACCCACTACTCATGTTATTCAGCAAGCCTTAGAAGTTTGCTTTGAGAAGTTTTAAGTTGTAGAAATCCATCACTACCCATCAATATTCAAATGCTACCACTTTTCTCCCATGGAGCCTTAATTATAAGGCCTCTACAAGAGGAAAAACCCCAACTTCCTCGTAGTTATAGCTAGGGAAGGACATTTATTCCCAGGAAGAGGAGGAGAAGATCCTTAATTCTTTCATATTGCTGCTGACTTGAGATCAAACTATTATTACCCACAACTTGAGGTCACAGACTGATTGGCCTGGGCTGGGCAAACATCAGTTCAGCTTGTAAGCTGAATTCTTTGCAGTTGAAGGGGTTTATCTAATAGCAGGCTGTGAATCAGGGAGGGAATTTGGGCTTAGCTGTGCTTTGGAGCGGGACGGGTTCTCTCTGCCCCTCTGGCACCCAGTGAGCACCCTGGGGCTGGCATGGTGGCTGCCAGGGCCACCCTGGCCCTGCTGTGGCTACCACCCAGTAGGCAGCAATCATTCTGCTTTGTTTACCCATTTCAGCTTCTCCTACTGTTTAATATTTCAGCCGGAGAAGGTGAACGGGCCCGCCAGCCCCTCAATTACAAGGGGAAGAGAGGCAAACATTTGGCAGGCAGGAAACACATCAAGCTGCCCACAACCTTGCAAATGCGCCCTGAAAGGAGAGAGAGGGCAAAAAAAAAAACCCCAAACCAAAACAAAAAGTGAATATTCCAATTAATGACCCGGCGGGTAATGGAGCTTTGGCTGGAAGCGCTCCTGCACTTTGCCGTCGGTGGGTCCGGGGGAGCCCTGCGCAGCGCAGCCCGCCCGGGATCGCTGGGGTTTTATTTTCCTCCGGCAGCGAAGATGTTTGGAGAAGTCCTTGAGCACAGCAAACGCACTTTAAGTACAGCAAGCAGGCTGCAGACTGCAGCAGGCAGGGGAACGCGCCGGCGCTGGCCGAGCCGCTTCCCCACCACCGACCCCTGTTTATTTTTTTCTCCCCTTTTGACCCCAAGAAGCAGCCGGACCCCCAGCAGATGGGTGCCAGGGGCTGGGATGGGGGCAGAGCCGCCGGTCCTACCGCAAGCCCCCGGAAACACGAGGAGAGCAGCGGGCACCACAACCACCTCAGGGGTGGCTCCTCAACTCCCAATTGAGGTGTTCGGCCGGGTTTTGCTTTTTAATTTCTCTCCTTTCCCAGCGATTTTCCTTCCCAGGGGAGAGAAGGTCCGAGCCCTGCCTCTGCGTAAAGCAGAACATACCCAGCCAGCCCCGCAGCCTCCCCAGCAAGGTACTGCTCAGAATAACCCCATTTTCTACATTCGTGCAGGACTTAAAAACACAACAGGAACTCATTTAACCCCAAAACCCGCTTCCCACGGCCAGGAAGGGAGGAGGAGGAGGAGGAGGGGGATGAAGCACACCCCCGGGGCACCCCTTCCACCCTTCTTTTGCCCCACAAATCACCCCCCGCTTTGCCGGAGCCAAACCCTCCCGCAGTGGGATAACGAAGGATTAAGATTAAAGGCACGATGAGCGTCTTCCCCCCCCCCGCTCCGGAAAAAAAAAAAAAAAAATTATATATATAAAAATAAATAAAAAGGGGAGGCGGGGGTGGCGGTGGTGTTGAGGCGTGTTTGCGGCTTGCCCAGCTTTCCCCGAGTTTTAATATCGCGGGGGGGGGGGTGAATACTTATTAAAATCCTAGCGGGGGGCAGGGGGTGCTCTGCCTTCTCCTCCCCACTCCCCCCTTTACCCTCGCCCCGCCGGGGGTCCCCGGGCTCACCTGCGGTGCCGGCCCATGGAGGCTGCCGGGCCTAGGGCGGCGGAGCGCGGTCCCGGCGGCAGGAAGTGATTCCAGCCGCTCCTCACATGGACTTTCCCTGACCTCGCCCAGCAGCGCCGGCAGCCGCAGACTGACGGCCCCGACGGGACCGGCACCGGCTGCGGGGCGGGGAGGGGGCGGTGGCGGGAGGTGGGGCCGCTGCACCCCCGCGGGACGGCCCCCAGCACAGGGAGGGAAAGGGGGGGAGCGGGGGGAGAGGGGACCAAGCCCCCCCATACACACACACACACCGCCCCCAGACCCCCTCCGGGATGTCCCCGCCGAGAGAGGGAGAGAAGGGGAGGGAAGGACCCGGCCCGGCCACCCCCCGCCCCGGCACCCGCGGGAGGAATTTTTTATTTTATTTTATTTTATTTTATTTTATTTTATTTTATTTTATTTTATTTTATTTTATTTTATTTTATTTTATTTTATTTTATTTTAGTGTTTTTATTTTTTTTAAATTTATTTTAATTTTTTATATATACATTAGTTTTTACTTTTCATTTCTTTTTTATTTATTTTTATTTTATGATTTAATTTTCTCTTATTCTATCCATTTTTAAATTTTTATTTATTTTACTACCCTATGTTTTACTCCACTTAGTTATTTAACATCTTTTTCCACTTAGTTATTTAACATCTTTTTACTTCCTTTTAATGTTTTTTTTCTATTTAACCTTTTAAATTTTTATTTAACTTTACTAATTTCCTTTACTTTTCCACTTGTTTTCTTTACCTTTATTACTTTATTTCATTATTCTGACTTTTTCAAAGCTTTGCAAGCCCAGGCTAGAGCTGACCCCAGCCTCTCAGGCTGCCTCCAGTTCCTCTCTTCCCTACCCTTCTCCTGCAGTAAAAAAGCCCTTTAAGTACTACAGACAAAAGCAGAATTACCTGGGGTGGGACTGCTTGAGGCATGAGGGCAAATTCCCATTCCAAATTTCACCCTAAAAAAAAAAAAATTTAAAAATGGTTTTGCTTTTTGCTTTCCTAAGCTCAAAATATGAAAATCAGCAAAGCCACTTGCATGGTGAACATGTGCAGTGTTAGCCCTGCATCCTCTAAACACATTTTAAAGGAATAATAAAACCCTTTTTAGAGCAGGAGCCTCTCGAGCAGTTTTGCACCCGAGACTGAGTCAGAACTTCTTGGACTCTGGAAGTTTCTCTTGTCTCCCTCTCCACAATTTATCATTTCGAGGCTGCCTTAAAAATCTGCAGCAAAATATCCCCATATTTTACAGCTCAGCACTGGCTGCCTAGAGCTGCTCAAGGCTGAGGAATTTCATTAGCACTTGACACTCTAAAAAAACAGTGTCAGGTCAGGACAAACACGTTTTCTTTGCTGCACAAGAGAAAATTGTTGCTGTTTTTTTTTTGTGTGGGTTGTTTTTGTTTTTTTAATAGAAATGATGCATGAGAAATAAGTCCCAAAAACTGCATTCTGAGACAGAGCCACCCCACTGCCCTCCCATGGCAGCATTCCCTGCTTGTCATCAGAGCATCCCAACACAATCCTGCCAGCACTTCCACACCCTGGTGGCCACCTTTGTGCCATTTCAGTCAAGGACACCAGGCTGGTGGTGGCCCATTTGGCCACTCTTTGGACTCAGTGAGCTGAGTTTTATTCCAGCAGGAACAGGTGAAATATCCCCATTCTTAAGTAGTGCCAGGGGAAATTTAGGTTAGATATTAGAAAGAATTTCTTTACGGAGAGAGTGATCAGGCATTGGAATGGGCTGCCCAGGGAAGTAGTGGATTCTCCGTGTCTGGAGATATTTAAAAAGAGACTGGATGTGGCACTGAGTGCCATGGGCTGGGAACCACAACGGTGGTAAAAGGGTTGGACTCGATGATCTCTGAGGTCCCTTCCAACCCAGCCCATTCTATGATTCTATGATTCTATGATTCATGTGGGGGCTGCCCTCCCCCAGGAGATGCTCTGACTGTGTCCACCTGGACCACCACGCCCAACTCCTGGTGGCACAGCCAGCACTGTCCCCTTGTCCCCATTGGGGTCACAAATGAATTATTCTTTTTATTGCCTCAAGGTGCTGCAGCAGAGCTGAGGCTGGGCACAGGGCTGGGGGCTGGGCAGTGGATTTTGGAAGCCCCCCTTGCACCTCTCCAAGCTTGGTAGGAAATCCAGCTGCATCCCTGGGGAGCTGGGGGATGCTGTGTGCCTGGAGAATTCCCATCCTTGCCCAAATGCCTCAGCAGGACAGAAAATCTGAGCCCTACCACTTGCCCAGGGCCTCCCCCAGCTTTGAGAGCTCCTCCTAATGCTTCACTCAGGAGAGCATCTTCCCTCCCCTCAGCCACGGACATCTGAAAAATGTTCTGTGATGGAGAAAGAAACATTTCCTAAGTACCATTTGATGTCTCGGAATGGCTCCAGGGCTAGGAAAAAAACCAACCATGTTTATTTACTACTATGCTGATTTTAATGCAAAAGATTGGTTCAGCAACTAGAGGAAACAAAATAGGCAACATTTTCCATAATGTCTGCAAAGTGTTCTTGGGCTGACGAAAATATTTTCTTTCTTTCTCTCTCTTCTCTGGGCTTTTTTTTTTCTTTAATCTAGCATTTCAAATTGAAGAATGGCTCTAGGGCTGAAGAAATCGCTTGATAAAATACCCAACATTTACATTCTTGCAGGAGAAAAGCTAACTTCTTTCTTTTTTTTCCTCCCATCTGAACAGTAGTTTAGTGAAGCAGAAGAAATAATCCTACAGTATCTCACGTCCCTTTAACCCTTCCTGGCTGTAGGTCTTCAGTTAAACACGAGCTGTTCACTGCAAAGCTTTAGAGATTTTTGTTCCTTCTCTGAATTCTGGGCTCTGAGGACACTGAAGATGATTAAAACTCACTTTGCATCTTGCTTCCCATTTCTGAACACCTGGGGACCAGACCCACAGTGGTCAGGGAGCCCACGGCAAAGCATCCCTGCACCATCCTCTGATGAACCCAAAATTTATCTGGTGCAGAAATGTGACTTCCCAGCAAACCCAGCAATGAACAAGAGCTGCAAGATCTTCCTGAGCTTCCCACCTCCAGACTCAGTGCTCTGGGGATAACCACCAAGGTGGCCATGCTGTGCCAAGGGTGCTCCCCAGCACTTGGCAGCTTTGGGACTCTCCAGGGACATCCAGGAGAGTGGCACCAGGCTGGAAGAGAAATACAAAAATTAGGAAACCTGTTTGAGAGACTCCTTGTCCTGTAGGAGTCCTTCAGAGGGATTTGCAAAGCAGATCAGTTGTCACATTAGGATGAATTTTTATAACTGGAGCAGAAGTTTGCTTTTGCAGGTAGAGACAGTATTATCTTCCCAGTCCAACCAATACTTGCACTGGGCTGTGACCTGGGAGAGAGAATTCTCTGCTCCCAAGAACCTGCCCTGTGATGGGACATTCTGCCTGCACCTCAGTGTAACTGCTGTGTGTAGGGGAGGGGACTAACACACCCCCATGAACAGCAAAACAAAATGTATCAACCCCCCTGGGTTTTTACATGCATTATTTATTTACAGCAGAGGGATTTGCCTTTTCCTCTCCCATACCGGGGAATCAAACTTTGCCAGGTGAAGAGTTCTGCTTGTTGCAGCTTGAAAAAAGTAGAGACAATCTGCAAAATCCAGGTACAAAACTAACACACTGCAAGCCACGAGAAAGCTGGTTCCTCCAGGGATTTGTTGGCGGGTCTTACACCTGCCTTTCCCTTTGGAAAATGGAGATAAGGAGGTTAAATGACAACCTGTGACCATCCTGGGAACTCATCTGCTGGCTCTGCCTCGTTAGTCCCTGGTTCTGCAGCTCCTTGGTGTGTCTTCACTTCACTTCTCACTCCAGAATTACACTCTGCTCCCATTTGGGAGCCTTGCTGGCATGTGTTTCACTGGGAAAGCTTTAACCCTGCTGCAGTAAATCTCTCCTGGGTCACAGGGGGTCTCGTTCCAGCCCAGCAATGTTTTCATGTCAGTCCTGCAGAGATCTCCCGGGAGGCCCAGGGCTCAGAACTGGCATTTTGATGGTGTCGGAGCTCTCTGAACCAGATCAGGACCCCAGGAGAGAACTGTCCTTGCCGCCCACTTGTAACATCAGTAACTGTCACTGCCAGGAGCCATGGGCTGTGATGGCACTCACCACACCTTGCTGCTCCCCACCATGCCTGAGGAGGAGCAGGACACTTAACACCACATTTTGGGACAAGCTTCCAAAATCTTCACTTGGACCAAAGCCGTGAGACCCAGGGTGACAATCTCTTACCCAAGAAGAGCCTTTTGTTTGTTGTCTTTGGGAGCTGTTCAGCTCACTTATCTTTTCTTTGCTGAGCAGTCTTCTTTCCAGCCTTGCCTGTGGTGGGACAGCCCCAGATGTCCCCCCCCTCTGCCTGCTCCAGCCCACATAACACTGACCAGAAATTGGGGAGCTCAGCCAGGGGGCTCTGCCACCTCAGGGCAGGACATCAGCATCCCCAGGGATGTCGCAGTGCGAGACTCACAGGGAGATGATGAAGTCACTCCTGGGATAAGACACAGCCCATGTGATGGAATGGGATGTGAGAGTTGTTATTCCTAATAAATAAAGTCAATAATGATCTGAGTTCTTTACACGAAGCCTCTAAGCACGGCCCCACGTGGCTGCCAGGGGTGGGTATCTGACTGCAGGAAGGTTTAATGGGTTTACACTGAAATGACTGGGAATCAGGTAAACCAAACAGAAAGCAGAGTGTCTCCGAGGTGGCTGCATTACCCTAACCAACCTGGCACAGGGTCCTGTGTGCAAAGGCTTTGCTTGTTTGTAAACAGAGAAATCCTTCAGCTCCTGCCATGAGGATTGCTCCAGAAGCTCAAGGCACTGGGTCCCATGAGGTCAGAATAGGACAACAACCAAAATAATGTCTTGTTGGTCTGTTTTAATAGTTACTTCTTACATAATGGATATGGTGGCTGTGCAAGGGGGAGAGAAAACCCAGGAGATGTTTTCACCCTGGCTGTTAATTCCCGTGCAGGGACTGAGTGTCCTGGCTCGGCTGCTCTCGCTGGGCTCTGATGCTGGAAGGCTCCTGACCTCCCCAGACAGGGACTGCAGACTGTTTTCCCAAGAGCAGTATTAAACTAAAAAGTTCAGGAAACACTCCACTTTCATCTTAAAGACTCAACATGTTGGTGGCTAGAACCTCTTCTGGTAAATTATCTTGATATTTAATGGCCTTTGCTGCTCAGGAATTGCATTGAACCTGAGCTGGCTCAATTTGCAGGACTTTAGGACCCTTCCTCTGGATGTGATTTCTGCTCCCAGGTGCATCACCTCTCTCTTGGCAGCATGAGCATCCCTCTGGTTAGCACAGGATCTGCTGTACCAAGCAAGTTGGGTGGCTGTGAGGATTCTGGTCAGGACTTGACACCTTGTGGTGTCTCTCAAACCAGAACTCACTGAAAAGTGATCTCAAGCTCATCACAGTATAACTGATTTTTTTTTTATATATACAACTATCATTTTTTCAAAGCCTTTCCTGGCTAATAATTTTAATGATTTTAAAGTTGACCACTCGGTTGACTGCTGAGCAAACAAATGGCCTTCAGCCTCTCCTTACAGGTTCCCTTCCACCCCTCACCATTTTGGGATTTAGATGCAGAGAAACACAAGCAAGATGCCCTAAATCAAGGAGCTCAGGTCACCCTTGGAGGGGCAAGTAACTCTAGGAGGGACAAATACCTCTGGCCAGTTGGAAAGGGGACAGACTGGCCACGTGTCTGCTCTGCAGGAGCCTGTGACACCCTCACCCAGAGTGGGCAGCTGCCCACCATGAAGCCAGACATTGCATTTTTTTTAAGCCCAGCATGTAAATGAGAGACTGCCCCAATCAGGCTGTGCCTCCCCTTCCTTTCTCTAGCAGAACATTTTGGGTTGAAGCATCGTGCTGTGACTGATGCTGTGGCTGCTGTCAGAGCTGTGACTGATGAGCTGGTGCTGCAGTGCAGGAGGTACCAATGGGTCACCTTGGCTCCCTGGGAGCTTGGGATTTGCCCCCTGGGCTCCTCTGACAGCTGCTGTCTGAGCCATAACACCTAACACAGCATTCAACATACCCCAGAAGAGATTTGGAGAGAACTGTGCCCAGATTTTCCTTGCTTGTAGAAGTGGCATCCCATCACCCCACAGAAATGGCTCCAACACCCCCAGGTCCCACCAGAAAAGACATCTGAATTCTCCTTCCTAACCTGGAGGAGACTCTTACAGCTCTGGCACTGCCAGGGCCAAACCCCTGCAAGGGCATTGATGGAGCAGACACAGCAGCTCCTGAAGCTCCATGGATGTAGCCAGCATCCCATGCTGCTCCCAGCAGAACCAAACTGATGCTGACTGTTGGTGCCAAGCAAGGTTTTGTTCATTTTTTTAAAACTTAGGCTATTTTCATAACTCTTTTGGCAGACAGGAAGGAAAAAAAGTAAAAGAAAAAAAAATGATTATGCTTGATGCCTCCCTCTGCTACAAACGAAAAATGTAAATTTCCTGGAGTGAAAATCTTGCCTATTAAAGTTATCTCTGAAAATATGTATAGTTACAATCAAACTGCTCCCCAAAACAAATGGAATTTGTGCTGCAGAGCTGATGCAGGATTTTAACATGGCACATCTGGCAAAAAGCAGCTCCTGCAGATGGCCTCTCCTCTAAGGTTGGTGCTTTACACACAAACCATTTCCACAGTGACTCCTGGTGCTGAGGCCAAATCAAAACTCTTCGTATTTCCCACACACCCAGGGTCTGATTTTATCACAGGAACCACAAAGCCCCTGCACTGGCCCAGCTCCTTTGCTATTGTTGAGAAAGTCTCAATTAGACAAAATTTAGAGTAATAATGATCCCTCCCAGAGCTCATTGTTCCTCTTTATTCTGCATTTGCCCTGGTAGCTCCACTGTTAGAAATGGACAGGACAACTCAAGAGAAGGCATCACTTCAGGTGCCTCAGGACAATGCTCTATGTGATGAGAGCTTCCCCAGCCACAGATCTATTGGGAAGATGACAATTGATTTTCCAGCTTTCCCACAACAGGTTTGAAAGCTTTTGTTTCCCATTGTTATAAGACAGATTTCTAACCCACTCTTCATCAGGAGCTCTGCAGCCCTGTGACATCCCACCCAGCCCCCAGACTCATCCATCTTTATGGAAAGGTCGATACCTGCTCCAAGGTGGCCAGGCTGGGCTGGGCTTGCCAGTGCCAGGCAGAAGGAGGAACTGGAGCAGCAGTTGAGGCATCCAAAAGCATGGAAAAAAAAACCTCCTGTGATTTACCCCCATGGAGTTCAATAAACATTAGATCTGATGGCATTCATCGTTTTTTCATCGCATGCTCGATTACTGCTTCAGTTATTGCTCAAATGACATCATTCCTGGCACGGGAATTGATTGATTTTTTAATGAATATTCATATGGCATTTCAGCCAGGAGTAGGCATTAATATTCTAAGAAAGAAGAATGAAACGTACATCCTAATTTCATGAATGATTGTAAATATGGATCTGATGGATAACGCACCAATGAGCCTTTCAAAAGGCACCCACAGACACCTCGGGTGCTTTTCTGAGGAACAAAGGGGCAACCAGGCTGCAGGGAGGGCACACAGAGCCAGGCAGGAGATGGGACTGACCACCCCATCACGGTGGCTCCTGCTCATCCTGTCACCACTCAGATCTCCCCTGGCTCAGGTCGGGATTCTGCCCCCAGCCCACGCTGAGATAAATCACTTGAGGATTGCTACCAAACAGCCAGGGCTTGGTGACCCTGGTGACAGAGGGGCTGCCATGTGGTGAGCACTGGGAAGCTCCCTGTGGACAGGCAGGAGGTGAAAAAGGGAGGCAGGAGAGAGGACCCGTCCCCTGGGTATGGGCACCCATCCTGTGTGTCACCCCCCCCAGCAGCTTCTCTCCCACTCCAGGATCCCGGGGACTCCTTTGAGCCAGTCCTGCTGAGACAGGCAGGTAAAGTGCTGGCTCTGTCCTCCGTGGAGCTCTGTCATGTTCAATCCCCTTCACCAGATTAGGAATTCAAGGCTCAGGGTCCCTGAATGTACATATATTTGTCAGACACTCTTAAGATGTCTCCCTGCTGCGAGCACTGATCCTTTGTGAAGGCAACAGTTGTAGTGTCTAAACGGGCTCAGTTCTCCCTCCTCCTGCCAGTGCCAGCTCTGGGAAAGGCTGAAGCAGGGGTTAGTGCTGCCATGAGCCTCACAAACAGGCGTTTAATTGAAATGTGTGTTCAGCATCCACCTGAAGCACCTCCTGGAAGCTGGGCTTAAATCAGGGCATCGCCATTAAAGTCACCGAGGTGACAGGCATGAAAGGCTATTTATACCCAGCAGCTTTCTATTGTGCAAGGGAGAGAACAGGCCCTTCTGCTGACAGAGCAGAAACGTGCCTCATCCCCACATCAAATGCAAAAAGTAATTCCCGAAATTCCCTGCAACCTCCGCAGCACCGAAACCTCCCCGCGTGCTGAGGCCGAGGAGCAGGGACCCCAACGGGTGCTCAACTTGTTTTTCATTCCCTCTCCAATCAAATCAACCACTTGCTATTCCTCTTAGCAGCTGGCAGCTGGCAGGGAAAAAAAAAAAAAAAAAGAATAAATGGTAATAAAAAGAAGATACCTCTGCAGGCTCCTGCAATTCCGAGTTGAGATCCCAGGGCAGGAAAAGGGCTCTGGAAGAGCAGCCCTGCAGCCAGGGCTCCTGTTTGTGCATCAAGATGCGTGGGACAGGGTTTGCTGATAAAAATATATCCAAAGTTATGCTTGGTATGGAATAGGCAGGCAGTCTCTCCTGAAGACTTCCCAACATCCTGCTTTTGGCTCGCCTCCAAAAGACCAAAACAAAATAAAATTCAATTGGCATCTCTGCACATTGAAGCAAGTTTTCCTTTTTTTTTTTTTTTTTTTTTTTTTACCCAGCAATTGCTGAACAAACGTTTTGACTCCTTACCACTGCCCCCACCCCTACTTTCTTCCCCCTTTCATGTGCTGGAAGGATGTAAAAGATGTTCAAGGTCACGGGCAGGCTGGGCACAAACCTGGCCCTTGTGGCTTCACTGCACTGTGCCAACCAACACAGAGCAGGAGCTGAGGCTGAGGGGTGCAATTGCCCAGGGGGACCCCCAGCAGTGGGGTGGCTTCTCCAACAGGGCTCAGCTTTGGCTTCTTATTCACTTATTCACTTCTTATTCTGCTGGGGGGCTCCTGGCCCCCCCTTGGGAGGTGCAGCTTGCAGACACGGACTGAATTCAACCCCTTATGCTTGCTGTTCACACAGGAACAGGAAAACCACCTTTGTGATGCTCCCATCCTCATGCTGCTCTCCAGGGCATCAGGGGATTTCGTTGCAAGCCAGGCAGGAGCAAAGTCAGCCTGGGAAAATGTAGGACTTCAGGATTTGGCCTCATGTTTCTTGTGCTCCACAAAGCAACAGACACCTGTACATGCAACCTGACCTCCCGAGCATCTCTTTCAAATGTTTTATTTATTTCCCCAAGAACTGGTGGTTTTGTTGGAGAAGAGCACAAGGTGAGATCCTGACCTCGCTGAAAGTGCTGAGAGTTTGACTCTGCCACAACCAGACATTCACCCACAGCTATAACCAAGTTTCAGGGCTTGGTTCTGCCTTCAGTTCTTTGCTGGTGCTTGATGCTTTAAAACAAGAGACCAAAAAGCCCTTTCATGCCTGCCCAACGTTCCCAAAGAATGGAAAAAGCAGCATCAGTCCCCTCCTGCCCTCTCTGGTAAGCAGTTTGAGTCCTTGAAGCATGAAATTTGCTTGCCCTTACTGCAGCACGTGGCTATCATGTTATTACTGATCACAAAAATCACTCTGTGTTTTCTCAGAACCAGGCACTGCCTTCTGAGAGGGTTCACACCGTGTGGCAGAGTTTAAACAAACAATCTCTGTGGTAACCACCCCCCTACCCCTGCTATCTGCAAAAAGCAGCATGCTTTGGACAGCCCAGTGTCAGAAATCCCCCTAATTCTGGGATGCCCACCTGCCCAGTACCCCCTCAGAGCATCTTCACGGGGACATGAAATGCTTCCAGTGAAATGCTGCCTTCTCCTGTTGATCTGTCACAACTGATGCTCTGGTGCACAGTAAATAGGAGGTTTGTTGGCAGGTCAGCACTGCCAGCTCAATTCATCAGGAAAGGCTGGAGGAGCACAGGGGAACTGCACCCAAATCCTCACCCTGGCTCACACTGGACCCTCACTCCTTGAAGCTCAGCAAGTGGCAGAGAAATCTCCCCTAAACCTGGCAAAAACGAGACAGCACGTGTTGATGTAACCCTCAGCAGTAAGGACAGGGTTATTAAAGGCTGTGGGCTGATCAAATCACTAAGAATTCACCACCAGCTCTGCTGCAAACCCTCCCTGTTCCCAGTCTGGGCCATTCCAACCATGCCCACTGCTCCCCTCACCCCCAGCCCCGCTGCATTGCACAACCTTGGGGTTCATGTTTGCCACCAGCCACTTTGCAGTCAGCCTCACATGGCAAAGGAGGAAGTCACAGTGCCCACACTGCACAGAACTGCAAGCAAATGCCTTTCCAAGAAACTACTAAGCTGTGTTCATTTGAAGTTTAAATAAAAAAAAAACATCTTGGAAGAATTTTTCTTGGCTCGGAGCTTTTTATGAAATTCAGATTTTTAAGTGAAACGTGGCCAGGCAGCATCAATGATGCAGCAAAGCCAGGCTGCAGACAGCCATGCAGTGTCTCAGGCTCTGATGGATGAAAAAGGGACCCAAATCCTCCCCAGCCTCCCCTTCCAGCAGGGCTGGCAGACAAGAGCAGTGCTCCCCAGCCTGGCACCCCACACACACTGCCCTGGGCTGGCTTTGTCCCCAAATCCCAGCATTAGGGACAGGCTGGGACCCAGGGGTGGTGGCAGGAGGCTGGTGGGACATGGTGGCAGTGAGAAACGGGTCCTTCAAGCTGCAGCAATTGTTCCTTCAGAGGTTTGTGTGGACAAGGCCACCATCCCCTGGCAGCTTCAGACACCCTTGATGTCAAAATAAATGAACAAGCAGCACTAAAGTACCTACACTGGGCTTTTAAAATACCTGTCGCTGTAATTTATGTTTCACACCATTGCTCATTTTTAGGGGCAGGGAGAGAAGACTCCTCTGGAAAAAAAATAAAAAAGAAAAAAACAGAAACTCTTTCATAGAATCATAGAACTGGCTGGGTTGGAAGGGAGCTAAGAGATCATCAAGCCCAACCCTTGATCCATTCCCCCCGTGGTTCCCAGCCCATGGCACTCAGTGCCACATCCAGGCTCTTTGGAAAGATCTCCAGACACGGAGAATCCACTACTTCCCTGGGCAGCCCATTCCAATGCCTGATCACCCTCTCCAGAAAGAAATTCTTTCTCATCTCCAACCTAAACCTCCCCTGGCACAACTTGAGACCCTGCCCTCTTGTCTTGCTGAGAGTTGCCTGGGAAAAGAGCCCAACCCCCCCCTGGCTCCAACCTCCTTTCAGGGAGTTGCAGAGAGTGATGAGGTCTCCCCTGAGCCTCCTCTTCTCCAGCCTCAACACCCCCAGCTCCCTCAGCCTCTCCTCACAGGATCTGTGCTCGAGTCCCTTCCCCAGCCCAGTTGCCTCCTTTGGACCTGCTCCAGCACCTCAATCTCCTTCCTGAACTGCCCATCTAAATTCTCCCCATTACTGAGCAAATGGTTCACAACACCAAATTCATTCCACAGTGTCTCCTGTGCTCTTTTTATTTGAAAAGGCCACAAACAGATTGTGAGTTTCTCTAACGGATTCACCATCTGGGAAATTTTTCATGCAACTTCTTTCCTCACTGGAAGCAAGTTACTCAGAGGGGAATTCCCAGCAGAGAGCAGGCTCTGAAGGGATGGGTGGTTCACTTAATTAGCATGCATAATCTTGACATCCTTACTCAGGCAAAACTCTCACACCAGGACCAATGGGAGAAATTTGTTATTAAAAAAAAAAAAAAAAAAAAAAAAAAAGAGAGAGAGAGAAAAGAACCAGCTAAGGACTTTGGTATTTGTCTCTTGGTGTTACATACAGAATTTTCCATGCAGGAGAAAGTTGGCTTTCAAATGCATTAGTGACTGCAGCCTTGTGCATCCAAGGTCAGGATGAGGCCCTTCCAGCTGCTCACAAGGCTGAGTGCTGGCAGGAGCAGAGCTGGTGGCAGAGGAACAAAATCCCTTTTGCACACTTACCCAGCTGGGGAACCTTCCCAGGCTTTGGAGCAGCCATCCTGCAGCCAGCACAGCACAGGGGGGAGGTCAGCAGGGAAGAACCTGGCCAGAACCCCACATGCAGCAGCTCAGAGAAGGGTTGATACAGCCCTGGTGCAAGATACATGGTCTTTTTGTTTTGTTTTGTTTTTTGGTTTTTTTGAGGGTTTTTTTGGGTTTTTTTGTTGTTGTTTTTTGTTGGTTTTTTTTTTCCCCCCCGAGTGGATAAATGTAGTGCTTGAGAAAGATGCAGGAGATGCAGGGATGCTCCTTTCATCCACCCCTCGGGGAGCAGCACAGCACACCCCCCCCCAGGCTGCCTTTCAAACCACCCCAGTGCAGAGCTCAGAGCAGCCCCTGACAGCCCAGCTCTGCTGTCACCTAAGCACGGGTTTGATGGCTGCACAAGAAGATCTTACACTCAACAATTTTCCCTGGCTCATTACCGGACAAAACTTCTCTTTGAACTGACGTTTTCTGGGCACGATGACTGCTTTGAAGCAGAAAGACAAAATTAGTGCAGAGAGTTGGCAGGTGGAGAAATGACAGAGTTGCTGGGGATTTTTCTTTCTTTTTTTTTTTTTTTTTTTTTTTTTCTTTTATTTCCCCCCCCTTCCCCAGCAGCAGAGCTGCCCAAGAGCTATGGAAACCTTGTTTGGCTAAATAAAAACACAAAAAGATAACAAGGCTTGGTATTTTCCAGCAAGATCCTCACTGAACAGCACGCTATCTGAGGCTGCTGGAGGCTCCAGAATAGCCAAAACCCTTCCTGAAAGCAAACGTGCCTTGTTATTTTCTACAACTGGTTGTAAATGCTGTCCCCTGCCACCCCAGGAGGGAAAGAAACCGAGTCAGCACTTTGGGAAAACCCTGGGAAGAATCACAATGAGCTCCCAGCCAGGTAAAGCCTTGCAGGGGGGGGCTCTCCCCCACCCTGCTCCCAGCCTGTGGGTCAGGACCTGTCCCCAGCATCCATAGAAAATGGGGATCCTGATCCTAAAGCTGTACAGACTCAGAGGGCTCAGCTTTTGGGACACACCCTGGGAACCAGCTGGGTCTGCTGGCACAGCCCCTGCCTTTGGGGAACCCTGAGCCCTTCCCTGCGGAGCCCTGGACCCCCCTGTGATGCCCCAGGACCCCCCTGTGACGCCCCAGGACCCCCCTGTGACGCCCCAGGACACCCCTGTGACACCCCAGGACCCCCCGTGATGCCCCAGGACCCCCCCATGAAGACCCAGGACCCCCCCGTGACACCCCAGGACCCCCCCGTGATGCCCCACGACCCCCCCATGACACCCCAGGACCCCCTGTGATGCCCCAGGACCCCCCCATGATGCCCCAGGACCCCCCTGTGACACCCCAGGACCCCCTGTGATGCCCCAGGACCCCCCCATGATGTTTCAGGCCCCCCCCGTGATGCCCCAGGACCCCCTCGTGATGCCCCAGGACCCCCCCATGAAGACCCAGGACCCCCCCATGATGCCCCAGGACCCCCTCGTGATGCCCCACAACCCCCCCATGACACCCCAGGACCCCCTGTGGTGCCCCAGGACTCCCCCATGATGCCCCAGGACCCCCCTGTGATGCCCCAGGACCCCCCCATGAAGACCCAGGACCCCCCCGTGATGCCCCAGGACCCCCCCATGATGTCTCAGGACCCCCCCATGACACCCCAGGACCCCCTGTGATGCCCCAGGACCCCCCCATGACACCTCAGGACCCCCTGTGATGCCCCAGCCCCGTGGCACCAAGGAGAGAAGCTCACCCCAGGAATGGGAAAAAAAATTCTTCCTTAGGAGATAGCAAAGGCTCAAGAGATGGGTTGAAAAGTAACATTAATAATAGAAAAAGCACATTTCTAGAGCACATCCCTCAGCCTTTTGCTGTCACTGAGTGCAGGGCTTTGCCATCTGTGCTACCAGCACCAGCCACACCTCTGAGCACTGCTCAGGGTTCCCTCTGATGCTGAGACTGAAAAAACCTCCACCTTTGCCCAAATCATTCTTTTTTGTAAACCTCCTTTTATTAAAAATGCCAGGTTTTCCCAGTTAAACTAAATAGGGGGGGGGAAAGCCCAGGTTATTATTTGCAGATACTTACTGCAACATTTATTCTGCCTCTTTCCTTTCCCCTCAGTTGCGGCTCAACTCCCCTCAAGCTTGTGAGAAAGTTTTAGAATCTCAGCTCCTTGAAAAAAAAAATATTTTGGCAAAGTAATCGTGAAAGCTTTTTTTTTCCTAGGAAAAAAAAAACAAACCTCAAAAACCCCACTAAGTTTAAATTCTGAACGATTACCAAGATCTTATTCTGCAATCTCTGGGGGATGTTGTAAGGTTTAATTAGCTCTAGTTGGAAAACGCTCTAAAAAGGAAAGTGCCATAAAGGTGCCAAATGCTGCTCCACTCGTGTAGATCTCAAATGTTCAAATTATTTCATCATAAAACAAATAATTTGAAAATGATTTCCTCTTCCTTGCCAGCATGACTTCAAAGGGACCACACCTTCCCTCCCATCCAATAGGATCACACTACCCCAGCACTGCAAGGTGTCCCAGTGCTGACATTGACCAAGAACTTCAGTTTTTTATTTCGATGTATTTATCATTATTTATTTTGATATATTTATTTTGAACTTCAGAGCCCCATCCAGGTCTCCTCTCAATAATTTAACCTTCTCCTTTTCTATCCTTGGGTGCCCTTGCAGACTTGAGATGCTGACAGCAGGGACTTGGCTCCCTTGGTACAAGAAGAGCAGGGAATCACTTCCCAATGTCTTCCAAGCAACTTGGCCCCAAGGTCTCTCTCGAGGAACATTTGGCAAACATTGCTTTTTTGTGCTCTGGAAGGACATGGACTTCTTCCTTGGTATGCACCACTGCAGCTGGATGCAGAGAGCTGGGGGGAAAGCAATGAACCATGGCAAGGGAGCCTGGGTCTGTTCCACTGCCACTGCAAGAGCCTCCTGGAGCAGATCTGCTGCTTAAAAACTGCCAAAAGTAGCTGGAAAAATAGGTTTATTGTAAGGAGATGTAAAAGTGAGGCTTACCAAAGCTGGATGGCAAGGTTCTATCTATTGCTTCCTGTCAGTAACCAACACAAGGTTTTGATACCCTGTGATAGTTCTGTGCAGGATGGTCCCTTACCAAAGTCCTGCACTTGGTTAAGAGGTTTCTCAGCCTCAAAGAGGAACCTTCCCAGCTCCAGGGGAGCTCAAAAAACCCAAACCCAACCTCCCTCAGGCTGTCATATTTATGCTGGAAAGTGGTTGGCTTGCAGTCAAATTCTGTGTGATGGAAAAGGTAAGAATGAGACTCCTTGTACCCACAACCTTTGTTCCTTGACCAAATTACTCCTGGAAGAACCACCTGCTATTCATGTGTAAATTGCATGATCCCTGTTCCTGTTTCCAAGCTGATCCACATCAAAGCTCAGCCCAGGCACCCAGTTCCTGTGGGGGATTTCAAAGGAGAGGCTGAAACCTGAGAAGTTTATGACTCGGTCACAGCATCCACCTCTACTTTCTTTGGAACCTCAACCAAAGGACCAGAGTTTTGGTCAGGCACATCCCTCAGGAAGAGCACCCAGGAGATGAAGCAGGCTGGATGGGGAGCACCCATGGGTACCAAAAATCCCTCACCATGGCAACGAGTCCTGAGATGCAGCCACCTCAGGGGGAAGCAAGGTCCTCCCAGGAGTCCCAAACCTCCACACCAGGTCCTGCCTGGGCTCAGCTGGCAGCAGGGCTCTTGCCTGGCCATCTGCACCATGTTTCCTGCAGAAATTCTCCAGCAGAGCCATCCCAGGAATCCAGCAGCCTGCACACCCTGCCCCAGGTTGGCAGCTGGACTGGGGAGGAGAGCACTGGGTTGGGAATTCCTAGGAATTCCCTCTGGCTGCAGCACAAGCTGGAGCTCAGACCTGCAGGGCACTGAGGAGCCAGGGTGCAGAGAGATCCCAGAACAAGGACTCTGGGGAGCCTGACAGCTGGGAGGAAACTTCAGACATCAGTTTGTGCCACATGCTGCCATGCCATCTTCCCTGCAGAAACAGCCTTGGGCTCTCACAGGGCTCATCTAAAGTTCACACCACTGTGGCCCATTATTTATTCACTCTGCATTATCTGTAACATGTGATAATGAGATAATCTCACGGTTTTTCTTCAGCTTTGGCCTTCAGATGGAAGCTTCTCTAATTTGCATCCATAAGCCTACAAATCAAAGTATCTCAGCAAAAGACTGCAGCACTCACAAGCTGAAACCCCTCCTTCCCTGGGTGCAAACTGGCTTTGTTCTCAACCAGATCCCTATCTCAGCACAAACTGATCCTAAAAGAACAATCAAAGTATTTCCAATCTTGCTTATTCCATTATGGTCAACTCCACTGATATCATGGGAGGGGGGGGGGAATGGTCTCTGTCATTTACACCCACTTGTTTTTACACAGCTCTTTACAGAACACAGGGAAAAGAGCAATATTCCATTATAAGGAAAAACCCCCAAACTAAAACCAGAATAAAAATAAACTTTAGGTCAGTTTCCAGACTCCATAAATAGTGACTTGACTGACTGCAGAGGAAGTCTGAGATGTTAGATGAAAACCTGTAAAACTGAGCTTAATGCTTAACTCCCTCTTTGAGCTGCCAGTAAAGCTCCCCAGTGACCCCCCTCTCACTGCTGCAGAGCTAGGAGAATGTTTCCTGTAATCACAAAGAACAATTATCACCATTTCAGGCTGTGCCCTGCTGCCAGCCTCTCCCAGACAAGCCACTCTCCTCTCCCCATACTCCAGAAGCACCTCTGTGAGAAAACCAGAACTCATCATTCTAGGGGAAAATAAACCCAAAACCCATGACCTAAACACCACTGCAATGGGTCCCACTCCATTCTGCAATGGATCTGCTGTGGCTGGGAGTTTCCAGAGCACGTTGATCCCAAACTCTGCACCCACCAGTCCCCTGGATTTGTTCTGCCAGGGTAAGACCCAATTACTCAGCACTAAACTGCCTGAAAAGCACAAAGCCACTCGAAGGGATACGACTGCATTAAAGTCAACACAACAGCACAGGGGGTCAAAAGGATTTCTTGCACAAATCCTAAAGCAAAACAGGAAAAAAAAAACCCCAAACACCTCTGTGCTCTGTAAATTTGACCTGGTATTCTTAGCAGGAAATATGCAAAATCCAAAGGATGCAGAGAAAAGGGAACTCTGGTCAAGTAGGATCCAGATGATGTGCCTGAGACATTAAGGAATATTTTTTGGAAGAATGGAGATGGATTAAAACTGTGGGGTGCAAAGTTCCCTGGCTCTGTCCTTCAGGCAAATCACTGCCTTTCTCATTCCCACAGGAATGCAGGAGCAGCAGGAAAGTGGCTCCTTGGGACTAGACAAAACTTACATTAACTTGCACTGTGCAAATGAGAAACACTCAACTGAGTGGTGCACTTGGAGAACCAAAATGCACCTCAGCCCTCCAAAAGAGCACAAATTCCAGAGACAAGTACCTTGATTTATCAACAAAAAGTGGCACGGATAAGTTAATTAATTTATATACATAAGAAAAAAGATCACCTGGAGACATTTTGGGGTGGAAGAAAAGTCACCTTCTCGGCCCACATGCTCTTTTTTTTTATTTACATATCCACAAAGACCATGAAACACCATCCCAGCCCCCCCACTAGCAGCATGGTGACATGAATTCCATAGATGAGCAGTTCATTCATGAGGCTGAAGTCAACTCGCCTTCGGCCCAGCAAGAGGAGGATGATGGAGAGTTTGTACTGGAAACGCAGGAAGATCCGGATGCCGAGGTACTGAAGGCAAAACAAGATAGAGAGTGCCACCCAGAGGATGGAGGTAAAAAGGCTGCAGCTGAAGTACAGCAGGAACCGGATGAAGCCATACATCCACCGGGACTTCAGATAGATGTCGAAGTTGTTGTACTTGGTCCTCACCAAGTGAGTGGTCCGGACCGGGCCACAGGCAGAATGCAGGCAGGTGGTGTGGGGGCCGTGGAACGAACGGACCCGGCGGGGGATGGGGATTACAGGCATCAGGCACCCCACCCTTCACCGAGCCCCAGGGCAGGATTTACAGGGCACATAGCAAAGATTTATCCATCAACATGGAAAAGATCCGAGGGCCCCGGAACGCTAACTCTTTGCTGAAGTTCCAGGAAGGAAGAGACCTGCAGGAAGGCAGAGAGGGAACACAGGGTGAAGCAGTCCCAGCAGGAGGGAAGATTCTCCCCAGCTTGGCACTTACAACTGCTTTGCAAAACCTGACCTCTTGGCTTAAAACATCCTTGTTTATCTTACCAAGCAGACAAACAGAACTCCAGCCCTGTTTCCAGCACAGCAGCTCCCTAACAGCACACAACACCAGCACTGGTCTTCGAGGAAAAAGCAGAATTTCATTCTGAAATGATCCTGGCTCATACCCAGACCCCTCTCCATCAAACAAACATCCCTACAGCCATGCAAGCATCAACATGAATCCACGTGCTTGCATTGGATCTTCTTTCTTTTAAAGCAAAGAAGTTCTCCAAATACTTTTTCAAGGGAGTTCTGCAGCCCAGAGGCAGAGGTGATGCCAGATTTCTGCTCTTTTCAAAACTTGGCAAAACTTCACCAAATAAACAAACTGAAAATAATGGCAGGCCCTGCAAGAACAATGAGGCACTGGTGTTTTTCACACTCTGCAGGATGTGCCTCCCCTTGCTCAGCTGAGCCTTGCAGCCCTGTCAGTGCATCTGATGGCAAGGCAGCCTTTCAAAGACATCTAGGGAGATAAGTGAAATATTTTGATCTTCTGGAGTGTTTAGAATTTATAATCTTAACATCCTTCCACACTCCCATTGTTGTGATGTGAGTGATGAGCAGCAGCCTGTTAGCTGCTCCCTGTTTCACCCCAGGCTCACAATCTGCCCAATTCCGGGAATTATGAGCTGGCAATGTGCTCATCAGATAATGCTCCAGAAAACAGGGACCTCCCCAGCCCCTCACACACCCAGGCACTCAGTCCCCTTCACTCTTCAAATTAAGAACTAAAAATTTCAAAGTTCCTTCAAGAACTTCTTTTTGCTCCATTAGTAACAAAACCCATTGCAGAAGAAATGAAACAGCTGCAGGGAACTGTTCTGGGGTATCAGAAACCTGATTGTGCAGCTCTGGGTGAGTCTCTTCCCTGCTTCCTTTCTCATGCAACATGTAAAAGGAAAGTGGAGTTCTGGTCTCCTCTGCTTGGCCCCAGGTTCTAATTCCTTCTCCCCATTACAGACATTTGCAGGCAGCCTGTTGGCTCTGCATGAATCCAGGGCTAGTAAAAAGGAGCGTGGGTTAATTTAGGATCAAGAAAAATAGGAAATGGAGGTCTGCTCTCAATTATCAAAGACACCCATAATTGTAAGTGCCTCATGGCAATCATTTCCTGCCTGTAGAGAGAAAATACCAAGCAGCTCAGAAGTGTGTTGCAAGAACATCCTCTGCAGGGCACATGAAGTGGTCAGAGATGAAACCAACACAACTCAGCTGCAGAGCCTGACTCTGAGAACAGCAGCAGCTTCTTCCCATTTGCTGTGCCCCCCACATAACCAACCGACCCCAGGGAGGTTCCTGCTCTTTCAATAAACTCCAATATCAACACTGGGAACAGCCAGGAGCAGAGGGACCTTGTGAGAATAAAAGAAACTTGCTGAAATGTTACATTTTCAACGGTGCTGCCATCCACTCAGCAGGAGGTTGGGGATCCGGGGCCGTGTCTGGATGCCACTGAATTCTTGTAAGAGAAAAGTGAAGTTTTCCTGGGCCCCCCTGGCCTTCTAGGAAGAGTGAAAGAAACTGCTAAGGTGCTTCATAGACTCACAACACTCTACACATGAGTTGATCTAAAAAGATAAAACGAGAGAGCAAGTTTCAATTTTTTTGTTGTTGTTTTTTTTCTCAGTGTTAAAAGGCTCAGAGCCACTCAGCTCTCAGAGCCACACGGCTCCTCCCCAGGCAGGAATTTTTAATCCCATAAAAAGCAGTGTAAGAAAAGACTACACACAGGCAGCAAAGAGCAAACCACAGCCCTCTGGTCTGTCACCTCCTCCTGTCCCAGAGCCACCACCCAGGGCACAGGGGACAGGACACGGGAGCAGTTTCCAAATGCAGATCCCAAACCTGGCTCTTGGCTCATGATGCCCACAGTGGGTCTGGTCACCCACTGCCCCCTGATGATATTTTGGGTGTTTGGAACAGAATTCCTAAGGTACTTGGGAAAGTTATGAGGATGCTGCAAGTGCTGCAAAGGGGGCAGGGGGCTCCTGGCATCCTGAAGGAACCCCTCGGGCTAGGAAAGAAGGTCTGGAGGTCTTTCCCAACCTCCAGGAGAACCCAACCTAAAGATGATATTTTTGGGTGTTTCTGGGAGGCTGAAGAGCTGAGTTTGTCTCTTCTGGGATACCAAAGGATCTCAACCCCTAAGGCCCAGGGAAGCCCACGCTGCCCCATCCCACACCTCCCAGTGGCCTCATCAGGAGGATAACGATTTAAGGAACTCTGGATTTGGGGGAGTTTTCAGCCCTTCTCCTCTCAATGGGAGGCGTGTGACGAGCAAGGCACAGACCTGCAGTGCTGCTTCACCCCTCACAGCCTCCAGACGGGGTTTGGGATATTCCTGATTCCTGGAAAACCAGGGATAACAGCGGGAGCACCGGGAGCCAGGCGGGAACAAAGCCTTCCCGAGGGAGCCCGGGGAGGCTGGGGACAATGACAAACAAAGGTTAGCGCTGAGAAACGCCAGCGGGGAGCACCGGAAGGAGGGGAAACGCCAACTCCTCCTACATCCTACCGGATCCGAAATTAAACCCCACGGACCTGGGAACGGAACCCACGCAGGAAGCTCGCACGGGCCCTCCCCGGGGCCTACCGGCTCCACAGCCCAGCCCCGACAACGCGGAGCCGCGCCGGCCGGGACGGGCAGTGCCAGCCCCCAAAGGCCACCGGGTCACGGCCGCTTTCCCGGGACGGCGACTCCCGGAGGGCACCGGAGCCCCGCCGGGGGGAAGGGGGGGGGGGGGTCACGGGGCGGTCGGTGCAGTGCCCCGGGCCCGGCCCACACCCGCACCGTCACGCCAGGCCCGGCCCGGCACCCGCGCTCTCACGGTCACCGCCGCTGTCGCGCCCGCCGCGACCGAGCGAGGCCCGGGACGAAACCGCCGCCTCCTCCCCGCTCCCCGCCGCCCAGCCCCGGGGCCGTCGCCCCGCACTCACCGTCCTGCCCATGGCCTCTCGCCGGTCCGCGGCCGCCGAGCTGAGGCGTGCCGGGCCCGGGCTGATGGAAGGCCCGGGCCTAGGGCCGAGCGCCGCAATGCGCATGTGCGGGGGGCGGCGGCGGCGCTCCGGTTCCGGCCGGTGGCGGCGGCGGGCAGGGAGCGGGCGGGGAGGCGCAAGGCGATTGCGTCATCACAACGCGCCACACCCGCCGGCCGGAAGCGGGAGGTCGCGGCGTTACCCGGGCAACGGGGGAGGCGGCGGGGGGACGGGAGGGGCGGCCGGGCCTGGCCTGGCCTGGCCGAGGCGGTGGTGGTGGCCGGAGCCCGTCCCGGTCCTCCCGTCAGCGGGAGAGGGGTTCGACCGAGGGCTGGGGCTCGTCCTGAGGGTGCCGGGACATCCCCCGGGAAAGAATCACCGGCGGAGGGTGGAACAAAAAGCAGCAGCGCTTTGGGACTCCGTGTCCCGGGAGAGGTGGCAGCTCACCGGAGGGAGGGTGGGACTCGCAGGGCCTCGTCCTGCTGAAGAGCTCAAGGAATTTGAGAAAAAAAACAGGTGGTAAAATCACAGATGTTGGAGTTGCAGAGGTCTGAGTCGGTCGGAAAGGTTCAAGAAGTTTCTTTTTAAAAAAAAATAAAATAAAAAAACAGGTGGAGGAAAATTCCGAAGCAATCTAGCAAAAGAAGGAAAACAAACTGTCTCGTTGCTGTTTCTCCTTTTATTTACTCAGGAATCGCCATCCATAATGGCAGGAATGCAGCACTGCTCCCTGGGCTCCCTGACCCCCTGCACTGCCCTGCTGGGACAACACAAATAGTGAGAAACAAACACCAAATAATGGGAATTCCAACCATCTGCAGCTGAGACTCCTGCACTGCACCCGGCCAGGTCTCCCCAGCTCAGCCATGGTTCCCCATCCCGGGCAATGGGTGCCATTCCCCCCTCACTGGGTGCCATTTCTGGGTCTCCCCCACCCCGAATGTCGGGAGGGAGAAGGGGACGATTGAGCCCCATCCCTGTTCCCAGCAGCACGAAATGGGGAACGTCTGTTGGGTGGCTGAGGGGAGCAGCAGAGCCACCTTCCACACCTGATTCCCTCTGCCCTTGCCTGGAGCTGGAGCCACAGCCCAGAAATAGGAATTCCAGCCCAAGGAACAGAATTCCAAAGGTACTTTGGAAAGTTATGAGGATGCTGCCAGTGCTGCAAAGGGGGGGAAGGGGACTCCTGGCATCCTGGCATTTATGAAGCTGAAGAGAAGCCAGCAGTGTGCCCAGGTGGCCAAGAAGGCCAATGGCATCCTGGGCTGGCTCAGGAACAGCGTGGCCAGCAGGTCCAGGGAAGGGATTCTGCCCCTGTGCTCAGCCCTGAGGAGGCCACAGCTTGAGTCCTGTGTCCAGTTCTGGGCCCCTCAGCCCCTCAGGAAGGAGCTTGAGGTGCTGGAGCAGGTCCAGAGAAGAGCAAGGAGGCTGTGAAGGGATCCAGCAGAATTCCTGTGAGGAAGGGCTGAGGGAGCTGGGGGTGTTGAGGCTGGAGAAGAGGAGGCTCAGGGGAGACCTCATCACTCTCTGCAACTCCCTGAAAGGAGGTTGGAGCCAGGGGGGGGTTGGGCTCTTTTCCCAGGCAACTCTCAGCAAGACAAGAGGGCACAAAGGGTCTCAAGTTGTGCCAGGGGAGGTTTAGGTTGGAGATGAGAAAGAATTTCTTTCTGGAGAGGGTGATCAGGCATTGGAATGGGCTGCCCAGGGAAGTAGTGGATTCTCCGTGTCTGGAGATCTTTCCAAAGAGCCTGGATGTGGCACTGAGTGCCATGGGCTGGGAACCACGGGGGGAGTGGATCAAGGGTTGGACTTGATGATCTCTGAGGTCCCTTCCAACCCAGCCCATTCTAGGATTCTATGATTCTATGATCCTGAAGGAACCCTTTGGGGTAGGAAAGAAGGTCTGGAGGTCTTTCCCAACCAAACCCAGGGAGAGACCCCAACCTAAATATTTCTCTGCAAGCAGCATCTGTGTCCAGAACCTTGTAATTTCGTAGACCAGGGTGAAAAAAAAAAACCCAAACAAACCCAAGCTGGCACTGTTCAGTCTGCTGCCTGAATGAATGCCCATCTTCATCAAAGAGAAGCTGTCCTCAGGTCAGGCAAGAATTAAACCTTTGACATTCAAAGAGGCAAAATCCTGAAGGAGTGCTGGGAGCTCAGCCCGGAGGGAACCCGCCCACAGCAGCTCTCTGGGTTGTATTTCTTTCCCCTGCTAATTTTCCTAAAGACACAACTCATATTCCTCTGGATTGAACAGTTTCGTGCTGACAGCCCCAAAGATTTGTGACCAAACTTATCATCAGCTCAGAGAGTGGCCATTAGTACAAGTCAGAGCAGCCAGGCAGTGCTGCTGTATTTTATGGCACACTTGGAAGACAAACATACACATTTATATGTCACTTGTTGCAATCTAAATGCCAACTTGTACTTCTTTCAAAACTTTTAATGAATTGTTTGCATTTCACCAGATTTACGGCGCGAACCGGATGGCTCCAAATATTCCTTGAAACATCTCTGTCACTTTGGCAACAGAACAACAACCAAAAAAAGCTGGAAGATATTGTGTTTAGAGATAAATCAAAAATCTATGAATCTTAAAAGAGTTTATTTTAGTCATTAATAGTTGATGCCCCCCCTCCCCTCCCCCAGGGCAGGATTTAAAGTTAAATTATGCAAAATCAAAACCAAACCTTATAATACTTAATCAAACATGCATAAAACTGTCAGGGCCAAATAAATTCTCTCAATTAACTGGCTTCAGATTGTGATTGCATTTACTAATTTAATCAACACTAGAATAATTTGGAGACTGGGCAATGATAAATGACTCTGGGGCTGCACATGAAGGGCCGCGGTGTGCTGAGACAGGAATGCAGGAAAACTTCCCAGGCTGCAGGCAAAAGAGTCCTGACAGTCATTTTATGATGGAAACATCCTCTTATTCCCAGTTTTTGTGAGGGAAGGAATTTTTTCCAGTGAGGATTTTAAACACCTGTCATGGATGGACCTTGGCAAGTGGAACGACTTCAGTGTGAGCCCAGGGATTGGTTTCCTTCCAGTCTGAGCTGTGGGGAAGGGGCAGCATTCCCACACAAACATTCCCTCCACAGGTTTTACTCATTTTCTGAACGTGATCTTCCAGCCCTGCTCTCTGGCACTGATTCACACTTCAGCCTCCATTTAGGAGCTGGGGAACCAGCCCAGGGATGCTGAGATGTCCTTTAGCTCAATCCTTCTGCACTCTGAATGGAACTGCATGTACAATAAAGTGGGTCTGACCCATGCCTAGAAAAGCCTTCAATGCTATTGCTTGTGGAGAGCTAAGTATCTCATTTTTGCAAGTGTAAGCAAGGGTTTCTGGAGAGGTTATCATATACAGGTTCATTGAAGGAGCCTGTAAGGTATTCGACCCTAAAAAGTACCTGGAGCTCTGAAATTCTGACCCTTGCTTGGTCCTCAGCCTTCCTGCAGCTGTTTTACAACAAATATCAATGTCCATTTAGCTGCTGGAGGAACAAACTTGTCATGGCAAAGCTCTTCTCCTGTCTTTCTTTTTTTGGTCTCTCTCTGCAAAATGCACTTTCCAGAGGCTAACTGGTCACCTGAGACCTGAAACAGGGATTGTGTTTTATAACCATATAGAACCCTACCAGCGTTTGCTCACCAGCAGAAATCAGTGAAAAAACCCAAAGTGTGGGCTGAAAGGTACGGTCAGGAAGGCTGTGAAGAAAGTTCCTTTAGTGACCCAGAAATGACAACTTGTGCAGTGATTCTATAGCCATAGAGATGGCCATAATTCTTAGGGTCTTAAAAATAATAAATGTGTTAACATGGCATTTGTCAAACCAGCATTCCCCACTGCCTTGCAGTCGTATCCAAAACCACCATTCAGAGCCAATGGCATCTTGTGCAAACTCCCTGGGGTTTTGCTGAGCCAGCCTGTAAAGCTGAACTATAACAAATTAAGGAATTAATTCTTTCTTTTTTCTTAACAGAGATTTAGGGTCAAGTCTGGGCCTTAAATTTTAACCGTAATCGATCCTCCCTGCAAACCCAAAGTGCCAAAGCTTGTGAAATAATTTTTCCTTCTGACTTCTTTCCAGATCTCCTCTCTTAGCTGAAATGTCAGCTTTAATCAGCTGGAAGAGGTTTGTGTGTGGTAAAGAATCAGGCAGGATATTAGACTAATCAAATCAAGGTGTGTGGAGCAGCCCCAGCCCTGCAGCCCCCCCAGATCCAGATTTTACAGGTGAGTTGCAAAATATAAAACTAGGTCAGGCTGCAGCTTCTAAAGAAATAAATGCTCAGTGTGGGGGGTGGTGAAACAGCAGGGATTGATGTGTTCAGTGTGGGGGACACAGCAGTGAGCTTCCTGGCATAAGGACCTGGCCAGGGCTGCTGCCAGCCTTGGTTGCCACTGCAAAGCAGTAAATAAAAATCTGTGGGCTGAAAATATATCCAGAAAAAATGTGAAAAAGGTTCTGTAGTTAAAAAAAACAACAACAAAAAACCCAAGAGGGAAGCCCCAGGGATGGTTGGTGGGGCTGGGGACAGGCAGCCTCCCCTCTGCCCCTGCAAACTGCTCCTCTCTGCCACATGGAACAGGACAGGGAGATCAGGACCAGTGCTGAAAAGCCACAAATAGTTGAAACACATAAATATGTGTGTTAGGCTATAGTGGGGACACTTACCTGCCCTGATCACATTATTAGAGATGCTGGAGCCATGGGAGGATTCCTGGTGACCTCCAGGGGCTGGAGCAGGAGGCAGCTGCACACATGGAGGCTGAGAAACTGTCTCTAAACCAAATGAAAATAGAATCAGCCCCTCTGCCAGGGACAGGACTCCTGCCAAGGCTTGTTGCTGCATCATGTTGGCTACCCCTGATCTGGCTGCTGTCAGAAACTGCTGATAGTGCAGAAAACTCTGGTGGGGAAGTGTCCTCCTTGCCTTCTGTTTGTTTGTAGGCACAAGATGTTAAAACAGGACCCATCCCCACCTGCCTGGGGAGGGGGAGGTTTGGTGGGCAGGCTCAGGAAGCCTCCCAGCTCCTCTGGCTCTGCCCAGCACTGCACAGAAGGGGATATTTTGGGGCAAAGGAGCAGCTTTTGTCTGGGAAACTCAGTTCCTGTTTTTCCATTCACTGATAGACTGTCTAGGCAGACTCAAACAGTCACCCCAGCCAGTTCTCCTTCCACGCCTTAAGCCTCAGTTACCCAATGCCTGATATAAGGAAAGGGGCTTGGGGGAAGATGGAGAATGACAGAAGAGAGACAAAACCTTCACTTGGCAAAGGTGTATTTCCCTGAGCTCCCCCCCTTACCCCATCCCTCCAGTGCAAATCCATGGAGCCATCTACTCTGGGCATTGGCAAAATGTCACATTGAGGGACAGAATTTATTTCTCTGCCAGCAGTGGAGAGCAGAATTTCCCTGAATTTCTTAAACATCACTCCTGAGCCTCAGTCAGTGCCCAAGCCCCCTCCCTGCTCATGGGGTCAGCTGTGATGAAATCATTGGCCAGGAATCCTCCTCTTTAGGGTGCACAACATCCACCCAGAATATTTTAAGGTCAATTACTATAAGAGGATATTATTATTATTATTATTATTATTATTATTATTATTATCATCATCATCATCATCATCATTATCATTATTATTTAGGAAGAGCAGCAGAGTGACTCCCTGAGTGAGCCCTCCAGCACAGCACCTCCCACCTCGGCAAGTGCACGACCAGGATCAGGTCCTCTGGGGGTCCCCCGGTGTGGGCAGGCTCCGGGGATCCCCTCTGGGGGTTCGGGCAGGCTCCGGGGGTCCCCCTTTGGGCGGCTGCGGAGCGGGGCTGTGGCTGCGGCCGTGCCCGCCTGGCGGTGCTCCTGCCCCAGGGATGCTGCGGCAGGAGGAACGGGAAGGGAGGGGAAAAGCAAGCCCCAAGAATTCCAAACTGAGGATTCAAAGCTTGGGATCAGCGCGTTGGGCAGCACAGAGGCTCTCGGAAAAGGAGAGGTGTCAGCCAGGCACGCTGCCCCTCTCCTCCATCCCAGGTTGGGGGGTGTCCTGTCCCCTCCTTCCCGATGTCCCAAAGATGTGAGATGGGAACCGAGTACCCGGGGGTACCCATCCTGCAGGGCTCCGAGACATCCCTGCCGCTGGTTCCTGAGGGATAAACCAAACTTTTGTATTCATTTGGGACAAACTCTGCCCTTTGTGCCTCTCGCTGAGCTGAATTTTGCCCTTGTGTTCACCGAAGGATCAGCCCTGCCTGCCCAGGGGTCAGTTTAGAAAAATCCTTTTTGTTTGGGAGAAGCTTTGGGTGCTTAAAAATTCCAGGAGTCTTTTTGATGCTGCTTGTGCTTGGAGTGTGCAGTGCAAAGGAGAAAATGGCTTTCCAGCATCAGAACAGCAGCAACATCCACATCAGTAAAAACGATCAAGAAAGGAACAAAGGATTTTAAAGACCCAAACCATCTCCCAATGTACCCACAAATAATAGCAGTGACTTTTCAAACCCCCTGTGCTGTGCCTGGCTCACGGGTGCCCCTGCAGCACCCTCCTCATGCAGTGCAGCAGGGTGAGTCCTGCTCCTTTCTCCCAAACTTCCCTGAATTTCTTGCCAGCAGATCAGCCTCTAACTTCATGGTCTAACATTTTGCAGGCAGGAACATGGAGAGGACAAAAAACTCCAAGCCCTCATCAATCACAGCCTGGCTCCCAGTACAATTAGCAAGTTCTATTATCTTAAGAATGACACTTGTAGCACAGAGCAAAGCAAGGCACACCTGATATTAAAATACTCCATGTAAAAGAGCAAAGGCTTGAATTGCATTAGCATTGCATTAGATTCCCATGACTTTTTATATCAGCACTTGTGAGTTATTTATGAATTCATTTATTTACCAGGACAGCCCTCTCTGCATTCAGTTGCCATGGCTGCTTTAACTCCTGTATCCTATTAATTCTGGATGTTATGAAATAAACATAGATCAGACAATCATTGTGTGGTGGGGTTGTTGGTTTTGGTTTTATTATTATTATTCTTATTATTTTACAGTTTGATTCCCTGTGCTCTGGCCAGAAAGCCTTTAACACCAGGCATCTCATCACAGCACCAGTGCCAAATGGCTGGGGAGGGGATGGGGCAGCTGACAGAGCTCTTCCCCCTGCCAGTCCTTTCTGCCACAGAAATACATCCTGGGCTGGGGGGAAACGTAGCAGCCGATTGCTGGCACTAAGCTCCTGACTTCAGGGTGAGGCAGGAAGCTGAGAGCAGAGCTGGGAGCCAGAAGGGAGTTCAGGAAGGGGCAGGGGGGGTGTGCCACAGCCAGGCATGGAGCATCCTCACCTCGCTGCAAAATCTTTCCTGCTGTGGGTTAGGGATTCCTACCGTGTCTGTTAGCAAAAAAAAAAAAAAAAAACAAACCCATGGTTATCTGGGAGTGGCAAAGCAGGCACAGCCCTAGAGACCCCGGGGTGTTTCTTATGTCACCTCGGAGGGATCGGGCGGTGTTCGGGTCACACGCAGCTGCTGCCCGGGCTCCTTTTTTGAAGGAGAACCTGAGTTTGGCTGCCCCCTTAGCTGAGAGACAGGGAGAGACTTAATTTAACGAGAATAAGAGCTCTCAGGCTGCTGGCTGTCACGTTCAGGAGGATCCCTCGGACACCAAGGAGTGGGGAAGGCTCAGGGATCCGGGAAGGAGGTTGTGTCCTGCCCCTTGGAGAGGACAAAGGTGCTGCTCAGGGGGGTGGACAGCCCTGGATCCCAAAGCAAATGTGCTAAAAGTGTTTTGCACTAGAATTCCACAGGAAAATTAAATCAATTACTGACTCTAATAAAGCTCTCAAGGTTTTTAATTAAACTAAGTTTTAATTAAAGCAGTGTGAGCCCGTGCTCTTTTTGATATTCTGCCTCAGACCTCAGAGGACTGCAACTCCTTTTTGTAAATTACATGGGCTGGATCAGCCACAGGAGTCACAAAAATGTGAGAACTTTGCCAGTTTTATGGGATGAAACACCTTCCATCAGCCTGGAAGCTCCAGCAGCTCTGGGCTGGAAGAGGGGCATGGATTGGGGCATGGATTCCCTTCTATTCCTCTCCCAAGCAAAACTCCTGCCCTCTAAACCAGAAGCTGCTGTTGATGGGAAGCTACAGGAGCTGGGCAATTCCCCTGTGCCAGGTCAGAGCTGGTCATTTTGCCTCCTTCCTGCACAAACAGTCCCCACATTCCCCCCTGGCAAATGCTCTGCCATGGGGCACCCCAGACAGACAGGAAAACCAACCTGGACATCTGGTAAGTGGCCCGAGAATGTTCTGCCTCTATTTTAGTCTTGTTTTGTACACAATATGCCCAAAACATGCTTTATTTCTTAAGGAGATAAGGATCTTTATGTAACCCATTTTTCCTTTAACGCTAAGTCCTTTGTCAGGATTAAAGAATCCTAAAACATCTGTACAGGCTTGGGTGGCAGATGTACACAGAAAGCAGCCTAAGATAACATGGAATATTAACCTACTAAATGAAATATTTAAAAAAATAATATAAAAGGGACGACCCTCTTGCATTCTTAGTTACAGCCAGTTCCTGACCCTGGCTACCACAATGCAGATGGATGACAACATCTACAAGGATTTCTGTCTAAATGGTGCAAGAGTTTTTATCTGCTGCTAGGACTTGGCTTCTGTCAAAAGAGCAGAGGTGTATCAGGTCCTCCTGGACCACCACGGGGCTCCATCCATCCATCCATCCATCAGGGGAGTCAGAGCAACCAGAGCAAGGCACACTGTGTAACACCTCCAGACAGCACCAACTTCATTTAAATTATTCAATACTACTTAAAAATCAGTCCTTTGTATTAAGCAGATTGATGGACAGACACTTCATATGAGAGGGAGTTTGGGGTGAAGGGGAGGAATGAGAAACAGGAGGAATGGAGGAGCTGTGCTGGGTGAGATCCTCCCTTCTGTCTAACCCCCAGACCACTTCCCCTCTTTTTAGTGGGAACAGCATCACTTTTCCTACCCTGACCCATGGCACCTCACTCAGGGAGGTCTCACAGATCCTCTCTTTGCACCTGGGAAAACAAGGAGCTTGGGGAAGGCTTCATGTGTCATCTCCAGGTGTGCCTGTGTCCAGGAGGACATCAGTCACCTCAGCTCTGCACAGCAGCTGCTTGCGTACCACCTCCTCCATCACCCCTGCCTGCTCCAGAGGCCTGCACTGGAGTTTTCTGGGTGTGTGTGTCACAGGGAGATGTTTGTGTGAGGTTTCTAAAATCAGCAAGAAGAAGAAAACGTAGCAGGGAGAAGACAAGAGCCTCCCATGTTCCCAGGGAGCCCCTCTCCATCCTCCCTGGTCCCTGAGGCACACATGAGACCACTGCTGCTCATCAGGTGGGCCCATGGGTGCTTGTTGGATGCCACAGCTTGGTGGGGATGGATGGACCATGGGTGCCTGGTGAGGAACACCCAGTGACTGCCTTCCCAATGTCTTTGCCAATATCCCTGATCAAACCTGATGCAAGCAGAAGTCTCCAGAGCAGGTCAGGAATAACCTGCAGTGCCTGCCCACCATCAGCAGCCTCTCCTGTCCTCATCCCATGGCCCATTTCCAGCAATCCATACAGGTCCCATCAGTCCTGGCCACAACCAGCTCCCTCCCAGCCAGCCAGCTAAGGCCATTAGTGTGATTACTGGAGGTCGTGAAGTTCAAACCAAAATGTCAATTTTCATTTGGGAGAATGCTCCCATTTTAGGAGCAATGGGATTTTTTTTTCCCCTCTCTCTCTCTCTCTCTCTCTCTCAGAGACCCTGACTGTGAAATCATTGCTCCCCAAAGACTTGCAAATTTCTGGCCAGCAAAAGGTGCCAATAGTTGCTGGAGCCAATAAAAAGATTAACAAGGGTCACTGGTGCTTTCCTCTTTCCCTGCACTCAAAGACTCTGGGGCCTATTTTGAAGATATTAACCACTGCCTTTACCTCCTGCATGTCCATCACCAGGTTTGGGGTCTTTATGGATTTATTGACAAGGCAGTGCCATTAATCTTACCCGTGGAATGCCAGCCTGGGAGTCACTTAGGTTACATCACCCCTTCAGACAGGAGCATTTAGCCAGAGAAGTTTTAAAAGGAAGATTGAAATAAGACAAAGTAGTTGGTGGGGGAAGCAAAGAGCTGCTCTGAGAGGCCCTGGGGCAGGGAGAGTGAGCACTGAGCAGCCTAAATGAGTTGGTGAAGGCAAAGCCCTGACCCTGGGGAGGCAGCTGGGTCCTGCTCATCGATTCAGTGGGGTCAGGATGCCACCCCCATGCTCTGGGGTTAATGATCCACATCTGGGAGAGATTTGGGAGGGTGGAGAGAAGATGTGTGTGCTGACCTCACTTGGAGCATCCTAGGCATGGGTGGTGCAGTGCAGGAAATGTTAGATGTCTCCTTACTGGGGAACTCCAAAATAGCCCCAGGAGGCCTGGCTGGGATTGGGAAGGTGCTGGGAACACTGGTTGGGCTGCCAGCACCACTGGTGGCAGGGCAAGGCTGGGTGGGCTCCTGCCCACCTAGGAGGTGTCACTCTTTCAAGGTGGGTTTTTTTCCTTCTGTGTCATCGTGTTAAATAATTAAGTCTGTTCCATCTTTACCTACTGACAATGTGGCACTTAATTAAGTAGTTTAACTAGAAGCTGGCAGCTTTAATTAAGTTTAGGACTGTAGAGGTGACCGGGAGCCTTCAGCTGAGTGGCAGAGGCTCTCCCCAGGGGAGCTGCTGGTGAGGAAGAGCCCTTTCTCCCTGCTCCATAGTTTTTATCCCCACCAGGGAGGGATCCACCATCTCTCTGTGTCCCTCACCATTGCCTTGCTGCTGAGGGGATGGGTGGTGTGGGCACCCTTTGCTCAGACATTCAGGAGAGCTGAGGACCATGGAGCAGAAGAGGGACTTGAGAGGTGCAGCCAGGCAGAGGGGCCTGGGCTGGGTTTAGGAACAATATCTGCAATTCTAGACCATGCATGGGGCTGTCTAAGAGATGTATTGCTTTTTAATAATGTAAATATGTAAATATTACTGAGGTGCCATTAATCCTCGATGCCTCAATGTGATACCACCCTTAAGAACAAATGTAATAAGATATTATTAATATGCAAAGTAACAGAACATTAACCTGACTAACACCAATAAATTGCAGAGTGCAGCAGAAAGCAAGAAGTTGCTCGTGGAGCAACCTGCACCCTGCTCACCCTGGGGCCACCCCCAGCAGCACCCCAGGTTCCACAGCACATGGGAGCCCTGGTTTGCCCTGGGGGATCCCTGGCTCTGGGGAAAGAAGCAAGGAGGCCCTGAGAGAGGAGGTGGGGAGGAGCAGACTGTGCCAGGCTCCTATCATCCTTCTTTTGGAGCAAGAGCCCAAAGCTTCGCATGTTTTCCTGAGGGATTTCTTGGCCCCTCTCATATCAGATTGATTTAAAATCCTGTTGCAAGTGTGTATGAGGAGAGAGAGTCTCATTGGTCCCGAAAGCATGGAAGTTCACCCAGGCTTTGTGCCAGCTTTCCTGGCTGGACTGGTGAGAGGTAGCCAAGCCTTCATCTCATCAGTTATTGGTTTTGTCTCCCAAGCAGTTTTGTTTCTATTCCCAAACCCAAAGCCCAGTTCTGTTAAAAGCTCCAAGCCCCTCAAGCTCTCGCTGCCAGCCTTGGGTAGTTTTATTTCCTCTCGAAATACAAGCACACAGAGGGATTAAAAACTGGAATGAGTGCCCTGATTTCCACCTGCCAGGCTGGGAGCAGAGGCTGCTGTCACCTGGCTGTGAGCTGACAATGAGTGGGAAGAGGGGGAGAACAGACAGCAAAGCCAAAGGAGCAGGGGATGCCATAAAGTCTGAATTTAGGGCTTGAAAGGGAAATTATGCAGTGCAAATGGGCGTTTCAGTTCAGCCTTGTAAATCCTGCTCATCCTTCTCACAAGGGAAACCCAGTGAAATAACCAATATTTCAACAGCACACAGGCTGCTGGGGACCTTCACCTCTCCGTGTCCTCAGAGCCCCATACCAGGGGATGGGACTGGAGAGCAATTCAGGCAGGAACACACCCATGGTTTATGCAAAAATTAACCTGTTGCCCTTACTTGGGTCAAAGTAATTCCATCTAATTTGGTAATCTGGGCCCTTTATCATTAATGAGTCCTTGGGGGGTGAGGGTGAGAACATCTCTTTTTTTGGCTGGAGAGAGCAGCAAAGATTATTGTTAATATTCAGGCTGTTCAATAGAAGCCCCTTTGCTATTGACAGCACTGATGGTTTTCACCTCATTGGCAAAAGGAAATTGCCAAATTAATCTCATTAGATCTGAAATTAATCCTCACTTTCATGATTAATGAACCTCAGAACCACAGATTTACCTGGGTAGAGTTTATTGAGAAATTGTGTACAGCAGATGCCTGCAAATAACCATGATTGTATCCAGGAATAAGAAAATAATTTTTCTTACTTCCTTGCTGGACAGGAGTGAAGTGTCAGTAAAATTACCAGGCAGTAGGCTGAATTTTTTCCCCCAGAGCACTAACAAACTGTGGAACTCGCTGCTGGAGGATGTTGTGGAAATTCTCACCATGAAGGAGCTGGAAAAAGCAGAAATTTGTGCATCTTATGCCCGCTGACTGCTCTCTCCTGTTGGTGGGCTGCTGGGGGAGCAGCCATGAGCCTCAGGAGGTTGCTCCTTTCTCAAAGCTCTGCCACAGCCCCCAGAGCTGCTTTTCCTCCTCTTTCTCCACTAATTGGAGCAGCTGGCTGGAACTCACCATGAACAAACTACCTTTCCCTTTCCAGAATATAAACCTTTCCTCCCTGGGTTTCTTTTATCCATCATCATTTCAGTAGCCCCTATTGTACTGGAAATCTGTTTGCCACATGTTAGCTGGAGCTCATCTGCTCAGATCCTTGGTTAAATATTCATGGAGAGGTAACGATTAAACCAGGGGCAAGAACTCGGGTTACAGAGCAGAGGAGGCTGACTCAATATCAAGTTAAAAACACTCATGGAAATAACTTACCCCCATGTAAGGTCTGAGCTTGGAGAGGAAGGAAAAAAATCCTGATCCCATGGTGCTTTCCCCAGGTGCTCTGATTACCTTGGTGACATCAGTGGTGGTTTGGGCAGCCTGGAGCCCTGAAACACCCCCTGGGCTGCAGGTGAAGTTCTGCATTGATCTTAAAGGTCCCATCCAACCAAACCATGCTATGAGTTTGTGGCCATTAAAGAAGCAAGAGAGAATTTCCAAATGGATTGAGATTTTCAGGAGGAACTTGCACAGGAAATGTCCATGCCCACACGCATAGGGCAGGCAGGATTTTGACATGGAATAGCATCAAAGCTGCTTTTTGGCTGCAAAAGAGCAGCTCAGAAGTGGTGCTGGGTGGGGATGGGGACAGTGGCCTGTGCCTGGGAGCAGACCACCCAGCAGGTTCCTCTCCAACATCTCCTCCCTGGCTATGAACTCCTCCAACCTGGGGACAGGAACAATAAGGGCAAAAGGACAGGAGAGCAGAAGTCAGTCTGGGGTGTCAGGTGACAGGTTACCTGAGCTCTGCCTAAAGGTAACTTCCTCATGAATAGCCCAGAAGTGCTCATCCCAACACGGGGAGCTGGTGAATTATGCAGGCAGTGAGCAGATGGCATCGCTGCTGTAAGGAGAGCGGCAGCACCACGCACAACGCAAAGCCCAGCAATTAACCTTTCCAAAGGTTTCCTCTTGTCTGAGGGATTAAACCTCCTCCAAACCCCCCCCGTGCTCCACTCCTACCTGAGAGAAAAGAGTAATCCCCCAAATAAATAAAGGAAGTGTCAGCGTGGGGACAGTGTGAGCGATGGCAGGAGCAGAGCCACTGCAAGCGATGTGACATCCCAGCTCGGGGCTTGTCACTGCCCTAAACCCCTGCCACCCCCTTGTTTTATTTTGAGATGAATCTTTGGCTCCAGAGGATGCCTGGAATCTGTTTGGGATTCAGTTTTTACTTCCATCCTCAAGCTTCAGCATTTTATTCTTCCCAGAGCCTGTCCTCCTGGAGCCTGGGCCAGGGTTGATTTACGAGAGGGGGATAAAAGGAGAATAAATCATTTTTTAAATGAAGAGAGCAAATTGATCTTTTCCTCTGAGAGTGAAAAAGATCCCACTATTCCCAATAAGAAGGTCTATGACTATGATTACTGTGTTAGGAGGAGGGTGGACAAAAGAGAAGGGAACAGAGAAGGAGCAGCCTCTGCAGCATAGTGCAGGGATGGAAAACACAAACTGGGCAATGAGTTACTATTTAAAGGAAAAAAAAAAGTATTGCATGCCAGGCTTTCACCTTGGTATATGAAAAAAGCTGTTATTTTAACGATGATATTTAATCCTCTTTGTAATTAAACTGATTAATTCTCAACAATGGAGTCTATATTGCCTAATACTTTTAATTAACAAAGTGTTGTACACATTCTGGCAAAGCATTACTGGCATGCTTCCTGTGCAATACACTTAATTCTGTAATAAATTATTAGTACAAATGACTAAGATACATTGCACCCTGGAAGAGGCTGTCAAGAGAGAAGGACTTCAGACTCTTGGTCACTGGTTGGACCATCATGGAGCAGAAGAGATGCCAAATCCTTTTATTTTCTGTGGTGCTCTGCAGCTGGGACAGTGTCTGTCCCTGCTGGGGACATTGGTGCCTTTGGAAATGGCAGTTCTGACCCAGACCTCCAAGAAAGCCAAGAAAGTTTCTCTCTGGGGATCCTGCCTAGAGAAATGCCAGGACAACGTTTCTTTAACTCAGTGCAAAAGGGAACTGTTCCTGAAAACTGAATACTTTGTACCTCTGGACCAGGAGGCTTTGCTGGTTTTTTGGGTGGCACCTTGACCTGATTCTTGCAGGGGGATTTTGCCTGCACCAGTTCTTAAAAGTCTGGAGTGCTGCTTCTCAGTGCAATATTCCTCACTCAGATTCTGCTTCAGAGAGGTAAAGCAAGGCACAAAACCAAGCTAGGCAAGTCAGCACACCAAGGCCAGAGCAAGATGAAAGTCAGTTTTACAGTTAGCACAAAAGTTTAACACAAAACATTATCCTAGAATGGGCTGGGTTGGAAGGGAGCTCAGAGATCATCAAGTCCAACCCTTGATCCACTCCCCCCGTGGTTCCCAGCCCATGGCACTCAGTGCCACATCCAGGCTCTTTGGAAAGATCTCCAGACACGGAGAATCCACTACTTCCCTGGGCAGCCCATTCCAATGCCTGATCACCCTCTCCAGAAAGAAATTCTTTCTCATCTCCAACCTAAACCTCCCCTGGCACAACTTGAGACCCTGCCCTCTTGTCTTGCTGAGAGTTGCCTGGGAAAAGAGCCCAACCCCCCCCTGGCTCCAACCTCCTTTCAGGGAGTTGGAGAGAGTGATGAGGTCTCCCCTGAGCCTCCTCTTCTCCAGCCTGAGCACCCCCAGCTCCCTCAGCCTCTCCTCATATCACTCAGCTCAGGATGGTGCCTGGGGATGACTCTGGAAAAGTAAATCTGTGAGCATGTCCAGCACTGCAGACAGCTACAGCAGCTCCAGAAAATGCTGGCTGGAGGGCCAGCTCTGATCCTGCTGCTCCCAGTGTGTGGATACTCAAGCTGGGGATCAGCACTTAACGTAGGGAGAACACAGGAAGGAAAAAGGTGGGATAGGCAGGGGAAGAAAGCACCTGAAATAGAACCAGCCCTCAAGGCAGAGCTCTTGGGGAATGCTGAGCTTTAGGGCAGAGAGAGAAATCTCTGCCAGCAGCTGCCCCCAGAAAAAGTCAGTTTAAAGCCTCTGGAGGAGTTTTCCCTGGGTGGGCATCCTGGAGCAGCTGCCCCAGGCACATGGCCAGGCACAGCCCATGGTTTGCTGCCCAGAGGGATGGTTGGAGGTGATGGATGTTTTTATGAGTGGGCATTGGGTCTGAGAAGGAAACTTATGTCCTGTAAAGTAAGGATATAAAGGCTAATGGAAGGATTCGATGTTTTCCCAGGTTTCTTACAAATTAGTTAAAAGGCAAATACCCTGGGGCCACAAGAAAAGCAAAATTAATTCCTCCAATTTTTATTGGATCACAGTTGAAGAACCTGACTGTCAGAGGTCACCAGAGTTGCTTTAAGACACAGTCATTGGAGTCAAGCTAATTAGCATCAAGGATCACATCTCAGGCTTTTCCTTTTTCTCTTTGTGTCTGAGTCCTCCCTGACCCCTGCTCAGAGCCTCCCCATCACCACTTGTCTCAGTTACCCACCTGAGAGCCCCTGGCTTAGCTCAGCTGCTCAGCTGAAGGGACCTCCAGGTTTCTTCTTCTTTCAGTTCCCACTGCAAGCAGACAGGACCAAAACCAAACTGGGTCCTTCTCTCCAAATAGCAAGAGCTGCACCTGCAGCTCAGCACAACAGGAGGGGAAGTGGAGAGCTGGGAAGGAAATAAAGTCCCCCCAAATCTGAGTTGCAGTGTGGCACAGAACTTCTGCCAGGCAGTCCTCATACACACTTATATATAAAAAAAATTATTTGTATGGAGCTGACATTAATTATTGTGCTGAACATTTGGAGATCATGAAATCAGGAGCTCAGTGCTACAGCACATTGCCTTCTATTTTTCTTTCTGGCTGTGCTCACTCCCTGGTGAGGACACCAGATGGGTGTCTGGTGGGGTTCTGCCATCTGATGGGCCTGATGCTGGTCACCTCCCCAGAGAGCAAGAGACTTCCATGGGTATCATGGAGGTGGCTGGAAGGCACCACGGGGAATGTGCTCTCACTTTTCTGTTGCTGTTGTTTTATTATGGGCTCTCACATACTGCTCATGCTTTCTGGAGAGACATTGCCATGGCTAGTGATGGTGGTAAGAGCCCCACAGCAACATCCAGGTGTGTGCAAAGGCTGGATTCCCCTCCTGTGTTTTCCCTTGGATGCTCTGGCTTCAGGGATGCTGTTCCACCCCAGCCCAGGGCCAGGTGTCTCTCCTGTCCCCAGCACCACTTCTCCTTTGACTGGCAGATCTGAGCCTGCTGTGCTTGGTCAGCACATCACCCTGATGAGTTTCAGGCAAAAGCTGAGCCTAGCCCCAGTCTCATAAATTTGTTATGCATTACATCCAATTAATGTAAATTATTACAGTGACTAAATAACAGCTCTGCCATCGGAGAAGGGAATAATCATAAATGAGCCTGAAACTTAGCAAGGTCCAACTGAATTAACCCTTTCCCCTGACTCCACCAGCCCTGGGTGCCAGCCCTACCCCTCTGACTGCAGGACCTGACTCTCCCCGACCAGTGCTCCTACCACCATCCACGAGGATCTGAGCAACACCAGAGCAATCCAGTAACTGCAGCTGCCCCCCAGCAGGCACAGAATCTGCCCCTCCAGGCATCCTTCTCCCTGCACCTCTTGCTGGGCTCACTCCCCAATGGGGATACTTTGAGAGGAAGGAAAGAATCCTCAGCAGAAATTCCTCCAGGCACCAGAGATGCTGAGACCTCGAGGGACCCTGATGTGTTTTGCAAGGCAGAAGTGATCATCAATGTTTGCAATCATTCGTAGGCTCAGATTAAGTGGAATAAAGGCACAAGTTCAGAGCAATAAATAAATAGTCCTCTCCCTGCCTCAATGTGATTCTCCTGGATTCACTCACAAGCTTTCCTGCATCTTCCTCTTTGGTTTGCTTGTACCCAGCTCCTCCTGGTACCCATTTTACCTTGGCAGAGCAGCCCACAAATCATCATGACACACCAATCAAGAGATCTGGAAATTTTCACACCATTTTGCCTCTTGAAACATGAGTCACCTTCTGCACCACGTTCCTGGGCATCCAGATAAATCTGTCACAAACTTCTCCTTCCCTCAAGGTGCAAAAATTCTTTCCCTTTTCCAGTAGAGCTGTATTTCCTCTTTTTAAGCTCCCCTTTCTTGCCCCAACACGCACTCACACCCCTCAGCCATCTCAGTGTATTTCTCCCTTTGTTCCTGCTCCACTGACAACTTCATCCTAATAGTCTCCTCAAAGGAATGATGAATGCATAAGCTGCATATTGATCACTGTAGTGATTGATTACAAGATCTCTTTGACAGATGAGCCTACTAAGGTAGTTGCCAATATGGAGGTATGGATGGCAGGGCCCCCTTGTACAACAGTCTAATGGTATCTGACCTGATAGGGCAGAAAGGCAACTCCCTCATTTCAGCAGGAAGAAAGGCCTCTTTATACTCTTTATAAAATAATTCATAGGAAACTTAAAACACTCAGACACAGAGAGATTGCAAATGGGGAAATATGATGGATTATGGGTTGAAAGGAGCCGACTTCTGGAAGCTAAATTGATCCCCAGGAAAATGTTTTTGTCTGCTGTGAAAAATGGGCAATATCTCAGCAGCTCTGGAGGGCTATAATCTGGAAAATAATTTGCTTTTGATTTCCTTTAGTTTCATGCACTTTTTTTTATTTTTTTTATTTTTTTTTTTTTTTGCAGTTGGGTCCTTGCAGGCTTTGCTGCTCAGCTGGGAGAAGCAATGTTGGAACAAGCAAAGGTTTAGCATGGACATGAGCTGATCCTTGCTTATGTTTAGAAAGCCCTCACGTCACCCATAGTCACTTATTCCATGGGAGATTCTACATCCCCTGCAAGACACTGTGCTAGGTAAATCAAGTCAAACACGTAATTAAATGTGAGTGTGTGTGTGCAGAGTCAGGGAATCTCCAGCCATGACCCTGCAGAGCCATGGGATCAACTGCTGCAAATGTTCCACACACCTGCTCCTTTCTAAACACTTCCTGACTGCCCATGTACCTCATAACAATTACATAGAGCTTGAGCAGGACCCATTCTGAGGTCTCAGAGCCAGCTGAAGTCACAGCTGGGATCAAAACCCCAGTTTTTTTCATTTACTGCTTCTGCAGTCCAGTCCCAAGGTGTTCTGCCTCCCTGGCTGGCAAGAGAAATATAGGCTTGCTCAGAAAAAGACATTTAGAAACTTCCCTTTAGAAAGAGAAGTTTCTCCTGGCTCTCATTTTTTAATCAGCTTCCTGCTTCTGCTGCTGGGAACAAGAAATGTTGTTCTGGCAGCACCTTGAAGAGTTTTCCCTGAGTTCAAAGTGCCAAGAATAAAATTTATAATGAAAGAATTACAGCCTCCCAGTGCCTGGAAATTCCTTGGCAGAGGGTTTTTGCTCCAGAGAAATATTGAATCAATGGAGTGTCAACAGCTCAGGGGCCTATTACAATAACCTGCATACCTGGAGTCCAGACAATCAATAACTCAGCAGGATGCAGCTACCAGAAAACAACAACAAATTCATTAGATTTCCATAGACTACACATTTGGTGAGTAATAATCAGTAAGTAGAAATGAACCCAGCCTGGAGAGACCTCTGAGCCAAATGGACATCTTTTATTCATGGCTTCAGCTACTGCTTTCTCCGAGCAGGATGTTTGTGGAGGGACTTCAACCCCCTAAATACCCGTGTGCATGGTTGGATTCCCACAGATTCCTACAGAACTCAGTTATTTTATTGTTAGCAGGACTTCTGTTCCTGGAAGTTTTTCAGTACTAGCCAGCAGAGAGGCCTGGGGTTAAAAGGCTGTCAGGCTTATATTTAATGTATCTTAGTATTTGCAGGTTCTTACTTTGAGATACAGCCAAAGATGCTCTCTGCTATCAGTAAATACCTTCCAGAGGTCAAATCTTGCTCAGTTTACATATTACTGCTGCTGGCTTATTTTGTTAGAAGTCAGCCAGAATTGACCTCCAGCTGTATAAAGCACTTTGAGCATAAGAGCTCAGAGAAGAGCAGACCCACAAATCACCAGGTCTAAGTACTACAGTTTTAAGGCTACTTCCATGGTATCCATCCAGCCAAACTGCTGCTTCCTTGGAGAGATGCAAGTTTATTTTTCTCCCTCTGGAATAAAAAGCATTTTCATTTCTTTTTAATCATGGATGCCCATCAAAAGCTGATTGTCTCTTTACTGCTAGAGCTTCTGTTAACTAAAGCTAAATGATAAATAAAAGCTTGCAGGTGACATCCATGCACATTGGAGGAATTAATTTGGGCCAGAGTTGTGGCTGAGCTGCCCCTCACAGCTTTGTGTCTCAGCAGAAACCTTACATTTTCCCCAACACCATTACAGAAGGGGAGGGAGCACAACTGATGACCTAAATTACACTTGGCTAAATTCAAAGCAGCTCAACTTATTCACCTAAGTGTAAAATTAGCTCAGGAAATAGCCCTGGAGCATTAGAATTTTAAATGTTTCTCACACTCACTTGGTAGGCAGTTTCTAAGGAGCCAGATTTCAGGAGCTGGGAGCTGATCTTATCTGCTCAGGTATTAGTCTTCCATTCTTGATTTTAAGAAGCCTTTTTCTGAACATGAGGCTTTTTAAAATACCAGTTCTTCCTTTAGAGCAAACTTGAGCCCAGTCTACTCAGATCCCTATAGCTCAGAGCTTCTATAGAGTCTATAACATAGCTTATGGCTGCCAGCAATACCTAGGGTATATGGTAAATACCACATAAACCCAGAAAAGTACCATTCCTGAAATCCTTCTAAGATGGTGCCTTTCAGTAGAACCCACCCTTACAGCTTCAGAAGGACAGAGAATATTTGTTTTATTTGGGATCTGCTCAGAAAGGACAGAAAAGGCTGCCCTGTCCTACCCTCTGGGTCCCAAAAGGCTTTTCCAGGAGGAGATGGCTGGGAAGTGTGAGGAAGATTCACCTGGAGCTGGGAAAAGAGCACCCAGGCCTCTGCCCAGCAAGAAGCTTGGGAGGAAGAGGTTTAGTGAGCAAGCCTAATAAATCACTTTGTACAGGATTAATAAGGAATTCTGCTAACTAGCTATGAAATTAATTTGAAAGGAACGTTGTGCCTGCTCTGATCTGTCTTGCCAGCTGGAACCAGCACGGACATGATAGAGATCCATAGCTTATTGCTTTCAGGAAAGTCTGGAAGCTTTCTGGGGAAAGGACATCTGCACCAGCAGTAGCCTTCAGCAGGAGGGATCATTCATGGCTTGGGATATCAGTCACCAAACCTCTTAATGACACTTCTCATGCTGAGTGGATCTGGTGAGCAGCTTCATCTGCAGGTGGCCCCAACCAGAGGACTGAGTGTAGTTCTGTATTTATTTTGATTTTATGTTCATTGCTTAATTATTTTTACAATTTTATAAGAAACAAATTTCCAAAAGCAGTAAAAAATCCCTATATTAACCCCAAACTTCTGAAGATTAGACACCCATCCCTGCACCATGCTCTGATTCAAGGCAGGCAGGATTATCTTGAATGAGGATATTAAAGATCAGGCTGTGCCTATCAGAAGAACATACATTGAATTGCTCCAAGAACATACGTAGGAACCTATGGGGTGTTGGGGAGGGTTCAGAATTGTGAATTCCATTTCAGGGGCATTTTCATATATATATATATACATGTGGGGAAGCATTCAGGGGTGTCATGCAGTGATCTATGTCTATTGCCATCAGCAGCATCAGCACAGCCCCAGCACAAGTGCTGCAGTGAACTTCCACACTGGTGCACATGGAACTATTTTTCATGGAATTGATGCATTCTGCAGTGACGTTCATAGCAGTAGGACACATTATGGCTGCAATATATGGCTATCAGTAACACCTACAAGCCTTTAATATTCTGCAGCTGAACTGTGGAGACAGAAGAAAGTTGCCTGTAAATGCCTAATTCACAGCTTAACTGGGTTGTCTGTCAAAATAACTCTCAGATGTGAGACTTCAAGTAGGGAGCCTAAAAATCAGAAAAACATGAGGAACCTCTTGATGAATGTTGAAAGTATTTTAGAGAGGGAGAAAACTAACAGAATACTTTTCTGCCTTCATCCTCATCACTGGGAGTTTCAATTAGCTCTCTCTGTACAGCTATCTAACCCCAGGTCTTCCTGCATCTTAACAGTTCCATTATCTGAAACAAAATGGATTCTGCCCTTCATTTTCTTACTATAGGAAACATTTCTTGCTAATTTGTTTCCCCATCCACTTGTTTCGATGGAAGTGCTGGGTTAACTGGGCTGGGCTTCAGGATTTGCAGCTGCACACCCTGTTTCTATCCTTGTCTCTATGGATAATGTTATGGAGCAGGTGCAGGTCCCCAGATCCATCCCTCTGAACAAGCAGGCAAGTTTGAAAATAAAATAATAAATAAAATTAAAATAAAAAATCACAGACTTGGAGCAGGGATTGCAGGGCAAAAATATCCTAAAAACTGAGCCTTTTGGGAAGGGATGGTCCACCCCTGCCCTGTTGCAGGGTGAAGGTGATGCAATCTGAGGTCAGCCTTCACCCACTTGATCCGTTCGAGGTGCACTGAGCACCCCGGGATCCCACAGCCCTTGAGGAGCAGCTGCAGGATCCCAAGCAATCCCAAGGAGCATCCCGGCTCCAGGAAGGCAGCGATCCCACAGGACACCTCCTGCTTTGCATTCCCATCCCTTGAACCACCCGACACTTCATTGCCTGAAACATTGTCCGAGGGTTTGGCAGAAGTTGTGCTTAACGACAGACTCTCATAGGAGGCACTTGATTATATTAGACAGATAATTATTGATCCAGCTATAGTTTATCCTTGCTGCCTAATTTCAATAAACAGGAGCTTGGGGGAATTAGCAAGGGATTCTGTTTCCCCTCCCCCTGCTTCTTCAGGATTTGTCAGAAACAAGATGATTTATGTGTATTCCAGTAAGATTCTCGTTTGTTGGCAGGCTGCAGGGATTGTTTGGGCTTGGAAGTACTAAGCTTTTATATTTAAAAGCTTCCATGAGAGTATTCATGGGCCTCAGTGCCTTGCATTGTAATATCTGAATAATAACTGTGACTTATGCAAACCAGTTTTCAGATGTTCTCTCTGATCAATTTTTCATTTTAAGCAACTCCCTGCCATCCCAGGGAGGAAAAAAAAAGAAAAAAAAATCATCTGATAGGCAAGAAGAGCGAGATCCAAGGCAAGGAGTTATACTCTTCCCTTTTTAAATAATGCACAACTCATTTCTGGAGCACTTCCAAATGTGTTGCTTTCTATTAAGCACAGATAATATTCTGAAGGGGTTACCCCCTCCCTGCAGGTGAGGCTTTTAGAACAACACAGCATAAGAACACAGGGCTGCCTGGAACAGCACAGACCAAAACCAAGCTGAAGAAACACCCACAAAACCCAGGAGTGCAAACCCTGCCTTGGGCATGGAGGCATCTGGGAAAAGTATTTCCTGGTGCTGTGTCCTGGCTCCACCCTGCTGGGGACACCTCTGTCACCTGAGGAGTGATCAGTGCTTCCAGAACTGGGAGTACAAACCCAATGTCTGCAAGCAGCTGAAGGAATGAACCAAGGCTCTTCCAGGAAGCTGGTTTGGCCTGAAGGGCAATGGGTGCTGTTGAATCAGAGAATCCTAGAATGGGCTGGGTTGGAAGGGACCTCAGAGCTCATCAAGTCCAACCCTTGATCCACTCCCCCCGTGGTTCCCAGCCCATGGCACTCAGTGCCACATCCAGGCTCTTTGGAAAGATCTCCAGACACGGAGAATCCACTACTTCCCTGGGCAGCCCATTCCAATGCCTGATCACCCTCTCCAGAAAGAAATTCTTTCTCATCTCCAACCTAAACCTCCCCTGGCACAACTTGAGACCCTGCCCTCTTGTCTTGCTGAGAGTTGCCTGGGAAAAGAGCCCAACCCCCCCCTGGCTCCAACCTCCTTTCAGGGAGTTGGAGAGAGTGATGAGGTCTCCCCTGAGCCTCCTCTTCTCCAGCCTCAACACCCCCAGCTCCCTCAGCCTCTCCTCATAGGATCTGTGCTTAAGTCCCTTCCCCAGCCTCCTTGCTCTTCTCTGGACCTGCTCCAGCACCTCAATCTCCTTCCTGAGCTGAGGGGGAAGGATGAAGAAAATCCTCCCTCCCTGACAATATTCAAGTAGAGCAAGTCTGTTCATGAGGAAAGGCTCTCCTGCTAGCAGGAAAAGTGCTGCTTAACTGGATGACTTGATAAATGTGAGCATCCCAGACAATTTCACCTGTACATGAGCCTGGGTCATTCTCCCAGGTTGATTTCACTACTGTGCAATGCACGTCTCTGGATTTCACTCACTTGATAAATAACTTCAGTAACTTCAGGGAGCACCTGTGCCTTATTTTTTAATGAAAAACTCCCACTTGGGAAGTGAAAGAAAAGTCGTACTACAGATTTCTGTACCAATCCTGGTAAACAAGTTTAAAAAAAAATAAAAAATCTTGGTTTTATTTCTACTTTCTGCTTCATTCAGAAGCCCAGGCTGCTGGCAGACTGCTAGGGATGTGGTTCCCTCTTACTAATGCAATTTGGAAGCTGGCTGGATAATAAGCACTTCATTAAGCAGACTGATGCGTTATGGCACAATTTACAGATGAGTGCTTGGAAATACTCTGCTCACTTCCAGACCTTGGCTTCCCAGTGGGATCCAGATCACTGCTTGGGGTTTTATCAAGGCCAGTTAGATGGACACTCTGGAATTTCACCTGTGCCCAAGAGTCACAGTAGCCAAAAAAAATAATAATAAAATCTGTAGCTACCAGATACAAGATCACACAGCAAATTACTTTCATGTGTATCCATGAAAAATCCTTTATTCAACAACAGCCATGTACTACCTGTCTAAGAGGTTTCTGGAAGCTCTCTGCAGTTAGGGAGAACCTGAACTTCTTGCTGGCATCAACAAGGAGTCCTTTTGACCAGCAAAATACAAGACAGATCAACACATGACATACAATATTTCACACTGCCACTTGATTAGTAAGTTTACTTTCAGGAAAGGTTTCAGGACAATGCTTTTAATCACATTAACCTTTAAAAACTGAAAACAAAAAAACCCCACACCAAATCAACCCTCTTTCCATCTTAACTCAGTCAAGCATTGTTGGAGTGAAATGGTTTTCCCCAAATACTGAGGATCTTTTAGAAAAGATGCTGTGTTGTTTTTCACTCTCACAGTTCAAGGGTCTAGGATCTCCTTGCTGAATATTTAGTGAACAGCATCTGCAGCATCTTAATTACAGTAGCTGTTCTCATCTTAATCTCTTGCTTCAGAATAAGGTTAAGTGTAATCTGTCCTAGATTCTTATACAGATGGTTCATTTCTTAAATACTTGAGAAGAATTCAGTCGATCTTTAATTCCTTAATCTGGGAACCAAGACCAACCAACCTGATTCTGAGCGATATTTTACCAAATTTTTACAAGAAAAACGTAACACACACACACACCCAACAGGGGTTGCTTTCTTTTTGGATTTTTTTTTCAGTCCATTGAAAATTGCTGGATGCAAGAAGATCCACACATAACTTCACAGCATAATGGATCAAGAGCACCTGAATGTCAGAAGCTAGCAACTATCTTTTTCTTTGGCTGAAATACAACAGTTCCTAAACAGTTCAACAACATACCTAAAAATGCAAATTGCTATCAGACATCTTTCGTTTGTGCAAGAAAACTGCACCTTGCCAATTATGACTCTGGCAAGGAACAAACTACGACTCATAATGGCAGATTTCAGTCGGGCTAATATTGAAACACAGCATGAGTACAGCTGGGAAAATTGCAGATATTAAATTTTAAAACAAAACTTTTTGTAATTGCTTATCTCACTCTTGAATCAAACTTCTTGACATTCATTTAGCTATAAATGAAAAAAGGGCAGATTTTTTCACTGGGACTAAGGGAACAAAAACCATGAGGGTTTTGACTGTGCTCTTTCCTGTCTGGTTCAATTTCTCTTCCCAAGATTAATTTCTTCTATTTTTTTCTACTATTGGACCAGGGGAACCCAGCTGGTACAAGAGCACAGTGACACTAGCAAACCCACACACCTAGGAAGAAGTGGTGCCAGACCCCAAAAGTAGCCAGAAGTTGTTGTTTCAACCTCAGCCTGTTTCCAGTCTTATTTGAAATAAGAAATGAGAGCCCCGAAGTTCTGTGGCAGAGTCAGCACAGGGCTCTACAGCTCTGGAGTCAGCCTCTCACCCTGCACATGGCCGTATTTGCCAGAGGAAATAATTGTGTCTTCATTTCTTTAAGCTAATAATCACTTCACTGTTTTAATCACCCCAGCTCTTGGCTTGTGCTTATGATTTCAAGCTTTGCGTTCAGTAAGACCCTAAAAGGAAGCTCAAGAAATCAGCTCCCCAGTACAGTCACTTCTCTTCCTGAACTCTTCCAGAAGAGGCTGTGCCGATGTCAACCTTTGGCAACCCTCCAGGGAGGGCATTATGAAAGTCTTTATAGCAAACCTGGTAACTCCACACCAGAATAGTCGAGAAGCTTTATTTCCATAGCAAAAAAACCCAAACAACCTGTGTTTGCTTTGTGAGCATTTTAAAAAATAACCACAATCGTGCTCCTAACACTGCTCTGTGCTCATAGCCGCTGGGCTCTGGAGAGCCCTTGAGATGTTCCCATTAAATGCAATGGTAACTGCAGATATCTGCCTTCTCCAGCCTCTCTTTTCTGGGTAATCCTCTCTTTTGTGTGTGTGAATCTGGGAAATCTTCCCCAGAGGTGGAAGAGGGGGTGCCTGAAGATCCATCAGAGCTGCATTCACCCCATCTCCTGCTCCTGAGCACCAGCCATGAGCCCCGTGTGCTGCTGAACGACCCTGACCACTGTTACTCCAGTTTGAGAAAAAGACTATCCACATGTATTACATGGAAATGCCCCCTCAGTCATCACCAAATACGTTTGACAACGAGAGAAGCCATCGAAGGGGATTTATTCTGGGGCTGCAGACGCCTGGCAGGAGCCGAGCTCTCTTTGTTGCCTCCTTCCCCAGACCAGAGAGGAACAGGGGGGGGTTGTGAGACGACCCTCACAGCACCATGGCGGCTCAATGCCCCCAGAAGGCTCAAAGCCACATGTATTAACACATTGATCTTTGAGTTAACAGTAATCTTTATTTATCTCTCCTCGATAAATCAGGCCAAAATCTCCTCACCGCCTGACAGGACCCCCTGCCCTGAGCCTCCCCGCGCCAGGCTCTGTCACAGCCCTTCCCCCCCTCCCCCCACACTCTCAACTTCCCCAACTTCCTAATGGGCAACTTGGCAACAGCAATTTTTCTCCGAGATTATAAATTTCAGCTGTTGCCCTGATACAGCAGATGTTGGTCTTCCAGCTCTCCTCGATTGGTCCCCGGTGACAGGAACCGATCGATTTTTCGCCTCGGACCGCGCTGGGCGGATTAACACGTGATAAATGGCTAAGGATTGATTCGCACTTAATTGACAATTTGGTGAACCTGTTCTAAAAACCCCGAGGTTCGGCCCCGGCAGCCTGCACGCCAGGGTATAATATACGGCCCGATCGATGAGGCGAGCCCGAGGCCCAACCCCACCGCCCGCCTGAGGCGCCGCTGCCGGGAGGGGGCAGCAGAGGCTGCGGGACGGCGGGAGCCGCTGCTGCGCTCCCTGAGGTGGCTGCGCCCTTCCCCGCCACACGCTCCCCTTCTCCTTTTTATTCCCGCTTCCCTTCCTGCAGCCCAGCCATTAGGAAGGGGCAGCTTCGCTGCTCTCGGAGGGATTCAGAGGGCGGGCACCCTGCCTGCTGCCGCCACCGCCTCTGAGGGCTCTGGGGGTGAGCGCGCTGCCAGGTCGCACCGGAGAGGGAAAGAACCCCCCCAGACCCCAATTTCACCCTGTGCCCCATCGCTTCCAGAGCTCTCCCACTGTCTGCCTGCTCTCCCCTCCACAGCCCAGCTCTCCCACAAGACCCTTTTTGTGTGCTACTGGAGAATTGGGCCCCCTCCACAGCCTTCCCCAGCCACTCAAGGAGTGTTCCAAACTCATTACCTCTGGTTTACCCGCTTATGTTTGTCTTAAATGTAACATAAACCTCCCCTGGAATCAGTCACCTGTGACTAAAGGCTTTATGGACAAAGCAGGGAGCTGGGCTGCTGGCAACAGTGAAAGTAAAGGCCAAGAAGGAAGTTTAATTAACAAAAAACTGTAACCTCCACTTGTTTTCTGTCAATCTTTTGTTTCTTTCCCTTCTTTTGTGCTAAATCCCTGACTTTTACCCAACTAATAGCCCACTACATAGTCTGCATTGAGATAATAAAAGCTCTGGGCAATTTGTGACAGCAGAGCAACATTATCCTTCTGTATTTATCTATTATTATCAGCCAGCACTTTCAGAGTTGACGAGAAAAGCAGCACAAACTCAACCTGTTGAACAACTTGATTCAGCCCCATCTCACCTGTAAAAAGCTCCTGTAACTCTGTGAGCAGGACTCGTTCACCACTGTTATAATGAAGGGTGCCTCAATTTGATTTTTTTTTTCTAAATTTCTCAACTCCAACTACCCTGGGCCTCTGCTCCAGCAATATCATCCAGCACCCCCTCTGCATTTCAGTCTCCAGGCGACAACTGCAGCTGCTACGTCTTGTAAAATTAATTGTGAGCACAGCTAATTCCTTCATCTTGAAGAACAACCTTCAGCTTCACACCTTCTCTTCCCTCTTTTCCAGCTCATCAGCACAAACTACAGTAAAGTTTAGGCAGTGAAAATAAAAAGCAGGAAGCCCAGACCTGGGGATATCCTGATCCAGCCAAGCAGGACCCTGCCTTCCATCACCATTCTGCACACACACAGAGTCCCTTTTCCTGCACTGCAGAAGCTTCTCTGAGTAATGGAAGCTCTTGAAACTCCTGACAGGGCTGGAGCAGATACCCCCTCCGTGGACTCTGCAGAGCACACAGAATTGAGGCAGCAATAAGACTCTTGGAGTTTAATTTCCATCTGCTTGCTGCATGCTCAGCTCCCAAACCCGGGCTGCTCAGCAGCTTTGGGACACAACTGGTGCTGCTGCTTTTCTCCTTTGCTGCACATCTCAGCTTTTGAAACTGCCCCAAGGATGAGCCCTGACACACTCCTGGAATTTCATTTTGAAGTGGTGAAGTCAAAAACCATAGAAGCGAGGAGAGATGAAGGCTCCCCCAGGCTTTTGTGTTCCTCTTATTACAAAGCAGCAAACTTGCTCTCTCCAAACTACAAGAGTCAGCTTCAGCTCTGCTTCAACTTAGGAGACCCAATACTACGCAAAAGTTAGTCCTTCCCTCAAAGCAGCTGTTTTGTTACACTGTCATATAAGGAATGGAGAGAGAGAGACAGGCAATTAATTATGTGGGATAAAGAAAAGTTCTTTTTAATGTCACCTGTAGCTTTGTGTCACATCTGTTTTGATTACACCAAAGGGGAAAATAGTAGGTTACAAGGCATGGGAGAATGCACCATCAATAACATTTAATTGGAAAACGAAAAGACAAGTTCCTAGTTAATTAAGAACCATATCAAAAAGAAGGCTAAAGTTACACCAAGAAGAAAAAAATCTCAAATTTCTCTGGCCCCATTATGACCTCCTGCCTGCAGCTTGCTTTTTGTGCTCAGTGCAGCACAATCTGTGTTCTTTGCCTGCAGAAATAAGAATGCAGCTAATAGTATCAGTAACTATTCATTTATTATGCCAATGAATTTCACTCCTTAGCAATGGAGAAGGTTGAACTGTATGATCAGTACTTTGATTTCCTTAAGCAGGAATGTAAGATTTGTGTAAAAGAATTGTGCTGCTCATACCACTAAAGTAGAATCTTCTGACAGTTTCAGAATGGAAGTTGTGAGTGCTGAGCATTAGGGCTTTAATTATTGGACACACAGAGATCATTTATTAGACCAATTTTATATTTTTTTAACTTTTGGCAGTGAGAAGATAGCTGCTCATCAAACCTACAATTAGATTTCCCTCCCTTAGCAAAAGTAGGGGAATCTCTGAAAGGTTTACACCTATCAACCATTTCACAAACCAAAGGCTCATGTGGCTTTGCACTTGTGACACAGAATATTGATCTGGAAAGTCATGAAAAGAATTGCCAGAATCAGGAGTAAAGCTTCCAGATTCCTAAGATTTAGGATTGTGCCTGAGATTTGATTGGATTCCTAAGCTGTATCTGAAAGGACAGACAGCTCATTGGGTATCAGGTGCTCATTAGTTGCTCAGAAAAGCAATATTGGTCAGAAAATAGCTGAATCCTAGGAACAGCAGGAGCTGCTGGTTTGGTAGAGCCTTGCTAGTAACACAACATGAAGCTTTAAATTCTGCAGTGGTCCTGAGCCCAGCAGCTACTGATACCCTGGATTTCTGGGAAAATGCAGTTTATTCAAATACGTGTGACCTCAGGGAGACTCAGGAGACACAGCAACATCAACACTATCCCTATTCATTAAAAAACGGAATATTTTCCATTAGATGGCTACTGCTGGCACCTATTTCAGCTAGAATTTTCCCTGGGGTAAAGTTCAGTGTTTTTTGAGGGAATGTTTCATTGTTCTGGATGCGTAAATTTCTAAGGGGAAAGTTTGAGCAGTGACAACAATGCCTCTGGTGAGTTCACTTTCTGAAGCTGGAGGTTGTGAAGTGGCAGCCTCTGGATTTGTGCATTCAGATAATCCTGGAAGAATTATTATTTCCATTTTCATAAAAGCTTTCAGCCAAGGATTTCAAATCACCTACTAGCCACAGATTGAATTAAACTACCACCTGGCAGGTACAGAACTGTTATTATCCATCATTTCAGAGGCAGGAATTTTTTGAGGCAGTGCACAGCTAGGAAAGATGCTTGGATCCCCACAAGTGTATGGGACCAGATGGGATCCACCCAAGGGTAATGAAGGAGCTGGCAGAAGAGCTTGCCAAGCCTCTCTCTATCATCTACCAACAGTCCTGGCTCACTGGGACATCCCAGATGATTGGAAGTTGGGGAATGTCACACCAATCCACAAAAAGGCGTGGAAGGAAAACCTGGAAAACTCCAAGGCCCGTCAGCCTGACCTCAGTGCCTGGCAGGGTCATGGAACAGATCATCCTCAGTGCAATCACACAGCACCTGCAGGATGGACAAGGGATTAGACCCAGCCAGCACGGGTTTAGGAAGGGGCAGGTCCTGTCTGACCTAACCTGAGCTCCTTTTATGATCGGGTGACCCACCTGGGGGATGAGGGGAAGGCTGTGGATGTGGTCTACCTGGGACTTCAGGCAAGGGCCTTTGACACCGTCTCCCACAGCATCCTCCTGAAAAACTATCAGCCCGTGGCTTGGACAGGAGCACCCTGTGCTTGGGTAGGAACTGGCTGGAGGCCGGGCCCCAGGAGTGGTGCTGAAAGCGGTAGGCTGCATCAAAATGGCGGCTGTGGTGTCCCCCAGGGATCAGTGTTGGGCCCAGTGCTGTTCAATATCTTCACTGATGATTTAGATGAGGGGATTGAGTCCATCATCAGCAAATTTGCAGATGACACCAAGCTGGGGGGGAGTGTGGATCAGCTGGAAGGCAGGAGGGCTCTGCAGAGGGACCTGGACAGACTGGAGAGTTGGGCTGATCCCAAGGGGATGAGGTTAAGACAAGAAACCCCATGGGGAGCTCCAGGCTGGGCACAGAATGGCAGAAAGGGACCTGGGAGTCTGGATTGCCAGGAAGCTGAACATGAGCCAGCAGTGTGCCCAGGTGGCCAAGAAGGCCAATGGCATCCTGGGCTGGCTCAGGAACAGCGTGGCCAGCAGGTCCAGGGAAGGGATTCTGGCCCTGTGCTCAGCTCTGGTGAGGCCACAGCTTGAGTCCTGTGTCCAGTTCTGGGCCCCTCAGCCCCTCAGGAAGGAGATTGAGGTGCTGGAGCAGGTCCAGAGAAGAGCAAGGAGGCTGTGAAGGGATCCAGCAGAATTGCTGTGAGGAAGGGCTGAGGGAGCTGGGGGTGTTGAGGCTGGAGAAGAGGAGGCTCAGGGAGACCTCATCACTCTCTGCAACTCCCTGAAAGGAGGTTGGAGCCAGGGGGGGGTTGGGCTCTTTTCCCAGGCAACTCTCAGCAAGACAAGAGGGCAGGGTCTCAAGTTGTGCCAGGGGAGGTTTAGGTTGGAGATGAGAAAGAATTTCTTTCTGGAGAGGGTGATCAGGCATTGGAATGGGCTGCCCAGGGAAGTAGTGGATTCTCCGTGTCTGGAGATCTTTCCAAAGAGCCTGGATGTGGCACTGAGTGCCATGGGCTGGGAACCACGGGGGGAGTGGATCAAGGGTTGGACTTGATGATCTCTGAGGTCCCTTACAACCAGCCAATTCTATGATTCTATGATTCTATGATTAGGGAGCCCATACTTCCCATCTCCTGTCCTTTGCTGCTCATTCCCAAGATCACCCTGGGTAGGGAGCAGATTCCAAGTAGACATTTTGAATAAAATCCCAGACTCACTGAAAACAAGGGCCCAGGACCTTCTGGATACTGTGGGGGTCAGGGTTTCACCCAAAGGCTTAAAAACTTGTCAGCTGAGAAGTTATTCTATTTACAACACTTTTACAATGGAGCTCTCAATAGACATTCTTTTAAAAACAAACAAGAAGGAAGGGAAATGAAGCCCTTCCCAATCAGACAAGTGCAGCAGATGAGAGCAGCTGGCTTGAGTTTCTCATTGGGATGCTCTTCAATACCACTGTTATTTCTGAGCATGATGGTGCAGCCAAGTCTGGAAATGGAGGGATTTGGAAAACAACAGGAAGAAATTCCATATCCCCTGCCTGTCCTGTGAAATGTCACAGAAAACCCTGGGATAATTATTACAGGGCTGGACTGATTGCAGGTTGGGTCTGCACCAGGTGACAAAGGGTTAAGCCCGAGTTATTTTAAACAATACATTTCACTTTATTTTCCTGTGTTTTCTACTTTGCAGACTTACATTCTGAGGCTTTACTACTTAATCCCCACTGTAGTAATAAAATTTTTTAATCCTGTGTTTAAAATATGAGATTTACTTGTCAAAATCTGGATATACAGCAGGAATTATAGTGGCTGTTCAGCAAAAGCAATTCCCCTGGAGTTCAGGGGGGTGTTTGGAAGAGTTAGGCAGGTGTTTGTGCTGGAGGTGTGCAGACTGCAGAGGTCAGAGCAGCTTTCCCTTGGCACTGGGGACACAAGAAGTTCACAAACATTTCATAGGTATCACCAGATCAGGTTTCCTATTTTTTCTTCTCTTTCTCCATCCATTGTTTTGTGGTGGTAACAGAAACATCAACTCCCTCAGCCAGCTCACAGGGGGAAAATCTTTGGCCAGGAATGAAGTGCAGAGCAGGTTTGCCATGCCAGCAGCTCACAGCCACACTTGGACAAGGACTTTCCTAAGTCCTTTTGCACAAGATTTCAGTCAGGGAATTTTAGGTAGCAGTGGGGATGTGAGAAACTTCCAGGAGAGCCCCGGCCCTGCCCCCAGCACACTCAGCAGGCACAGGAATGAGCAGAGCTCCTCAGCACTGCTCAGCAACCAGGGCTAAACTTGAATTTAGAGGTACAGATGCTGCCAAGGAGCAAGATGTGAGATCCAATACAGATCAACATCCAATGACAGCCCTGCCTTTTGGGGAAGGTGAATTCCAGGCTGGAGGAGAAGACATGGCCTGGCCACTTTAATGGTAAACTTGAAATCTATTCTCACTTGAACAAAACTTTTCTTCACCCAATATTTTATTCAGAGCAGATTTAGAATGTGCACCTGCACCTACCAGGGGTTTTTTTCACCAGTAATATGACCAAAAAGATGAAACTCTTTATGTTTCAGTGTGGGTAAAAATTAATGCCAATTAATTTTGGCATTAAAATGCCAATCCCCAAGCTGTTAGTGATTCTTAAGCAGTTGTAAATCAGACATTCTGTATCCAGTACACAGGTATTCGTGTTTAACTCTGTTTTCAATCTTCTGCCTGGAGATGCATTTGTTGAGTGCCATTAGCCTGGTTTTCTTATGTTTGGCTGGTTTTGAGACCAATAAGCTGTTGTATTGTTACAATGCCACCTTCTCGATGTTAATCTTATCCCCATATGAGGGGAAAAAAAAGTTAGTCATAGAAATACTTTTTTCTCTTTAAGTTACAAATCTCTCATTTGGGGAATTGTACCATTTCTTTGCATTTTTGCAGCTCATCACACTTTGATTTCAAAAATTCAGTGCTTGGAAGTGAAAGGAACACACTGGAGTGGGCTAACCCCCATTTGTGAGAGGGGAGGACAATCAGTCTGGGATTATTTGCAGAAGAGCTTGTTATTTCAGCAGTGCCTCCAAGATTATTTCTAAATGAGCTGCTATTTCAACAGAACAGCCCTTTGTCCTGTTCAATGGTAAGAATGTTTTTTCCTCTCTGGCTAAAAGGAGGTTTAAATCTAGGTGAGAAAGAAAAAGCTAGGAATGTGGATTATTTTTTTTTTTATGGAAAAATATAAGCAAACTATCAACTAAATCATCCTTCATGCTAGACTCGACAGACTAAGCACTTGGAAATGATTTGTTTTTTAAATGATGTTATGATTTTTGGTGGGAAGCAATAATACTTTTTTGCTTCACCAGACCCTACATATCAACCCATCCCTTAACCCAGCAGAGACACCATTAAGCAGCAATTGGGGACATTTATTTGCTACCAATGGAAGATAAAAAAAAACAAACAAACAAACAAACCCCCATGTTTTATCTGTATAACAGCCACATATTCTGCCATGCCAGGTGATGTTGACACTCTCCTGCTCTGCTCATTTCTTTTTCCTGAAGCACCTGCCCCAGTGGCATCTTGCTGAATCAGACAGTGGGGACCCCCTGAGTGACTACCTGCCAGCCAGCCCTGCCTTCCTCTGATGGTTAAACTACTGCTTCAGCAGGCAAAAAACCCCAAAAACAAACAAAACACCTTCAAGGAACACACCAAAAGCTTTCAATATGCAATCACGCCCTCCACTGAGCATCATTCCCCACTCAGTTATCTGACTTTCAAGCCCTGACTCAGCTGGGAGTGGCAGCTCCAGTAGCTTGAATAAAAATGAACATTTTAGCCCTGCCTCGTTGGACCAGTGGCAAACTCCCTTCCCAGCCACATCCAGATGCATCTTTATCCCAACACTGTGACCTAACCTGCAACAAATGCAGCCAACCTCTCCATCAAGAAAGGTTTAATTTATTGGAGCAAAGAACAACCAATCACAGGCTTTCAGATTTATGGCCCCCAGGATCTGAATTGACCTCACAGCAAAGCAGCCTTCCAGCACCCTGCCTCATTTTCTTTAATAAAGTTGAAAAATGTAAAATCTGCATGCAGAGCCACCTGATCTGAATTTATGTAAAGTGCACAATAAGTTTATAGATGGTAGTAACATCATTGACTCCTGTATTTCATTATGTAAAAAGACAGTTGGGATCTCTTAGCCCCCTATTCTAAGCATTTATAAATTAGATAACAGAATGTATGCAAGTTAGGATTGAGAACAAGATTTTCCAACAGGCAGAATTGATGGAGAAGGTTTGGGGAAGGGTTTCAAGTTTTATGAGGCTGGAACCATTTTTTGTTGCCCAAGTTAGGAGAAAGAACATGACAGGTAATGAAGGGAGAAAAAAGAAAACAAAACAAACCAAAAAATAGAAACATTTCAACATCCAGAGAAAAGAAAAAACTTGGTGCACATTTAAGATCGCTGGACCAAAGCCCCCTTAAGTTTAACTTCAGGTATTTCCCCTGACTGGGAATTCAGATCACCTGAAGGGTAATGATGTGTGTATAGCTGTGGGTAAGTTTTTGCCTGCTAAAAAATAACCCACCAGGTCCATGCAAACGTGTTCCCACCTTGGGTCTGTTCCTCCTCCTCCCCAAAGATCTTGTGTTTACTGTCATGAAACACCTCTCACAAGTTCTTGGTGAAATAGTTTGGTCATGGCCTCAGTATAAGCAAGGAAGGAAAAGCCTGAAGTGAATTTGGGGTTTCTGATGGTATGCATGGAACATTTCACTCCCTGACTTAAGTAAACTCCTCAACCCTGTTTGGGCAAATACCTTTTGGTCAATAGAAATGCCATTATTTAGACTATCACAATCAATAAATTGGATTTTGCCTCTGCAAGTGAAAGGGCTGTTATTTTTCATGCAGTTTGTCAATAGGCTCCAGGTTATGAGCTATGTGAAGATATTCTACACAGGCCAGAGAGTTTATGAGCTCTCAGGCAGATGAATTATTTAAGTTCTTTTCACTTCTATAAAAAAATAAATACAGAGATGGCCAAAAACAGATGCCATAAATTGTGCTTTTGATGTAGGATTTCCATCTTTTCTCATCTGTTCTGAAAAGCCTGGAGTCTTTGCACTGAAAACCCTATTTACTATTGCATCTGTGCAGTGAGAAGTCATTAACACACATTGAAACAGTGTCCCATGGACTGGCCTTCCGGGTGAAGACTTCCTGAACAGGGAACTGAAGAGCGTGAAAGATGAAGTTCTGGCTGAGGTTGGATGTAGCCTGCCCAGCTTGAAGCCTTTTCTTTCTCCAGAGACTCACAAACCCAGGCTCCAGGGTACCACAGCCAAGGAAGAGCCAAAAGGACAGAGTTTACTTCCCTTTTTCCTGCCTGCTCCCTCTGCCACAGCCTGGAGATTACCTGTCCCATGAGCTATTGTAAAGAAATGAATTCATTGCAAATAGAAACGAAGTTATTTGAGAGTACAATAAAACCTGTGTAATCAGGACAGAGATCTTACATTCCCATGGCTGGAAACCTGTCCCTTTGGCTTCAGTAATTCTCTCCAGTCCTCAGACACCAGTGTGTGCACTCCTCAGCCAGTTTCTGCCCTACCACTTCACTCTGACATGATCCATTATTTTCATCTTAATGTGCCTCCTTCTACCCATCAACACCTCCACTCTATTTCTTTTCATTTACAGGTGTGTTCAGACCGAGCCAGGGCAGAGGAAGGGACCTCTGGTGCCAGATGCTGCAGGGATGTTGAAGCAGAAGGGAGTCCTTGCACCCAATCTCATGTATTAGGATATTGCTTCCCTTTTCTCTAGACAGCCTGCTCTGCCTTGCCATTTCCTTACCCAATCCACTCTGGTTAAATACCTTTTTCATAAGGAGTTTTAAATTATAAGTCTAAATGAGGGCCAATAAATTATACTTCATAAAAACCCCCTGCACATCATTTCCTCACAGAAAAGGCTCCAAAGAAATATTTTCCATGCCACCACCTATGTTCCATCCCTTTGCAATTATAACATTTATTCTAATATTAAAATGGCAGCTGCTCTATAAATTGTGAATCATTAGCACTCTTCATTGATTTTTCCCTTGCAGCCTGCAACCCTGGGCAGGCCACTGCCTGTGAATATCAGTCTATTGGATTGAGATTCATAATCCTATTTGAGGGTCAAAGACCGGACCTCATGAGCTTGAACTTCTATCAGCCTAAAGCTGATCAATACCTGGAGATATATTTGATCCTGGCTGCTAGCACAGATTAAGTGCCATAAATACAATCAGGAACGTGAGGCTGCTGGGATAAGTGGCTGAGGAACAGGAGCACAACCACCCACGTGCCAGCTCCAGGGGGATTTTGGAGAGTAGGGACAAGCCTGGGGATCCTTTCTCAGCCCAGGGCTGTGTCCTACACTTTTGGAGAGGGGGCTGGAAGCTGATCACTACTAACAAAGGAAAAAAGGCAGAGTTTTAACTTCAGGGACCTCAGAGTCAGGTTGCCACATTGGTTTCCAAATCAGCATCCAGGCTTGGAGATGGGACCCCATCAGTTCCCAGGCAGTTGGCACCCAGAGTGTCCCAGGAGGTGAGGAGGATTGCTCCTGGCACATGGCAGAGTCAGCTGCACATGGCTGGGCACAGCCTGGGGATTAATTGGAAAAATATCAAATAGAAAATAAGTTGGGGGTTTTTTTCCTCCTCTCCCTTCTCCCCTCTCACAGTCCTCCTGCATCTCCAAGTGAAACTTTAAATATTAAAGTGACCTATTAAAGAGGAGACACTCATTCCATCTGAGTACATTAACAGTGATTCTGTGCTGGCTGAGGAAGAAAACCCCAGAATCATAAGCCTTATTAAAGAACAATGTACTTGAGGCTTTTTGTTTTCAAGGCCTTCACATTATCAAAAGGGAAAAATAGGCATAGAAACAAAGAAACAGAGACATTGTTTTGCACTGCTAGACCATGGCACTCAGGAAAATTACCTTCCTATTTTTAGGCATGTTTACAACATCCCTCTCTGCAGTATTGCCTTTGAATCCTAAACTCTAATTTAAATGATTCCTTTAAATGCTTGGGAGATCCAGAGTGAGAGTAATTAGAAATGACACAAAGTCAAGAGGACCCCAAAAAAGCAAAGTACTCCCTGCCATACTCTTACAGGTGGTTTGGAAGAAAGCTGGTGTGGGATGTAATGTGTCTGAGCAAGCAAGGGCAAAACCCACTGCACCTCTGGGGGGTCTCCAGGGTGCAGCCCCCTGCACCAGCATCCCTGCAAGCTGAGGTTGAGAAGAAGCCCCTCTGCTACCTCCTGTCAAAGCCTGGTGTTTGGTTTACTTGTCCTTGTGGTGTCCTTGTGGGAGAGACTTCATTATCATAAAGAATATGTTTTTATTCCAACTACATAAGTACTACTTATTACAGTCTCATATATTTTTCTGACACAACCAAGGGGTCTTTTATTGTTGTACATCAAGGTCCACTGACAAGTAATATATTCAATCTATTAAGTTATTAGGGAGATAAATAATTTGGATGCAAGCTGAACTCTGAACTTTTAACCTTTTCCCCTGACAGAGGTAGTTTCTTGGCATTCCTACTAATCTTGCTGTGCTTGAATGGTAATTCCATTAGGGTTATGACTGCAGCTGTACATATGCAATGACCTCAAATACAATTTCTTTATGGAGATGGGCAATAGGAATATTAAAATTTTAAGCCAAAGAGGATGCAATGGAACTTTACATTATTTATTGTAGCCACAAATCCTTTATAGTATTAAAGGATAAAGAATTAATAAAAGAAATATCACAAACAAGCCATAAAGTCAAATGTAGTCCTTGATTTAATGCAATTGCTTTCTATGTCTCCTGGTCCCAGACTGGCACCTCATTAAAAAAATGTAGTCAAGGATCAGGAGTATCCTGACTGACTTGGTGGTCCCTGGGTGGTTTTTTTCCAAGTAGCTTTTCAGCCCTCTAGTTCTGCTCTTACCCAGAGATATCCACTTCTCATTATGCTCATGACTGCTCTTAATCCAGAAGTTATTCCAATTGATTGGTCCCTGAAACTGGGAGCCCTGCACCTGCCAAGGCTTCACTCCCTGCAGGACCTCCTGGGCTGGGCTTGAACTTGGTGGCACCCAGGGAAGTATTTGGGAGCTGGGGTTTTTCCCCCCACCCTAACATCCTGATATTCCAAAAAGTACCCACTGCTGAGAAATTTAGCTGCAGAGTGAGCTGAATTCAGGGAAATGAAGCGTTTGTAGCATCATCCATGAATGCTGGGGCAAGGAGAGCTCTGCAAGAAGACAAAAACCTCTCTGGGCTGCAGGAGCTGCCACTCTCCCACCCTATCCCAGCTCAGCCACAAAGGGCAGCTCAGGAACCCAAATTCCAGGTGCCCTCACCAAGGAAAACCAAAGCAACAGCCAGAATGGGCACAACAAAGTAACCCCAGAGCTGGCTGAGTCCCCTGTGAGGACAGAGCATGGCTGGGCAGCCCCAGGGACAGGAGAAGTTACCCAGCCCTGGCTCTGTCCCTGCTGCTCCCCAGGACACCTTGGGCACTGCCAGCCCCTGGGCACCAGTTGCACTCAGCAGTTTTGAACTGGGATTTTTCAGCCTCTCCAGGGTACAGACACTCATCACCCAACACCTTTCTCTGGGCTGATGTCATTTTGCAGGGCATTGCAACCCTGCTACCAAGGATGTTAACTTATGCCAAAAATCACCTCCTATATTTGATAGGCCTTGACAACCTATTGTTCAAGTTGTTTCTCGTGTCAGTTCTCCTTTTAATTTAGTCTTATGATGTCAAGAGAATGTTTTCAGCAAGGTTTACATCAGTAGTCTAAATAATTAACTGAACTTTAGAACAAGCTTTTCTCTAACGAGAGCAAAATGAAAGTGGGGAGAAAAAAAAAACCAGCAGGACTTCCCTACCATGACTATTAATTTTCCTGCTGCAAATACTCTATATTCAAATACCTCCATATTTTAACTAATAGAATACTTAGTTTAATGAAAAAAGGAACCTGAATGATGAAAGTTACCTCATTAAATTCTAACCCCCCAGATGTTGTCAGTAACTGTCACCTTTTGCTAGAAATCTCAAAAATCCAATTGCAAGAATTATTAAATAACATTTCACATGGGGTTTCCTGCAGAGACCAAGCCTGTTGCTCCTTCCATTCCTGCAGCACTTTTCCTCTGCCTCATTTTTTGGAGGAAAATGCAGAAAGCTTCACCTGCTTGAAAGATGCAGAGCAACAAATCAGCAAGCAGTAACTGCACAATTCTAGCTCCAGATTTTATTCAAACCCCAAACCTACTTGGTGCAGAAGTGGATCTGAGCTACAGCCTGCAGGAGGGGAGGCCAGGGAAAAATCCTGCATTCACATCCCCAGGATGCTCATGGGAAAAGGGCTCAGCAGAGCTGGTGGGAGCTATGTCCTCCTCCAGCAGGGAATTTGGGAATGAACAGGGTAAAACATCTCCAGTACCACCCAGAGGGAGCTTTGGGTGCAGCTGAGAGGTCAGAAGGAAGGAGCCTCATCCAGCCATGAGCCTGGACACTAGAACATACACTTCTTTTTCAGGATATTTTCACTGGTTTTCAACCTGGCTGCCAAAGGAAATTTCCAGGCATGAGGACTGCAGGTGCTTGTGCTTGGGGCCCAACACCACTGGAGGATTTCCAACAAGGAAAAGGAACAGTTCCTTTTCTTAATGTGGGGATCCCAGCCTGGGCCTGGCCCAGCTGGCAGGCACCAGATGGTGGTGGCTGGGGATGGGTGGCTCACCCCACACCAGAGCCCTCCCCAGCCTGGACACACAGGCACAAACCAGCAAAGCCACAAATCTGAGAAACTCCAGAGCAGGAAAGGATCCCAGCTGCAGTTTTAGTCAGATAATCCTTTGCATCATTACTAGATACTCACATGCTGATAGGATTCATGTACTTGGTGCTGCAGTATGTGGCAATAGAATAGCTATGATTATTACTTCTTATTCTGTTTTTTCTGAGTTTGTTTGGCTTGGGAGGGGTTTTGGCAGTGGAGTTTAGTATTTACATGAGAGAGAGACTGTTCTAGTTATCCCCTGGGCTTTTCAGAACTATCCCTGCTAGCTAACCTGTTTTATCCTTCCTCTCCTGCAAACTCTCTGTGCTGAGCCTGCCTCTGATTGTCAGGGGTGATGCTTTATTCCTGCTGCTGAGCACAGAAGCCAAACCCATCTGTGGTGTAATGTTGCTGCAGTCAGAGTTCAAGCACTTCTTTTCACATTCTCCATCCTTGCTGCTTTTTTCCCCCCTCCTCCCTCATTTATCATCCCCTGCTCACACCCTTTCACCACTCCTCAGTGTTGTCTTCTGACCAGCAGACAGCCCAGGGGCTCAGAGCAGGTTGGTCCCCAGCCCCTGGGCACAAATCACCCCTCCAGTGCCCAGCAGTGCCACAAAGATCTCCCTTGGCCCTCTTGAAGTGGGGACTTTGTCCACAGACAATGTCTGGGAACATTTTCAGATTGCTACAGGCCAATAAAGGAGCTTGATTCAAATTTTACATTTTTCTTCAGGTTTTGTGGGGTTTTTTGGGTTTTTTTTGTTGTTGGGTTTTTGTTTTGTTTTTTTTTTGTCAGTGCCTGTGGGGCTTTGGGGCTGCTCAAGCTCTTGTATGGCATTCAGCAACGAGGAAAATTCACTTCCCATTAGCACTTAAATCAATGTCCCACCTGCACTGTTCAGCAGAACTCTTGCTGATAAAATAATTTCTCATTGATTATGGACATTTACTGAAGAGGACTCATACCTGGTGGGTTACATGGCTGGTCATCCTCTCTGGTTTGCCTTAAAGAGTTAACTGGTGGTTACTGAACTTGCAGAGTCTTTAAGCAGGCTGCAGGGAAGCTGGTGTGCTCAGTTGTGCTCAGAGGGAGAGGTGTGGGTGCAAAGCTGAGCAAAGAGCTTCAGGGCTCTCCTGCAGCAGTCAGTCTGTGACCCAAACCTGCTGTTCCACAAGGCAACATCACATCAAGTGATGGTTGGGTGCTCAAGTGGACAAAACCCCTAGATGACACCACTAAGTTCAATTTTAGACCCTTTTAAACAGGGAATTCTGCCCCAGGAATGGGTGACCCTCCCAGGGTGGGTGACATTCTGGGCACAAGCCCTCATTCTGTCTAAACAAGGAAGGGAACACAGAAGGGTTCAGCTTTGCTGTTGCAAATCAAAAGAATGACATGGATTTGTGTCCTATCATCTTTGACAGCCTCCTCTAAACTGCTTATTTTAAAACAGGATAAAGAGAGGATTAATGTCCTTGCAGAACACAGAGGGCCTGGTTCCTCCCAGAGCTTCTCCAGCATCTTCCCATGGCAGCTGGGTGAGGACCTCACGCACCCCCTGCCCTGCACCCTGGAAACCACATCCCCAGGGGGACCTGTGTCCACCTCAGTCTGCAGAAATACTCTGCAGGCTCAGAAAATGCCCCTGATTCAGCTAGAGGAATAAGGTGACACCAAAACCTGACTTTTCTCTGCACTTCCTGAGGAGGGAGGAGAAGTTTGGGTGCTCAGTCTGAACATTTTCTTAATCATCAAAATAATTTCACTGCCACATCAAGTTTCAGCACTGAGGAACAGAGTTTTGCTCCTCCTGCCCCCATTCCAGATGGGTAGAAATGCTCCTTTAGAACCTATTGGCAAGCTCAAGCTGTTGAAAAAACATCTCCTCCCCCAAGTAGACACACATATATATGTATATACATATATATTCACTAGTGAGTAGCTTCACTGAAGAGCACAGAGGGGTTATTTCATCCAAGCCCCCACCTCACTCAGACATCCCAGGGCAGATTTTCCCCAAAGAGCCTGCAGGGTGGAAGGTTGAGTGAGGAGGGAAGAGCAAGAAGGTCCCTTTCACACTTCTACAAGACCTTGCTGACTTGAAAACCCCACGTTTTCAGCAAAGCAGCAACACATCTAATAAATCACATCTGTACACTGCTTTATTCAAAGGCACTGACAGTTTAGGATTGACGACACCCAGGGCAGCCCAGTGTCAAGCACTCCTAATGAAAACTATCCCATTTTGCTCCAGTAGCAGCAGCTGCCAACAGACATAATCTACTGGCATATGGAGAAGGCCATGCTAATCCCTGCAAGGTCATTAACAAGAGGGTGAAAATTACATGCAAAGCACCAGCTGTGGCATCCCCTGCTCCCTCACACTTGATGTAGCAGGGGCAGCAGAGGTGAAAAATGCAAGTGCAGCTCAGCAGGCCACGTCTTTCTCTCAGAGCACCACTATTTTTTCCTCCCCTCTTCCTAAAGCAAGGTTCAATCCTGATTAAATTCTTCCTGGGCAGAAGAGCATAAAAAGCCTTTCACAGGTGTCATTCCTGGGAGGGGGTTTGGGGCAGCATTGCTGGGGGGCAGCTGGAACAGACAAGCCCATGAGAAGGTCTTGGCCACCTTGTTGGGTGGGTTGTGCTCTGCAGGGGACAGCCCCCACTTCCATAATGCCAAACTCCCTCCCCAAAGGATATTCCACCCCCTGTTTGCATGGGCACTCAGGATCTGTTTTGTCTTTTCATTAAATCCCGCAAATGTTTTTATAAGCAATAAATCAAAAAGTCTGTTAAAACCACCCAGCAACGACCACCCAAAACAAATCTTTTTCAATTTAAATCCCAGCCTGCATAACAATCAATCCTATAAACCCCCTGATTATTAACATTACTTTGGGTAATGTTTAAAAACATTAATTTCAAAAAGTGTAATAGGAAAAAAGCTCTTTAAATCGGCAAAAAGATAAATGGTCTCCAGCAGCATTGACCTTTTTCCATACCACATTGACATTGAATCATTTTAAAGTTATTTACATTTTCATTCTTCCTTGGAAAAAATGTTGACAAGGCTTTCACAGACCATAATGGATACTCAGCAACATCTATGGAAAGTGTAACTGCATCGAGAGCCGTTCCCCTCAATTCCTCTTCACTGCTTCACACCAAACAGCTTTAATTAATGAAGAGGAGGTGACTCCAGAGCCTGCCCTCTCATTAGCACAACGAGCTGGGGGAAGTGCCACAGCTCCCCAAAACACAGCTAATGAAACCCCAGGTTCTTGGGCTGGGTTTTTAAACCAGCAGCATCTTTCTGCCTCAAGCACGTGTGCCTTCAACTCCTCTTTTCCAAGAGGAATTTGACCTCCAGGCTCAAAACTGCCATCAGGCTGAAGATTGGGCTGTGACAGCTGAGAAATACTCAAGATAAGTCTTGGCTTTACTTTCCCATCTGTAACTGGAGCACCCCCCCCTGCCAGCTCAGAGGAGAGAGGCAGAACCACAGCCTGCACACCCAGCCCTTGGTGCCCAGCACACCTGGGGTACACGGGATCACCATGGCTGGAAATATTTTCAATGTCACCAAGTCCAACCATCAGTCCTACATCCCCTTAGCCACTAAACCATCTCCTGAAGCACCACATCTACCCATTTTTTAATCCCCTTAGGGATGGAGACTCCATCACTTCCCTGAGCAACCTGTTCCAATGCTTCACCACTCATTCAGTGAAGAGATTTTTCCTAACATCTGATCTGCACCTCCCCTGCCACAGCGTGAACCCATTTCACACAAGGAGCCTGCAGGCACACCTGGAGCTGGGCAGCCAAAGCTTAGGAGAGAAATCTGCCCCAGCCAGACCCAGCAGAGACTTGGGGCACAGTAGCACCCCCCAAACACAGAGGCTGGGGCTGCACAGAACTGTGGCTCTGCCCACAGAGATGCTGGGGCAGAGAATTGCTCCTTTACAAAGCCATTCCCTGGGGTTTGAGACCTCCATACTGACTCAGCTGCAGGAACAGACACTGCCTTAAAAAAAAAGAAGAGGACTCTGGTTTTCCCTTCCTCCAGCCTCTGCTGAGCATTTGGGTCTTTCTGCCAAGGCTGGCAGAAAATAAAACATTGGCCAGGCCGGGAGAGGAGGTGACTCCTGAGGGACTCCTGTCCCCACCCTGCAGCAAGCCAGGGGTGATGGGGTCAGACTCAGTCCTGGCTCCTGACCCCTCAGCAGCTTTCCATGATATTCCTGCTCCCAGTTCTGCTCCAGTTCCTCCCCCAGCCTGCTGGGCAGAGCAGTGAGAGCTCAGATGTCCCAAGGCTCCTGCACTGCAACTGGAACCCTGCTGGGCTTGGTGCAATATTCATGAGAAGTGGTGAAGCCCCAGAGCCAGGGAAGTGATCACATTCCAGCTGGGCTACACCTGACACAGCCTCACCTTAGCTGCAGGGACAAGGAGAGGTGCAGAGAGACTTCACCCCCAAGCCTGGAGGGGATTCCAAGCTCCAGGGCAGCTTTTGGGGCACAAGGACATGGTTTGTGGCTGCCCACCCCAGCCTCCAAAAACCTGAGTGCTCAGCTATCTCAGTACAGCTCCTGCAGACACAGCTCAGGGCTCCCAGCATCAGCTGGACCTGCAGGACATCCCATCCTGCCCTTTATATTGAAAAGGGGAGGAAACATCCCACCTGAGCAGAGCATTTCCAGTTTGTGTTGTTCTAAGTTAAGGAGAGGCTGCAGCTAACAACAGTGAGTTTTATTTCTGAAAATGATAGTTTTCCTGATGGCAAAAACCTGTACAAATCTGTATTTCAGTGGGTCTGACTCAGTGTGGTTCCCCTGCTGCTGCCATCCCACAATTAGCACGCACACATCCATCCCTGAAAATAAATGAGCCTGGTCCTCTAGTCCAGAAAAACACTTGGGGGACCAATTCTTTATTTCTGAGTGTATGATTAGTCCAAATTAAAACCAGAATAAGTTTTAATTTTGCCACAACAGACAGGTTCATCAAAACACCCTTATGCCCCAGAGCCAAGTCCCAGTAAGAGCACAACAAGGGGATGTTTCAACTGGAATGATTAGGAGAGCCCAGGAAAATTAATTTTGAAGTTGATGGCCACCTCCTGTCAGAAAGAGGCCACAGTGAGGAGAGGATGCTCAGAAAATGAAAATGGAAAAGCTGTGCTAAGTACTGCTGGTGGCAAGGAACAGAAGCAGGATCTGGCTCTGCAGCTACCCCATCACCCTCATAAAAGGCCCATTTAATATGAAGCCAATTCCACATGACAAACTCAACAACTGGAGCCCAGTTCCCAAGCAGGGAGGTTTGCTCTCCAAATCCTCCCTCATTTAGTTAAAGGCTCCCAAAGCTCTGGGCCAGGGCTGGCCAGAGCCACCAGAGCAGTTGCTGCAGAATTGGGCCTGAGGGGCTGCACATGACAGACGCACAAGTTTTCCATTTTGCAAATTATAATTCACATTTCAGAAAACAAAACAAAGCCCAGTCCAGCTCCACACAGAAAGAAAAACAGCCACAACTCAGCATCATGTTACCCCACAAAAAGGAAGAAGCAAACAACCCCAAACCCTCAACCCCAGCCTGGGTTACTGCAAACACTTCTTGTCCATCAAGCTGATATCACCTGAGACTCATCTGGGACTTTTAGTTGGAAAAAAATAAAAAATTAAACATTGGGAACCAACCTCCCTATGGATATCAAGACACATATTCTGCTATGGCCCACACAAACACCAAGACCCCCATGTTGGAGATAAGATTCCCCCCCCCTCCCAGTCCAGGAACTTGCAACTCCCCAAACCCAGCCCCACACAACTGACCTTCAGCACTCAGAAAGCTCAATCCCAGGTCCCAAATGGGCAGCACAAGGTGATCTCATGATACTGAAAGATGCCAGGAGCCAACACAGACACAACCCTGAAAAGGGGGCAGGCAGGAACCCTTAAATAACTCTGGGCTCACCTGCAGAGCCCAGGTGGGACTTGCTGAGGCTGCTCCCTCTCTACAGCCAGGTTTTAGGGATTCAGCTGCATTGAGTGGAAATCACCCTTCCAGCCCCCCCCTGCCCAGCCCTATGGGGCTGTCTGGGGGTGTGTGCACCCCATCAATGTGAGGACACAGCCCCGGGACCCCCTTTTCCCTCTTGTGTTAAACACCTCCTGATTTACACCCCTGTAAGAGAGGGGAGGGGCTGGCACTGCACCCCCCACCCCATTAATGTGCTGTTTCCACAGATTGACACCAGCACTGGAAAACCAGCGAGTGGTTCCTGAATTAATTTAGATTTCCCTCTGCCTTGTTAGCCCAGCTGGATGTGCCACGCTTCATCTTCTCTGCAAACAGTCCCACCAGCCCTCCGGGACACTCAGCACTTTATAAACCTGTCAGGCCCTTAAAGCTGGTGACCATGAGGCTTCACAACAAAACACGGGTTGGTTTATGGCCACACACACCCCCAGCCCAGCCAGGGAATGGTGTTTTGTGCTGTGGTTTCATTTCAAAGCAAGGAAGAGGAGGAAAAAAAAAAAAATGTACCGCATGATTTATTTTAAAGCACCCAAGCTGCTGCCAACTGCAATGCTTGGAGAGCGTCTGGATGTGCATGGGAGCCAGGGGATTGTCTCCAGCATCATTTGCATTTGTCCCTTCCCTCCTGCAATGAGTGTTTTGAAAAGGACTTATCCCGGAGAGAGCTGGAATTCCTGCCACTGCTGCAGAAAGCTCCTGCCTGCAGAGCACCTGATCAAGCTGCTTTTCATTTACAAAACATATTGTTCTGCCACATCCCCCCCCAGCACCTCCGATGCTGATTTATTTTCTCTCCTCCCCCAGCAAGCTGTGGGTGATTTTTTTTATTATTATTATTTTTATTCTTTTTATTCCCCTGCACACAAACCACATTGCTCCAGCCCCTCAGGACCAGGGGTCCCCAACATCCCCTCCCATCCCTTGGGCTGCTCCTTCTCCTTCGGGCCGTGCCCATCCCCGCAGCATCAGGGCACCCGGTGCCGGGCTCAGAGCCGCAGGTTGGTCTCCCCCCAGCCGTGCTGAGTCTGGCTGTTTGTCCCCAGCTCTGGCTGTCCCTTCCTGGCCACTCCGCTTCCCTGCCAGGCGGGGCTTTGCTCAGCCCCAGCCCCGCAGCTGATGGAGCCGCTGCCGTTTGGGTCCCTCGGGGATGATAATGTGACTGCAGCAGGTCCCGGCCATTCTCTGCAGCCCAGCATCTTGTTGCTTCATTAAACGCCAAATTGTTACATTAATTCTAACTGCCCTGTAGAGATGTAGCTGTCAGGAATGATTTACTTGCCTCCAGCTGACTCGGAGACTTTTTACAGGCTTCTGTGGAGGAGCTGGAAGAGGCCAATGCCCGGGTGGGAGTGAGAGGCAGGGACTGGCAGCAAGTGGCTTTGCCTTCCCTGGAGAGACAGAGATGCTCTTCAGGCCACAGGGGAAAAAGAACCAGGGAGCTAAAAAAGGTGTGGAGTTTGGTGTTGGCTAAACTGGGGGCTGCTGGTGACCACAGCTGCCTGTTAAAATGCAGCATCTTTGCTGGAACATTCACTGAGTCCAAACCTCTGGGATGTCTTTTTCCTCCCCACAGGCAGCTCTGCCTCTGCTACCTGAGGAGAGTTTGGGTCACATCAAAAAAAAAAAAAAAAATCTCCGGTGAGTCAGGACTGAGCCATTTGTCACCTTTCCTCTGTGTTTTCTCTGGGTTCAGACCAAGAATCTCAGCTCTTCACACACTGGGACAGCAGCTGCGCAGGAAAGGAGCCACGTCCCCTCCCTTCGGATCCTCCTCCTCGGGACCATCGCTGCTCCCAGGGTCCCCGGACAGCAGCCAGGGTGCCCTGGCAGTGGCACTGCCCAGTCCTGGCTCCAGAATCCCTGTGGCTACACCAGAGCTCCCTGATTCGTTTGTTGAGAATCACCCGAGTCCTCATTCAGGCCGGAAAGAAAACAAAATGTAGAAGTTCATCGATATCCAGGAGCCCTGAATACTGGGCTATCAGATTATTTTTCACCCTCAGATTGCAAACTGCCAAGCACAGCAGCAGTGATTTCTGCAGCCTACATCCGCGTTTTTCCCAGGCTCTGTTCCTGGGAGGGATGCACAGCATCCCTGTGCCAGCAAACACACCTGCACCTGGGGTTTAATGCAAACCCGGGAACATAATAAAATGTCAGAAAGGAAAAAAACAAAAACAAAAAAAGCAAAACCAAACAAAAAAACAACAAAAAAAAAAACAAAAAACAGCCAAAACCCAACCCAACCAACCAACCAATAACAACAAAAGCACACACACAAAACCCAAACCACAAAACCAACTCACTTAAACACCTTCACTTCTTTTTCTCAGCATATTTTTGCCAGCTTGCCTTTCCTGTCAGGTTTTAACGAAGTCATTTGCTGCTTTTAGATGTTATTTCAGTGTACAAATCACGCAGGGCTTTGCTTGCCTCACTCCCACAGACCTGGGTGCTCTGGGTGGCGACAGCATCTTTGCTCCGATCCATTCGGGAGAAGCCGCCAGAGGGGGCCTGGAGGTTCTGTCCCCAGCCACCCTCCTGTTCTCCGTGAGTCAGGGGTTCCAGCTGGCCCCTGTCCCTACAGGCACACTAATGGCCCCAGAGGGGACACCGGGGGGTCTGTGCTGTCCCCGGGCCAGCCCCGGCTGGGGACACCCCTTTTTTTGCCACCTCGTTCCCCTGGTTCAGGCTGAGCAAACCCGCCTGTCCCAGCCCTGCTTGGCCCCAATACGGAGCTGCCTCCGGAGCTGTCTGAACGGAACCGAGGGGCTGAGCCTCCCTCCCGGCACCGGCTCCGCCGCCTCGCTGCTCTCGGCCCGGTCCGCGGTGTTGGGTCCCGGCAGCCGCCCCGAGGAACGTGTTCCTTGCAGAGCTGATACCTCCCCCCAAAAAGCAGAGAATAATTACCAGTACGGTGGTGTCTGTCCCCCCTGGCGTGGTGTGTCAGTGTGAGGGGGTTGCTTTCATTTACCTCATACAGGAAATAAATTTTTTTAAAAAATAAAATAATAATAAAATTTTTTTCCTACTATTTGGCACAACATCTAACCCTTTTCTGCGTCTGTATGTAAGGGGAGCTGAGGCAGAGTTGCTTCTGAAAAAGGAATACACCGTTTGGGGAAAAAAAATATTAAACCCATACATTAAATTTTCCTTGCTGGGAACACAAAGATTCCCTGCACTCAGGCAAATCAGCAGAGGTTATAAAGCTTCACCTGAGCTACCTCAACCCCCTCGTCCTAATTCTGTCTGGGTTTTACAAGCTGTCAGTCAGTCGGACAGTGTTAGTTTTATTTGCTTCTTTCAAATTGGTTTTCTTTTTAAGAGGAAGAAAGCATTTATGGTAATGGAGCCCCGGAGCCTCAGCCCTGACCGGAGGGGCTGAAACGCAATCCCTGAATTTGGGATCAGGACACGCGGGGAGTTCTGCTCCGCGTTCGGAGCAGCACAAGCACCGGGAACTTCCAGCCCGTTCTGCTCTCCAAGCAAAGCACAAAGGCTGAGGTGGGGATCTGCATCGCTTCCTTCCTTAAATTCAGCCATTCCGCTGGGAATTCCTGGGGAGAGAGGAGCAGCAGTGCCTGGGGTTTGCCGGGAGGAGAACCCAGAGAAAAAGATGTATAAAACACGTGTTTAATTCCTACAGTTTCTAAGCTGGGTTTGTAACAACATCGTTATCCTAAAATGAGCTACATTGCTGTCTTTTTGTTCTTGTTCCTTTTTTCTTTTTTTTTTTCTTTTTTCTTTTCTTTTTTTTTTTAAGAAACAAGAATATTTAATATTCTTTTGTAAGAAAATATTATTTATACTTGAACTGCCAAAATGTTTTGATGCAAATCACCCACCCAGGTGTAGTGAGGGTGTCTCCAGATCAGCGAGAAAGAGAACAGAAACCACAGAATTCTTGAAAACATAAACTCCTAAAAACTCCTACCTTCTGTCTGGATTAACTTCTGCAATCTGCTTTTTAAAATCCCACTATTTTCTAATTACTTCAGAAGTTGGATTGTCCTTGGGATGTACCTTCTGGCTGGCAGCAACAGTTGTCTCTTTATTCCTGAGTCCTGGAGAAGGATGATAGAGCAGCTCCAGGCTCTTGGTGCCAAGCCCAGCTCTGGGCTCAGCCTCCAAATGAAGCAAATTTCTGCTTTGGCTGCAGAAGACCCAACTTCACCCGCCTGAAAAATCCCCCAGGAGCAGACACACCAACAAATTTGTGTGTGTCACCCCTGGGTCCCAACTAGCTTGGTGTTTTTACACCCAAAGCCCCATGGTTTCAGTCTGTGGGGTTTGAGCCTCCTCTGCTGTAGCAGCTCTTGGGTTGGATCTCCTGAAAGAAAAAAAAAAAAAAGAAAAAAAAAAAAAAGAGGAAGAAAAAAAAAAAAGAAAAAGAAAAAGAAAAAGGAAAGAAGAAAAGAAAGGAAAAGAGAAAAGAAAGGAAAAAGAGAAAAGGAAAAAAGAGGAAGAAGAAAAAAATTAAGTTTCTCTTGTGTAAATGATGTGGCAGTGCTATGGCAGGGGGCATGGACACCTTTTGCTTTGGGCAGAGTTCTGGTGACCCCCTGAGAGCAGACACTGTCCCACTGTCCACGTTTCCCCTCCTCAGACTCCAGGGAAAGCTGCAGAGATGCTCACACAGTGTGGGTGCTTCTCAAGGAGGCTGCAAATGCAGATCTCTCTGCAGATACTCCCAGTATCAGCTGGCTCCTGGAGGTGTTGGTGTCCCACCCTCTCCCAGCCAAGGCTCAGGAGGCAGGGAGTGCTAGGTGGGTGCTGGGGGAAGCACAGAGACCCCACAGCTGCAGTTTGGGAGAGCACAGGGAGAGAGCAGAGCAGGCAGCACAGCACCCAGGCCTGCCAGCAGCTGGGGGGCCTTTGGAAAAAGTAAGAAATTAAAGCCAGACCGTTCCAGGTGTCACCGCCTGACATCTGGTGAGTCCCTGAGGCAACAGAGGCTGTGCCAGGGCTGGCAGACTCCTGGTGACAGCACAGCTCATCCTGTAGGGTCCTCCACAAAGAGCAGGATGGGGGCAGAGAGAAGAGCATCACCCGTGGGGCCAGAGCAGGCAGAGCCCAGTACAAATATTCCCTGACTTCCCACAGGAACGGGAGACTTAAAACCCCTGAGCTTTAGAAAATGTCTCCCAACTGATTCTTAAACCAGAGACTTGAGGAGAACGACCACAGCCACTGGTGGAGGAAGAGATGGGCACACACACACGGGAGCCATGTGCTCAGCCAAGCTCAATTCCTCAGGGCTTTTTCCCCCTCTTCTTTCTTATTTCTCCTTGAAATATTCCAGCATCTGATTTTTAGGGTTCCACGGGCACAACTTTGTGCCCACAGGCAGCCATTACCTGACTCTGCTATTCACAATTGCTTTCTCAGCACAAAATTCTACCTTCTGTATTTCTACCTTTGCAACAAATGCTGAAAAGTAACCACGAGCTGTCAAAAATTGCCTGCAACACTGTTTGGATCTCCCAGGGGTTTCCTGCCTCCAAAACTGGCATTTTTATCACAGCATGTTCACATCAGCGAGGTTGCTCCTGTGTTTAAAGCAAAAAGTGTCTTTCAACACTTTGTTGAATTGAGGCATCGCATCTCGAGGGCTTTTCCTTTTAGTGTCAGAAATTGTTTTTCCTATATTGATGCTTTGGGTGTGAATTTAGCAAAAGACTACTTTAAGTTTAGCTGACAAATTTATTTGTAATCTTGAACTAGTTGATCATCAGAGAGAAAGCGAGAATATAAATAAAAGACACTGGACATCCACAGAATCTACAGTTAATGCAATTTTTTTTTTTTTTTTTTTTTTTTTTACAGAGAACAATATACACATTGTCTTGCCTTTCCTCACAATCAGCTCAAACTAGATCTGCAGAAACACACAAATGCCTGGAACAGAGAAGTGTCACCAGGAAAATGTGTGCTGCCTCCCATGAGCTCCCAGCAGAGAAGGGCTGGAACCGAACCACCCGAACCCCCCAGCTGAGAGAACTCACACACCCCCCCTTCAAGAAGGGATTTGGCAACAAGACATCAGGGTGATTTTTGAGACACTTTGCAGTAAAACTGTTGCAAAGGAATTTGAAAGAAAGATAATTCCCAACCCAGAGCCACTAGTGTTCCTGGGTCAAGAAAAATCACCTCTTGACTTGGTGATAAATGTGCAGTTCCTTGGTAATAAACACATCTAGTCACGGTTTAATGTTTATATGGAAGAATAAAACTAGCAATCTACAAATTAAAAAGGTGAGAAGCAGAATTAACGTATGATTTTCATTTTACAAAGGAAAAGGGTTGCTGGTAAATGATTGGCATATGAAAGAGCATTTAATTTTAGAAAAGTGAGTGTAAAATCCAAATAAAGGGGACATACCGCATCGGTCAGCTTTTTAAAATATCTGCTGGAAGAACAGAGTTTTCTACCATGGATTTCTGAAGTGATTCACAACATTTCTCCTATAGAAATATAGACACTGTCACACCTTTCACCGTGGATGGGGATTTTATTTTCTCTTTAAAAGGTTTCGGTGTGGGTGGGTGATGAAGCGAGTCCTTGCTTTGGAGAATGCACTGACAACAGAAAGCAAAATACCTCATATCAAATCTTTAAAGCACAAGTCTTGGTGTTTAGTAAAGACACAAGAACTGGTTTCGTGTGGACACTGTCTCACTGGGATGCAGGTGCCTTTGCCCACTGTCCCCTGTCAGCTCACTGCGAAGCGCAGCTGCTCCCTCCGTCCTGTCCCACCTTCCTGCCCCGCTCAGTGGCCACGGTTTGTCCCTCCTTTATTTCCAAGAGTAGATGACATTGAACAGTCCCGAGTCCTTTCCCTTCCCGTGGCATGGTGGTGGACCCTGTATCAAAACTGAGCGTGGTCAACTTCATCCAGCCAAGAGGCCGGGCTGGCCGGGAAATCCGGGTACCCCCCGCTGCTGCCGGTGGAGAGGTCGGAGCTGGGTCCGTTCCCAGCCAGGACCCTCATGGACTGGGGCACCCCTTGTCCGCTTTGTCCCATGATTCCCAAGCTGTTGTCTGGGTAAACCAAGCTGGAGATTAAAGGCTGGTGGCCTGGCAGTGCTTGCAAGGAAGCTGGTGACTGGGGTATCCCATAGGGGCTGTTGGATCGCAGGTCGTGGTACTGGTCCTGAGCTGGAATGCCACCGTGATCCAGAGCAAAGCTCCCATTGGTCCCAGCTTGTCTCCCCAGGGCAGGAGATGCTTCGTTGAGATTGCTGTAAATCCCATTGGAATGGCTCATTTCGGACATTGAGGGCTCATCTGGAAGGGAAAGGGAATGGTTTTACTGGGAGAGCAGTGGCCACGGCTGGCAGCAGCTGCATGGCAACTCCTGCAAGCTCTGGGCATGAGGAGATTAAATGGATGGGAGCTGAGCAGCCACACACTTGCCATTTGTAATTCCTTATTATTCACATCCTTGTAGACAGATCTTCATAGGAGGTCATGGGATTATTATTTTTTCTTTTCTGAGTACAAGCATCTAATACATGCTGGGTTTTAAAATTGTGCATGAAAAGTACATATTAAAATATAAGACTCTACTTTAAAAATAATCCTTTAAAGGGGAATGCAAGTTCAATGTCTTTCTACCTTTTATTCTGCATTTCTATTGGCTTTGAGGTTTGTGTTGAATATTGATATAATTTTTAGGAGCTACCTGAACACTCACCAATGCAAGAAAACTTCCCATTGCTCAGGAAAAAAAAGAGGCATTAAGTCTCAGCAGTATTTGTCTGCTCAGGAGCAGGCCAATGAAATGTGTTTGTATGACTTAGAAACACTTCTGAAAATCGAGCAATATTTTTTAAGCTACCAGCAAATTTTTTTCTGCATTCGTTAGGGGCTTTATGGACAGGGAGAGCTGTTCTGTTGCCAGGGATACAAACGTGTTTGTGGCATCCAGCTATCAATAATTGTTCAACATTTTTTAGTTATTATTTATAGTACATTCATATTTAATGATGCTGATGCACGGCGTGTGTAAACAGACCTGGAAATCAAATCGGGTTTAGGACCACTGGAGAGGAGCTGAGATGCCAAGTGCCTGTGTACAAACACTCTGTGTACATCCCAGGTGTATGGCCCTGCAAATATGTACACAGAGCTTTGCATTCCGGCTTCTCCTGTGTATTCCTAAAAATTATACACACACAGGGGCACATTTGGGCACTGTGGTGGCACAAATAATGTCACCAGAGACCTCCTGACCCTGAGGACACCCTGGGATGGAGCTGGGGCTGTGCAGGATGAGCCTACGCAGGGCTGCAGGACCTGATGTTCCCCCAGCCCAGCACAGGGCTGTATCCTGCTCCTGCAGCAGCTGTCCTGGGGCTGAAGAGAGAGGGACAAGAGGGGCAATTGCTGTTATCCACAGAAATCTCTGCTCCAAACCCAGGACCCTCCGATGCAGAGACCTCCTGCCAGGCAGCAACCTCCCTGCTCCAACAAAACTCCCGCAGAGCTGAGAAGGGAGCCCTGACTCCCCTAAACCACCCCTAAAAAAAGGTTGAGAATAAAACTCTGAATATTTTTTTCTCCATAGCTCACTGATTCCGGACTCTGTTTTTTGTTGTCGTCGTTGTTGTTTTTAGTTTGCTTTGTTTTATTTTGTTTTTAAGAGCCCCTTGAACACGCTGTGCATGAGCAGCGGCTCCAGCAGCCGCCGCGCCTGCCCGGGAATCTCTCCTGCTTTCCCTGCACCATTTTGGACCTGACAACCCCCCCGGGATGGAGAACGGAGTTTCCCCTGCGGTTTCTCAGCCACGGCTGCCGAGGGTCCAGCTCCCCCCGTGCCCCAACCCCGCCAGGGCCGGGTAGAGCAGCCGCACGGCAGTAAATCCCGCAGCTCCACACGTCTTCTCGGGCTCTTGTTTTCACTCATTATATTGTGCCTGAAAATGATTAACGTAGCACGAAGGGGCTGAAAGGAGCCTGGACAGGGAGAGCAGCTTTGCAGGGAGGGCACAGACGGCACTCGGCAAAGCCCCGGAGGGAACCTGTGTTCGGGAAACCGACCTGTGAAGGAGACCTCGGCATCGCTGTCCGGCCCCTCCTCCTGGATGCTGTCCTTGTCGGACTTGGAGGTCCCCCTGGATCGCTTCATGTTCCGAAAGTACTGACCCCACCTCTGCCTCCCCGCGTCCTTCTTCAACCTCTTCTCCTTCGCCCGGCGGTTTTGGAACCAGACCTGCAATCAGGGCAAGCCGGGAACTCTCTTTTCTGCCGGGCCGGCTCCTTCCCCGCAATGCCCCTTCCCCGCAACGCCCCTTCCCACGTCCCGGTCAGACCCATCGTGGGGAGCGAGGGCCGCCCCGTCTCACCTGCACCACCCGCATGTCCAGCCCCGTCTCCGAGGAAAGCTGCTCCCGGACGTGCCGAGCCGGTTTGGGCGAGTTGTTGTAAGCGTTTTTGAGAGTTTCCAGCTGCTTGGCCGTGATGGTGGTGCGGGGCCTCTTGGCCGTGGACTCAGCCTCTGCCGACACAATGCGAATTAGAGGCTAAGTCACCGCGGAGTGTCCCCGGGGACGCGGGATCCACTGCCATCCTCCAGCCACCCCCTGACGGCAGATGCTGCGGGCGCCCCTCCCGCCTTCTTCACGAGCGTGTCCCGGGGGGCAGGAGGGTCCCGATCCGCCTCTGTCCTGCTCTTGGGGAGCGGGAGGGACGGAGGGCAAGGAGTTATTACCTCTCTGCTTGGCCGTCTCGTAGTCTGCCTTGCAGACCAGCCTGCTGTCCTCCATGAGGTAGAACTCGTCGCCGGTGGCCAGCTGCCGCTTGCAGACGATACAGGCGAAGCAGTGCAGGTGGTACACGAAGTCCTGGGCCCGACGCACCACCTGGGTCGGGGGGATGCCCTGCTGGCAGGCGGCACACTTCGTTCCGAAGCGCCTGGACGAGGGGTAAGGGGGGGGACAAGCGGCGGCCGCTGAGGACGCGGTGTGTGGGGGGAGCAGCTCCCCGTCCCGGCGCTGTCCGCGGTGCTGATACAAACCCCCACCCGCTGTCCGCGGTGCTGAATCCCACGCGTGTTCCTGCGCCCTGCTGCCCCCCACCCGAGCTTTTCCCCCGGCTGCCCCCCACCCCCGTCCCCACGCACTTGAAGAAGTCCTCCTTGCAGTAGACGCCGTCCCCGCGGCTGAAGCACTTCTCGGCCAGCTGCGTCTGGCAGTCGGAACATTTCAGGCACTTGCTGTGCCAGTGCCGGTCCAGGACCTTGAGGATGAACCTGTCCACGATGTGCTGGTTGCAGCCGGCGCACAGCGGGATCTCTGTGGGGAGGCAGCCACCGTCAGACACCACCGCCCCGACGGCCCCGATGCCTCCCGTCACCCGCCCGAAACGCGCAACCGGGAGACAAGGAAGCTGGAGATGGCCTGGGGAACAGCCCGAAAAAAAATGAGTATTCGTTCAAATTCGTTGGCGCAGCGCCGTGGGAGGCTGAGACCCGTGACCCCCGAGCCGCGCACACCGGGGGAGGTGCCGGGGAGCACCGGGGAAAATAAGAAAGGAAATGGTGGTAACGGAATTAACTCCGGGCCGAGCCGACGGCAAAGTTGCAAAGTAATTATTCCAGGGTCTTTTTTTGTTGTCTTTTTTTTCCCCCTATACTTCTGAATTTCTCCTGGAAATAACGGTGGGGTGAGGAAGGAAACTGATAAAATCTATGAGAATTGAACTAAAAATAAAAATGCAGTAGGATTGTACTGTCACCCTGCAGATACCGGCTAAGATGATACAGAAAGAAAAGGTATAAAAATATGGATACAGGGGAAAAGAGACCTAGAAATCAACAGATACTGTGGAAACAATACGTGGAGAACGAAAATGTGCAGATATATAGACATGAATATATAAAAATCGTTATATAAATATGTATAGGTAGGTAAAAATGTGGATGTAGAGGTACATAAATACAGATATATCAGCATGGATACAGACTCAGATATGGACAAACGACAGTATAGATATAAATAGGTGCAGACATGGGAGTATCTATATGTAAGGATAACTATAAATAGATTTATAGCGATGTATAGCTGAGGGTAGAGGTAGAAGTGGAGATGATATCGTTACAGGTAGAATCGTCTCCTCAGCAATTCACCACCGCCAACCCAAATAACGGCAACGCTAAAGGCAGTGGCTCCGGCACTGGGCTACCCCGGGAGGACCGGGGACCAGTATCAGCACCGGCCCGGTATCTCGGTGCAGCCCCTCAAGGCTGCATCTCGATCCGGTTCCAAGCCGCGGGTCTTACGCTGCATGGCGATTTAGCGGGCGGCTGCAGCTCCGCTCCCTCAGGCGGGCCGCGGGCCCCCGCCGCTCCCAGCCCCCCGGCCGCTGCCACCCCCGAGGCCTCGGGGATTTAATTCGCTAAAGCGGGTTATTTTTAGACGCCGGACCTCCCCGCCGGTGCCGGTCTGAAGCGCCAGGCAGGGCATCGCGGCGCGCTGTATTTAATCCCTCTCCGGGACGTCGGCACATCCCCTCCCGCCGCCCCTTGCCGGCTGGGCACGGCGGGAGGGAGACGGCTCCGGGGCCTCCGTGAAACGAATCCCGGGCGGGGCCGCCCCCCGCCGGGGCTGGCAGCGGCCGGGGGACCGAGAAGGCGGCGGGGACCGCGCAGAGGGGCCCGGGGGGCAGCACCGGTCACTGCCCCGAGCTGGTTGTCAGCCGCAAACCCGGGATTTGCCCCCGGCCCGGGCGAAGCACCGCGCGGCTCTACCTTCCCGGTCCTGCCCCGGCCCTCCGCCACGGTAAGCCCCGGTGAGCCCCGGTACTCCCCGCCCGCTTCCTCCCCGGGCCCCGACGGAGCCCGAACGGCGTCCGCGGTGCCGTGAATGAGCGTCGCGTCCTGCGGACAAACGGCGTTTCCGCGTCCTTCCTTTCACCGGGGCTTCGCTTTCGGCCGTGTCACGTCCTACCCCCGGGAGCAAAAGCATCTCCCGATTGCCAGGGCAAACGCGCAACTACCGCGGCTGCGGCGGCCGCACCGCGGAGATCCACAGAAAGACAAACCGGGCGCCAGGAGCGGGGGCACCAGCCCGACGGCGGGTTCGGTACCACTCCTGGTGACACCGCGGCCACCGCACACCGGCGGCGTCCCCGACCCTGCTTCTCGTTATTTTGGTTTTAAACCGAAGGGGCCACGGTCGATGCTATCAAGAACCGAGGCGGTTCCGCATCGGCACCAGACACGATTCTGCTCACCCGGGAAGAACCCCCGGCACCACGGACGCGCCAGGGAAACACAGCCCGGTTCCCCAATCCCCGACAGCGCTGTCCCCGTTTCGTTAACCGGAAGGGGAAAAAAAAATTAGAAGATAAATTAACGGGAGTTTTTCCAAAGGGGGAAAAAGCCGGGTGGGAGCCGGGCGGGGTGGCGCGGGGGATGCCCGTCGTCGAGAGGGAACCGGCGGGCAGAAATTCTTCGTTTTGTTTCTTCCCTTGTTGCGCGGGGTGCGGCGGGACGCCGGGGCAGACACGGCCGCGCCGCGGTGCGAGCAGAGCCCCCGCCTCGAGGGGGGGGATGAGCCCGGGGCAGCCGCCGCGTTTTCCCCCGGGAGTGAGTGGGGAGCCTCGGTTCAGACCCGACGAGACCCAGACGGGCGCAGGGAAGGAGCCACCGACCTGTGGAGGGGTCTCCGATGTCGGGGCGAAGCAAAAGAAAACGAGAGGGAGCGTGGGGCGGGATGAACCGGGGTGGATTGGGATGGAACTCCCGGTGCCGTCGGACCGCCCGCCCTCCCCTGTTTCCAGCCCCGACGGTGTTCCGGGGAGCGCGGAACAGCCTGATCCGCTCCCGCCGAGGCTCTCCAGAGCCTCTGCTGGTGCCTCCGCGGGGGGACGCGGAGGTTCGCGCTCCCCCCATTCCTCTCCCCTCACCTGGGCTACGCGGGAAGGGGCAGAGCTCCGCTGCCTTCTCCGAACCGGCGCGGACCCGCTCCAGCAACATCGCGGCCTCCGCGGGCGTTCCGGGCGCCGTCCGAGGTGCGCGGGTGGCTGCGGAGGAGTGGCGGATCGTCGCGGAGGGGAGCGCAGGGAGCGGCACGGGGGCTGGCAGCAGCCCGGGGCGGAGCGGTGGGGGGGGAGAGGAGGGGCGGGCCGGGGGCGGCACCGCGCCGTCGGGTCGGGCCGCAGCTGGGCCGCGGTTCACCGCGGGGCTCTTTAGCATCACAAAAGCGAGAGGGGAGGGGGGAAAACTACACCCCCCGTCCCACGCGTGGCCGGGGTCGCCGCAGGGTCTCAGGCCGCAGCCCCCGTCCTCGGAAACAGAACGGCCCCGCGGCCCCCGCAAAGCCCCCGGCGGCGGCACAGAGTGGAGCGGGGGGGTCGCCGTCGGGGGGAGACTCCCCCCGGGACCGGACACCCCTCGCCAGCCCCCCCGTCCGGATTTCGTTTTCCCCGCGGCGCGGGGCTGCCCCGACGCCGCCCGTGGGAAGCCGGTGGGGACTCGTTCCCCTTCACTAATTAATTAATGAGCGTGGAGAGGTAACGGGTGAGGACTCCTGTCTGACCCATGGCAACCAGCGCCGGAGGAGGTTAATTGCATTAATTGAGGGCAGGGCAGCCAGGAACGTGTGTGTGCGGTTGTATGTGCAGGTGGGTGTGCACATGGGGGTGCAGGGGGCCACACATGGGGCTGTGAGTGTGCGAGCAGGGGTGTGCCCGTGTTTGTAGACTGTTTGTGTGCAGGGGCGTGTGTGCAGGGGGGGGGGGTGCCAGGCGGTGCATCCCCGTGAGTGTGCAGGTTTTGGAGTGTGTGCAGCAGGTGCGTGTGCCTGTGTCTGCACCCTTGTGCTCCGTTCCGTGGTGTTTGTGTGTCCGCATGTGCAGAGGTGTCGGTGTGTGTGCAGGGGCGTGTGGGCACGTGTACTCTGTCTGTGTCTGTCTGTCTGTCTGTCGGGGTGCACAGCCCCGTGCGTGTGTGCACCGCTTGTCCCAGGCAGCCGGAGCTGATAATTGTGGTTGTTACTGTGAGCCCGTTAATCCCCTGAATCCCTTTACCTCCTGCTCGCAGGGGATTACAAATTAATAAAAGCAGCTTAGGGGCGGGAGGCTCGGAACACACATATGTTCCTGCGGCCGGCAGCACCGGGACTTTCGCCTGCCCCTAGGGGTAGCAGAGGAACCGGCTCCACGTTGAGCCCCCAAAAAGCCCTGCCCCTGGCACCCACATTGGTCCCACATCCTTCCTGAGCACCCCTGGGTGCCAGGCTGCCACCCTACCTGCTCTGGGTTCTGTGTGGCTGAGGGGGCTAATGGCTGGGTCAGGAATGTCCCCTCAGGTGTTTCACCTGGCCGGGAGACAGGTCCCAGCCTGGGGGACAGCTCAGACCTGTGGGGTTGGACACAATGCAGATGTTCTGGGGACCAGGATATGTGCTCCCCAAATGAAGTACCCAGAGATGTCAGGCTGGAGAAGAGCTGGGGTGTGGGCAGAGCATCACCAGCACCCTGCTGTAGGAGGCACCTCCACCTGCCCCAGGGCCACCAACAGCTGCTGGGGGATGATTTTTAGTGTGGATTTTTGTTCTGGTCCTGTAAGGAAGCAGTGTAAGGTGTGTGTGTGGTGGTGGCTGTCCCACACTGCATGTGGCAGTTGTGACTGTGCAGGACAGTGTCTCATGTCCCGCTCAGGACCATTGTTGGCACACCAGCCCTGCACAGCCCATTTTCAGCCCTGCAGACCACTCACACTGTGACACTATCTCAGTGGGTTTCCACAGAAGTCCTTCTGGATGATCTCTGCACACTCTCTGGAGTCTCTGCACACTCTCACACCCTCCTGCTCAGGTGGGAGAAGGCACCAATCCTGCACCTCTTTAAAAGCAGACAGATGTATGAACATCGGGTGCAAGAACAGGCACTCCCATCCCTGCCCCACCAGGGACAATGTCCCTGCATCTGTCCTCAGGACAGGCAGTGAGCCCATTCCTGAGCTTCCCCAGCAGACATCACTGCTTCCCAAGTCAAGGCCACAGGCTAGTGAGAAAACATCTCCCTGGAGAAGTGGACTGTTGAGCCAGACTTCAAAGAACCTCATCTACAGGTTTAGAAATCCTACTGATTTCTAAAAACATCCTGGAGTACCCCTGCAGCTACTTGTGACAATCAATACTTGTGACAAGCCACCCATCCCACCTCCTCAGAGCCACCGTGGGTGGCAGCAGAAGCCACGGAACGATTCAGAATTGGCAGCATTCAGGTTTGCAACCTGTTTTCCTAAGGGAAAAGAAGATTTGTGTATGTCTGTATGTATGAGGATAATGTGCAAACAGTTGTTCAGAAAAAGGCAATTTTTCCATCGCTCTTGCAGACATTCACATTTTGTATGGGATAACAGGGAAAGAAATGGAGCAGAAGTTTACCTGCTCCTGGTGCTTTTTAAAACATGCCCACATAAAATGATAGATATGGTTTGAAATGGATGTGTGTAACAGCTCCCCTTGCACTACAGCTGATGTAAAAGGAACTTGAAAGTACAAGTAAAAAGCCCAAACTCACCACTTTGCCCAAATGTTTGCAATTTATTTTAAACAAGCACATTAGTTTACAATTTAGTACAAAAATGGGTCACTTCCTTCCTGGAGAGGTATGAGACTGAGTTAAAAACCAAACAAACCAAAACAGAATAGACTTGAAAATGTCACACTACTGTAATAAATAAAACATTTAAATTACTCAACTGTTACATTCACTGTTTCCCACGACTCATATGCAATGCACAGACCTAGGGAATACACCCTGGACCTTCTATTTTGATGTTATTTCCCATCCAGTTCTGAGCAGGATGGACACACTGCTGGAAATGAAAAATAAAGTTTTCAGTAATAACTCACTCGGTTTCTTTAGCACCTGTAGCTTCTCCTGGCACGTGCCATAGTACCCCTTTTAGTTTCTATGCAGGTTTAGTATTTCCTCTTTAAAAACACCGAAGAGCAAAGGTGGCCAAGAAATCCTTCTCCTGGCTGCCACCAGTTTGGTTTGATCCACAAATGAACATGGCATCACAGAAACTCCTGTGGTTCAACATAATATGCAAATAAAAGCTCTAAGAATGAGGTGATTTGTGGTTTGAGGTGACTTTTAAAAAACAAACATTTTTTGTAACTCACTCACTGATAGTGTGCCACAGCAAAGCATCACACGTTCCCCAGCAGGCATAATGTATCTTTACTGCTGGAGTACATAAAAGGATATAATTTGTCATTATAAAGATAGAAAATAAGAACAAGCAAACCAAGATTTACTTGACTGAGTATAAAGCCAAGAAAACTTTTCCAGATGAGGTCCCTACTAGGAATTAAAGTGAAAGCCTTGGCCAGTTAGCTGACAGCAGCTGAACACCAACACAGATAAGCAACATCCACATTTCAGATCTTCACACTCTTATAAAAAACAAAGATAACAAAACCACTGAAGGTCTGAGTTTTGGTTCTTTTTGTCAAGCAGGGTCATAGCAACACTAAAATCAATGATGTCCAGTAAAAAAACCCATCAAAACCCTGAATCTAAAACCACCAATTGATGCTCTTGGACAGGGAGGGTCCTTAAAAAGCAGAGACTGAGTGGTGAAGATTATGTTAAAATTGAGAAATTCTCATGTCAGATCAGAAGCTGATGAATTCACCAGCTGCCCCCAGGTGCTCCTGGGCAGAGCCCACGGGTGGCAGGAGCTGATCCCCAGCTCCACAGAGAGAGCCTGGAGTCAGGTTTCCCAGGATGGAGCAGGAGCCATGGGCACAGAAAATAAACAAGGAAAATGGCTCAAGAAAGCAGCAGATAACAGCCCCTCTCTGCACATCAGACCAACAGCATCATCTGAAGGGAAGGTTTTTCCTCCAACACGTTGACAATAACCAGAGTTAATGTCCCACGTGTGTTATTCTGACAGCCTAAAGGAACAAGGGGTAGTAAATGTTTGAAGCCTGGTTTTGTTATTCTAATGGGAAGCTGCAGAAGCTCATGTCAGAAACATTCTGTTTTGTGAACAAAGAAGGTTTATGAAAAAATCTCCCTGTTCAGTTTTTTTGTGCTTTTAAGACCGTTCTTGTTGCTAGGATTTTAAAACTTTTTATGCTAGGGCTTATGATGGGTATAAGAGGACACACTGACAGTACACATGCAGCTAATTGGCCAGGGACTATTCCTTCTCACATAACAGAAGAGACAGCAAACATTCAATTAAATTAAAAGTTGCAAATGTAGAATTGAAAGGAAAAGCCTTTTTATATAACATAATTAATCTGGAGAACTCACTGCCACAAGAAAACATTGAGGCCAAAACCTATTAGGATTAACTAAAGATTAGGTAATGGATAACTAGAACATGCTCAATTACATTGGATAGGATTATAAACTTCACTATCCAGGACATGAATTATCCCCCACAGCTAAGATCAGAGAGGAACTCCTATTCCAAATAGTAATTTTGGAAGATACAGTAACAGTTCTCATGGTTTCTTCTAATTGCTGCCAGGCAGGACCCCAACTACCCAGATCTATAAAGGGAACGACCCCATCCCCAGCTGCTGCCCCAGCCCAGAACAGAGCAGCTCAGCCTAACCCTTCAGTTGAACCTTTCTTGACCCAAAGAGAAGAGCACCCCAACAGAAGGAAAGGCAGGAGAAATGGGCTGTTCTTCCAAATACTGACAACTTTACACCCAGCAGGTGACACTCTCTGTGAGCTCAGGACTGGAAAAACCAGGTGAAGTGTTTACCCCCCCTCAGAGGAAGAGAAGTTACTACATGTAAGGGAGTTATCCAACATCACAGAGAACTCAGTATTCCCAGTTCTATGCATTTGTTCTGGCATGGTGATGCAAATCTCCCTGTCCTTCATTAGAAAGTCTCCCTTTGCTGGACTTAACCAGAACTGAGTTCCAATAATTACTCAGCTCCTTTTCTGGTTCATATCTGAGTGAGGTGTGTTATCTCACACTCCATCAATGCATCCAACAGAGAAGCAAATGAAGCACTGGGTCTGAGCCTGCCCTTGTTTACCTCTCAGCTCCATTAAAATAGAAGACTGCATTAGCAATCAGAATTAGGTAGTTTACTGAGACACAAGCTGCCCCAGAAGTTCTCATCCTAGCAGAGACATACACATCCTTGGCTGGAATGCACAGGAGAATGGAAGACTTCCTTGGACGTGCTGTGCTTTCTACTTTAAATCTGAAGTGTAAATAATATTTGAGAAAGTTGTATAGGCTTAGAAATTTAGAGTTGGTTTCATCAGATTAGAACTCGTGTTTTCTGAAAAAAAAAAAAAAAAACAGAATTCTTGCTTCTCCCCAGGTAACAGCATAGCTGTTTAGTACTCTGGTAGGTAAAATGAGCTCTGGAAAAAATTAAAAGAAAAAACAACACCCTGACTTGAAGTACACAAAACAATATCCAATTCCCTTCGAAAACCAGGCAGAGTTGATTGCATAATGTAATGTTTACTCTGAGACTGAGTAAAGGACATAGATGATAAGCCAGAGAAAAATCTTGCCTGGAAAATGCAATGCTTACTTCAGTGGCCATTTTCTGGCAGCACTCAGTGTGTGCCTCAGTCAAAGGTTTGGGTCCTTACAGCGAGCTCTGGACGTGAAGTTAGAACACTTGTGAAATGACTTGAGAAGAAAGGGGTTTTAAACAAGGAATACTGTATATAAAATCCCTGATCATAAATATCATAGCTGTGTCTGGTACTGAACAGCCACATACAAGGAAAGCTTTGTTTCTGGATCAAACTCCTAGACAGATGAACGGTGAGACTTCACCTTCCAACGCTTCGAGCGCATCTGGAAAAAAAAGTACATGATCATTAAAAACAAGGAGGATGCTACATACAGTATGACACACAGACTCATGTCTAGGTTTGAGAATCCAATCCCTAAGAAAGACACAGTCTGCTTCATCTCTTTAAGGGTAGCTGAGCCAACTGCACCTTTACTGCTATCCTTGACAGGTCCATGGTTTGCTATGAGCTTATCTAACACCTTTGAGTCGGAATCTAGAATGTTTTCTTTATCCTGGATCTTATTTTCTCTATTTCCACTAGGTTTCTTCAGGAGGCTTTTGTCCTTCACCTCCTTTGCATCTCCCTGCTCAGTTTCAATGGAGTCAGTCTGGCTTTCAATGTATTTATATAGAATATTTTCACTGTTATAGTGATCCTTCAAGAATTGTAGAACTTCAGCTTCATTCCAGCTGTGTAATCCTTTAATTTCTTCATGACATGCAGGACACATATCTGGAGTTGGCCACTGAACTTTGGGATATTTTGGATCTTCAGTCAAATCTCCTAAAGAGGAGGAGAGAGGAAAAAAAAATCAGAAGTGAGTGAACTTTGGAAAGCTGAACCATCAGACACTTCACTGGAAACCACAGCAAGCACTGCCCACATGGTGAAGCTGGCAAAAAAAGCACACAGAGGAATAAACTTTGTATTAAACTGAAGACAATCAAGGATAAATTTAGAAATTCAAGAGTTTCCTTACGGATGCACCAATCACATCCTGAAGCACTGCCTGCTCTTTCAGAATACAAACTCTAAATTGTTATTTTCCTTTCTCTCAGTGAAAGCTCCAAGTGTTCAAATCCTAATACAACAGATACTGCAACTGCTGTTTTTAGAGGGCATGGAAACACCATCACCTGGGCCTTTCAGGCGTTAACTTGAACTCCAGGTCCAAACAAACTGCTCTTTTGCACTCACTACTGTTTAATCCTGGAGCATGGTTTGTGGCAAGCAGTTTCAAGGCCAAAAGCTGCAGATCTTGTCATGTTTCTGTCCCGTGACCCATTCCACCCTAAGCTTCTTCACAGCACAGCAAACTGTCTGCAGCACTTTAAAAGCCACTATGATATTTAAGATGTATTTTTCACCTTGCTTTTTAGCACTTCAACATTCAACACTGCCTTGAACTCGCTCCAGCTTTGACATTTTGGTTGCCCACAGCTCTGGCCACCTTCCCCCCTTGGTGGCCAAGAGCTGGAGATGGCAGCTAGTGGTGGCTCTGCCCTAAAACATAACATTTTAAACTGTGGATGGAGATCATCTTTAGAACAAAAATCTCTAATTAGTAAAAAAGTTGAATTATTTAGCTGATCGTTATTAGTACACTAATGCTTAAAATAGTTTTGAAAAATAGATTCTGATTTTAATTATTGTTAACATTTTCAGGTAGGATTACAAACAGAAAACTTGCTTTTTTTCCTGCCAAAAAATGCTGTAAGTTTTGAACATTCTAAAGGAACAGGAAGATTTCATAGGGCAGAGCTGTACACATGCAATCTCATGACCCACACTTGAAGGCTTTGCCAGGGGGTTCTCACTGACCAGCCAAACACCATTTCCCATGGCAAGCTACACAAACATGTATCTGCATCCCCAGAAATACAGATGCAGCTTTAAGGGCCTAAAATAAGTCACTTTCCCAAAGAGAATTTTTAGCAAACTTAAAAAGCATAATTTAACATTATTATTTATTCCAGTATGTTTCCAAAAGGGTATTTTAGCTGGCACTTGCATCATCTGAATCAATATCCATGCAGTTTCCAATAACTTAATGCCCTAAATAAGTACATTGCTCCATTGCCACTCCAAGTCAACAGAGCTTCCTTCTCCTGTGTTCAACCTGGATATAGTAACAAACATGAGGAGATGTCTTTATTCAGTACCTCATAATTTACCTTTTTTCTCCCTGGAGAAAGGGGACAAACTGTTTACACTCACAGTAGTACTTAATACTTCACACATCTTGGGAATTTAGCATAAGCACAATATGAACACAAAATAGCATATTTAAATTGTAACTAATGCTCCATTACACAGATCTGTGACAGCAGACAGGGATTAAGTGCAAAGAGAAACCAATTTTCCTTAGTGCTTTAGTTATTTGATATCCCCATAACAGAAGGCATTAAACACAACCAGTGTTTTAATGGTACTTTTAGAAAACAGAGCAATCCAGTGGGGGAACAAATTTTCCTCATAGAGCAATTTTGTTTAATTCAGTCACTGATCTGCTAATAGTTTAGGCTCTTTTATACTGAGAAGCTCTCTTGTTCAATTCTGATCATTTTCAACACAGAATCTCTCTGGAACAAAACGAAGACAGGCTTGGACAGCTATTTACAGGGTTACAGAAAAAAAAAATTTAGGCTGAACTGTATTGCTCCTTTGGAAAAGGCTTTGATTTGTACTCCAGAAAGATGCTCTCATCAAGCAACAGGTGGAATGTCAGCAGAAAGAGCAGCTTGGAGAATGACAAAGTTTTTTCATTATATTTCAGAAGTGACAGTTGTGTTCTGGGGTGTGCACTGCTCACTCACACCAAGGTGAGCACCCTGCTTTTTAGAGTTAAAGCTGATTGGGATGCTTTACATTTTGTTCTACTCACAAGTACCCTTCTTGGAATCTAAATGTGGAGTTAAGTCTTTTGAAGTCAGTATTTACTAAAGGCATTTCAAGGTGCAAACAATACTGCTGTTTTAATACTCCTGTTACAGAGAGTAATTTGCTTCTCTGTCTGTTCAAATACACAGCACATTGTATGAAATGTCACAGCCTTGTCTTGCAGCCACAGCTCCTTTGGTGGGTTTGCCCAAGCCAGGTCCTTCCTTACCTGCCAGCCTGCTGTTCACAACGTTGTGCTTCTCCCAGAGCCAGAGAACAGCCTTGTCTAAGGTCTGAACTGAATCCAGGGACTCCTTAGCCATTTCTTCAAAATGCTGAGCACAAGCCTTGCATCCAAAAAAGTGGTGAATGTATCTCCTCATGACCTGAAGTACTATTTGGGGATTGTCTTCAAGACCTAGGAGGACAGAGGAGAGATGGATTTAGCACCAGCTGGACAAGCAGAGCTGCAACATTTGCACTTTATTGTCCATAAAAGTGAACTGTGGGAAAAGGAAAGGAAATGCTGCTGCCTTCTTGTTCCCTGCAGATTCACTGCTCCACTGGAGAGGGGAGAAACCAGTCACTGGTAGAATGTCAAGATATTCAAAGCACACAGAACCTGTACTGCAGGAAGTCACTAGGATATTAGAGACATGAAAAGCTTCACATGGAGCATTTTCATAACGTTTTGGTTTGGTTTTTTTAGAAGTCCATCATGAGAGTACATTTTGAAACTGTTAAAACATGCCAAGTCCCCAAGCCCACACTGTCTGTATTTCACCTATTTCTTCTGGAGGCACAGAAGATTTTTTTTTATCCATTGGTATTTTGCCCAATAACTAAATAAATATTTATGTTATGCATTGCCCACTACATTCAGGCTCAGGTGTTAAGTTATGGTGATCTTGCTACTGAAAAGCCAAGAGTCAAAACCCCTCTGGTAGGTATTTTACAAGGTGCCTGTGACACCTGTTTGCTGCTCCATAACTCTGGGGTATTACAGAGCAGCAGAATCCCATTGCTGTTATTAATGCTGTGGCTTTTTAGCAGGTACAGAATGCATTCACATAACAGCTACTTAACAATATGTGAACTTTCAAGAGCACCTCAGGACTTCTGCCTAAAATACATACAAATACATTATTTCTCTCTAACATTCACACTAAAGATAATGCTAAAAAAAAAATAAAAATCATTATTTTATTCAGATGTTAGCTCAGGTCTTTACAGATTGAGAACTTTAGCCTTGGTCTTTAATGTTACAGCAGGTAGTGCCCACATCTCTGAGTGGCTTGAAAACAGGAGAGAATTCATTAAAATCCTAATGGTTTCATCTCTGTCTCACAGATTTTCTGATTCATGCTTAATTGACCTAGTAAATTATGCCCAAATGTACTTAAAAATGTACTATATGTTACCACAAACACACACTTGTCAAACAAAACACGTTTTATGATGCAGATTGATCAAATTACTGACTCCCAGAGTTGAACACCTCTCACTGTAATTTACAATGCAGGTTTTGTAGGTTCTACAGGCAAAGGTTACAGTGCTGTGCTCCCTGTCCTGTTCTGGCACTGCATAACCAACAGTCTGGTAGCACAGATGCCCTCTGTACATCCATTGTTTTTTGGAAAAAAAAACCCTCAGCAAAACCTATCCAAAAATTATCAAGAGAATTTATCTGTTCTCTCTATAAGAAATACATGAAGTCTGTCACAAATGTCTTTATTTAGAGCAACAACATTTTATTTTTAAACATGGCAGAGAAAAAAAAAAGTCTTTAAAGCTGAATAGAAATCCTAAAAAGCAAACAATCTCTACTCAGACATTCAATATCTGTGATTGAATAGGAGTGTATAAATAAAAGATATGAGATTAAAGCAGATTAAATTACAGTACTAAAAGAAAGGCTAAAAAAATAATTTTGGAAAATTGAAACAAATTTCAGGCACATTTTCAGGCTTACCAAGCACACTAAAAATATATTTAGAAAAAAACCAGAACCAGACAACGAAAATAACTATTACAAATAACCTCTTATGGAGGAAGAGGGATTCATACACAAAAGTAAATAAAACTGCTCTTCTGTGTAATGTGACCCTCTTGAACATTCATTTTGTGGGGAGGTCTTTAAAATTCAGGAACAGATTACAAAGAAACCAGGTAATTTTTTAATGAAATCCAGAGGCCTGTCTTGTTCACACCTATAGATCCCACTGCCTAAAAACTCATGTTATTGAGCATGCTCAAGTCCAGATCTCTGCAATGATTTCACACATCCTTGGATGGAGCAGTTGGGCTCAGAGTTCCTTTGGATTCCCTTATGCTGATCCCACTGCAGGCTCAAATTACACCATTCAGCATAAAAACATCTCAGGTATAAACCAATAAAAACATTTAGCTGGAAAGACACATCAAGTTCACACTGACTGCCAGACACTGCAAGCAGGGGAAACTATCAAGAAAAATACAGCTGCTTTAAAAAGAAAACAAACAATTGCAAAATGGCTCATTTTGTTTGTTTTTCTTTTACCAGCCCAGAGATGAATCTTCTGTTAACATCTGCCATGTATCATCGTGTAATCCTCCTTTTCTCTTTTCTCCCAAACTACTGCAATTCAGGGTAACCCTAATCTTTAAAGTGGACAAGAACCATAAAACCCTACCTGTGGTGGGAAGGATTAGGGAGTACATCATGCTTTTTAGTAGATGGGATTTAAACAAGCAATAAGGAGAGGAAAACCTCCCAAGACATAATCCCACAGTCTCAGACTGACCCAATTCTCTCACCATAAGAAGTGATCATCACATATCTGGCCTGATTTAAATCAATGGTTAAGTGTGCCAAAGAGTTCTCAGGTTCTACAATGTATTTTTAACTTCAGACTGACCAGAGCTCAGACTTGAAACACAGGAACAATTTAAGATGCAATTCTGTATAGTTAAATACTAGGAACATTTTTACTTTTCACTTTTGGCAATTCAGACAAAAGGGGAGAATTTAACTTATTCCTGGTCCTGCTGAGCAGCTAATGCATCATCCAGTAGGAAAAAACCTCCCAACTCACCAGGCAGGGTACAGTACTAAATTAAAGGGATTCAACTTACTGTCCCAAATATCAAACAAAACAAGGAGAATAAAAAAAAAAAAAAAACACAACAGGATGATTAGATATTAAAAAAAAAAAACAAGAATTCCCTGTTCTACAGCAGATCAATATTAAGAATTGAGAGATTTTCACTGTGATTGCAAGTAATGCTGAACAAGTGTGTCTACCTGCAAGCTGAAAAAATCAAAGCAACTTACAAATTCCTGAGTTTTATGACCTAGTAGCAGTCCATAGAGCATTCTTATATTCCTTGGAAAAGACATTTAAAAGGTTTTAAATGAAAGCTAAATAAAACTATAACCTGTCCTGGCAAGAACAAAACCACAGGAAGGCTGGTATTCCAGCAGTAGTAATTCTATTTCCATTGTGCAAGGCAAATAGATTATATATCCAGCATGTTCCTTAAACAGCAACCATCACCAGAATATTAACATTCTGCTTCACAAGATGCTGCAAGTCTAAAAATATGCAGTTTTACAGAGTGCTTGCAAGGCAGTGTGTCACTGCACAGATTGATGGATGTGAGGTACATTCAGTTGAAAAAAAACCAAAACACCAAAATATCCATAGCACTGGGTATTTAAGAAATAAAATTACAAGATTGGCTAATGGTTTTACAGCTTTTATAGCTACTAAACTGTATGGTTTAAGCTCATTCTTCCCAAATCAAATTAACAGCACAGCCTCAGGTAACATGAACAATCATCACCCCTTCTCAGGTAGTTCAGAATTTCTTTGTTTGAAATTCTCTCCTTTTTCTGCTTTATTGCTCAGAGCTTTAGGGCCACCTTTTTTATTTATCACATGTCTAAGCCACAACAATCTGCCAGACTTTCCATCAGAGCCTCCCTGCTGCAGCAAAGCTATGCTCTGACCTCTGCTGGTACCAACCTGAAAGCTAAATCTCCAAGTCACTCTCCTCCCCCAATGTCTTAGTTGAGTATTAACACCTAAAAAAATTTGCCTAATGCATTATTTTTCCTATTGCACAGCTGAAGTGCTGCATGTATTTGTCTTGTCCTTCAAGTGCCTCAGATAACTGCTGCTCACCTGTATTCATCAAAGCTTTTGGTCTCAGTGCAGCTTGAACAGTGAGGGTGTGAAACAGCTTCCAAAGGGAACAGGTATAACCTCTCAGCTCTGGTCTGCTGCCCTGACACCCAACCCACTGAATCTTCTTAGCAAGAAATATCCCAGAAATCTGAAAAAAAAACCAAATAAACAAAAACCAAAAGAATTTAAAATACACACAGCCCTGGGAGCTACATTCACCATTGCACACAACAGCAGACACAGCTGATCCTACCTTGAAACTGAGGAGATGCAAGGATAAAGATCATAAAGAGGAAATGATTTTCTGCACCTAACAAATTCATGCTTAAGGCAAACAAATTGTAAACTTACAACAACCCTTAGGTCAGAGATACTCTGAAGCACCATTACAAACCCCATCCCTCTGGCAAACACATTGCATGATACACAATGTACTGTCCCTGGTGTCAACCCAACTAAAATGCACACCACAAATGTCTGAGGGGTTTGACAGAATATTGCAGTTAATTTGAAGTTTTTCTTAAGTACAGCACGAAGAAAATATATGCACAAATATGACACAGCCACAGGTTCCCTGGACACACTAAAAATTCCATGTGACTTGGCAAGATCTACAGGAATTACAGTAGCAAAGTCTTAATAGGAAATTAAAGAGTATTTTGGGAAACTCTTCAGGAATAATGCCCATTTCAATGGATAAATTTCCCATTGTTTAAACTCTGACCTTCAGGAGAATCCTGTTGATCCCAGGCAGAGCAAGCAAAGGCAACTCAAAAATTTCTTCTGGGAAACTTGTGTCATTTGAAGCTGTGACAAGGGAACGTGTGTGTGTGTGTGTGTGTGTGTGTATGCCAGTGACTGCTCGTTAGGACACAGACAGAATTGAGCATTTCAATTTCTTCATGTGGGGTTTTTTTTCTGGTAATGATTTCATTTTATTTTCATTTTAACCTTCTTATAACTCCATTATAACAGAGGGACCATCAGTAAGTGGTGTCTTAGATTTATAGAGATTCTTATCCTTTACTAATGCTGTGTTTTATGCTAGAAACCAGCTCCAGCTTACCCGCATTTTGTTGTTGACCAGATCCAGGATAGCATCATAAGGGATTTTGTCTAATGGAAGGCTCACCAGCCACTCTTGTAAGGTCTCTAACAACTTCACCACAGGCTGACGGCCAGGAAAAAGCTGAGGGAAAAAAAAAAGGAAAAAAAAAAGAGAAAGGGGGAAAAGAGAAAGGGGGAAAAAGAGAAAGGGGGAAAAAGAGAAAGGGGGAAAAGAGAAAGGGGGAAAAAGAGAAAGGGGGAAAAAGAGAAAGGGAGAGAAAGGGGGAAAAAGAGAAAGGGGGAAAAGAGAAAGGGGGAAAAAGAGAAAGGGGGAAAAAGAGAAAGGGGGAAAAAGAGAAAGGGGGAAAAAGAGAAAGGGGGAAAAAGAGAAAGGGGGAAAAAGAGAAAGGGGGAAAAAGAGAAAGGGGAAAAAGAGAAAGGGGGAAAAAGAGAAAGGGGGAAAAAGAGAAAGGGGGAAAAAGAGAAAGGGGGAAAAAGAGAAAGGGGGAAAAAGAGAAAGGGGGAAAAAGAGAAAGGGGGGAAAAAGAGAAAGGGGGAAAAAGAGAAAGGGGGAAAAGAAAGGAAAAAAAAAGGAAAAGAAAAAAAAGACAAAACCACAACCAAAACACATATTTCAAAACACAAATCTCATTAGCAGCAAGCCACTTCTCCTTAGCTAAATGTGTTTTTCCCACCTTTAAAATGCTTTAGATTTGTAGTTATGAGCAACTTAATTATTTGTTCTGCTTTAAATAAAAGGCCATTTCACATTAACTTTGGCTTAAAAAAATTAAGAAGTTGCATGCACAAAATGTTAACCAGTAAAAAGCAGCTCCTCAGCAGCACAGAAATGCTTCAGAAGAACTTTGGACAGACTACAGACTACACAGAATTCCCCAGTCAGGTAATTCAGCTCAGAAAGGAGCACAAGACCCAAGTGAGGCAGAGAAGCTGTAATCCTTCTCACAATCCATCACAAAAATTAGTTTTTATAGAACACTTGTTCCAGTTTCTGTAAATGGAGATGATGCTGGTTATCTACAGGAGCATTTTCCTTCTCCTGTGTGATTCCCAAAGTGATTTGGAAATAGTGACTTCCTTAACTGGCAACTTAAAGAATCAGTGTCCAGCAGATCAGTGTGAGGTAATACCTTATTTTACCCTAGAAATGACTGTAATTACTACAGAATTAAGTAGAGTATGCATATCACTCCCTAAGGATCCTCCCAGAGGGAGCAGTTTTTCCAAAAGATGGGGAGATAAAGCACCTTTGTGTGCTACATTAAATACATAAAACACTTTATTGCAGAGCATGCTATACATACACTAATCCTCCTGTAAACATTGTCCAACTATCAATAATATCTAATTCAGATATAATGGCAAAAACATTTGGGTTTCATTCAAGGGTTCAAAAATGGCTTGTATAGTCTGTAGGAAAAAAAAAAAAATCAGTATTGCCCTGAACTCCTGTAGGAGCCCCCAAATATCATGCATTACTGTCTAAAAGACAACAGTATCTCTGGTAGGTTTCAGTCTCACTGAGGATTCAAAACCCAAGAGATTTCTAGATTTCTGCACTGATTGTCAGAAAAAAACCCAAAAAACAAAAACCCCACTCATTCTGGATGAAAATTCCCCAAGCAGGGAATGCAGAGCCCTCTGTGACTTAGGGGTTCCTCATCACTACAAATGCTGATAGGCTGAAGTTTGGTCATGGAAAGAGCCTGAGAATCCTGGATGAGAAGCAGGAGGGAAGTGCTGGAGAATGCAAACAAAGAGCTGAGCGTGCAAGGAAAAGAGAGCACTGCCCACTTAGGCACTAAGAGCCAGGGAAGCAAATGCCATCAGCTGGCCAGGAGCCATCAGGAAGAACAGAGGATGTTTCAGGGATAATATGATGGAAAGATTACCACTACACTTTCTTAAAGAAATGAGGCCAGCTAGAGATTTCTGATGGCTGCCAGGGGGGCAGAGCAAGAAACTGATTTTTAGATAAATGCAGATATTTGGAAATATTTCATATTTCCCTATTATTCCTTTAAAAAGCTACTGATTTGTTGTAATCAAACAAAGTGTGAGCTGCTCAGTAAGTAAATATACAGAGATATTGGTTAGGTCACTAGGATGACATTATAAAGTTAGATTATTCCAGTTTTTCACATCATGTTACATATGTTGTCCTCTAACTCAAAGATAATATGTAGAATTTTTATTTTTTAAATACTCAACTATAATACCTCTATTTTTAAACACTCAATTAATTTAAATCCATATTGTGATTATATTAAAAATTAACAGAAGTTACTAGTAACTAGTTACTAGTTACTAGTATTCTAAATAGAATCCTATTTGTCAAGTATGCACTGATGAAACCCAAACGTCAAGAATTAAAAACAAAAGTTTTTTTTTTAATCCCCCTCACTTACAATAGCTACTTATTCTGAAAATATGATAAATGGCCTATATTTATAGTGTTTGTGCAGTATGCTGCAGAATACTTAAGCTATTTAATTTCAAGCCCTCTATAAAATGAAATTAAAATGCATTTTAATCCTGTGTGTCAGAACAGCATACGATAACTCAAAAATAACATTTACAGAAACCCACAAAACTATTTTTTTAAGCTCCCGAGGAAGCATATATTTAAGCATTCTGAAAGACATTTTGAGAGACTTATGTCACATAATAAATTTTATGTTAGAGTCACTTTATTCTTGCAAATAATCAAAGAGTAGAATCGTGTACCTTGGCAGAGACAGTAACAAAATCCTTGAAGGTCTTCAGCTCAGCTCCCTCCAGTGTCTTGTGTGTAGCCAGCTCTACCCTGAGCAGGTAATGCAATCCTGACTCAAGGTCAGCCATGTACAGCTTGGACCTGAAACACACATTTATAACCTTGAAAAGTGTCAGGTTCCTTTCGCTCATTTTCTCACCAGTCATGAAGGTAAAATTGATATATAGAAGGTGTCATCAAAACCTCAACATTTGCCACTCCACAGTGATTGCAATGGATCCTGCACCAGGAGGGGAAGGATGCAGCAGTTACTTGAGGGGCTGGGCATGGGGAGTGTCAAGTTCAATGAGTTTCCCTGTATTCTCTTAAAGAAGTAATTCTATGTCATTTTGTTTGGAGTTAGACAAGTGAGGCATAACCACACACAAGAATTTCTTTCATATTTGACTAAATTCTCTGCCTCACAGCCAGCTTTCCTGGTAACAAAATTATAGCCCTGACTCTGTCAGTAAGGAAACAGTTGGTGTTAAAAAAAAATAAAATAAAAAAAATCACAGCTTCCCCTTAGGCCTGACCACAAACAGCAAAATGACACACTGAAAAAAGGAGGCTTCTCCTGGGCAAAAGTAGGTTACACACAGAGCAGGAAAGGAAACCAGACTAAGAAAGGTCAATGCTGGAAAGGACTGAATCTAGAAATCCTCTCCCAAAAGCAGCAGTTTTACCATAGGTTCTTTGCACACCAGTTTAACAGTCAAGTTTAATTACACCAGCTCTTAGGACACAAGTAGGCAACTTATGACAAGTAAAGGAAATAATATATCCTAAGAATTCCTTCTCACAATCAAGTATCTTCATTTGCCAAAGTAAACACTTTCCAAAGTAAACATACATCAAGTACAAGAAACTATATTTCAGTGCTTTCAGAGTACAAAATCCAGACAGTATGATGGCAAGTAATGTAACCAAACAGAAGTTCACAGTTACTAGGTACACACTTCTTGCAGGAGTTCAGCAGCATTATTATTTCTAAAAACAAATAGAAATAAAACAACAATCATTCAAGAAACCAGCTGGTCCCACCTCTTAAATAACATGCAGGAAATATTAAAGCACAGAATAATCTATGTTATTAACAATTCAAACCAGACTTACTCTGAATTTATCTCCTTAGCTAATAGTGTACTCACTTCAATTTTAAAAGAAGAACAAAATTCTGCTTCAAGTTTCTTAAATAAAGAGACATCCATGTGAATGCATGAGGTTCCCCCAAAGAATCCTGTTTGAGAGATACCTGGACTTGAGATTCACATCAACAGGACTTTGCCTTGCTGGAAAGCAGCTCAATTTAACAAAGTTATCCTGATAATAGAATGTTTCACATAAAATATTTTGTAATAATCACTGAAAGAAGCTGACACTAATAGTGCCCATGAAAGCAAATAAGTACAAAATGAAAGCACTCAGTGCTACATCTTTTCCATCTAAAGATGCTGAGGGATTATCTCTCTGCAAAGCCTTTGCATCCTTCTCTCAAACAGACAAGAAGGAAAGAGGGTGAAAATAAACCTTACCAGATATGGTATGACAAATACCTCTTACAGTGACTTTAGTATTTTCTATTGTACTTGCATTTGACAAGCACTTCTTATTGGGCACTGCTTAGAATTCTTTCTACAGAAATGTGACAGCTTGTTATTTTATTATTTATTTCTGAGGAACACCAATTACACGTTGAAGTTCTCCAACAATTCAAATCAGTGATTTATATGCTGCAGATAATAGCTGACAAGTCTTTGCTGGTTTTAGAGTTAATTAAATTAAATTAAAAACCAAATACTCAAAGCTCACAGTAATTTTACCTGTGAACTGCCTGCAATGCTGCTCATAATTGTAGAGACCTTGCAACCTTGATGCTGGAATTGAACCAATTGACAAGGGTTACCTGAATATACTGAGAAATGGGATGAAGCTGAAGCAAGAGCTGAAAGTTTGTCTCTCAGCTTCGATGCCATAATTTCTCCAGTATTAAGCATGAGCACATTTAGTTTTACTCAGCAGCAGAAGGCACATGGAGTAGTGACCAACCTGTTCAACTCAAGTTGCAACACCTGGGATGGAATGAAGTAAAATTTTTAACTGCACTGGGATTTTATAATAAATTACAGCAGAGTTTCCTACATGGAAAGCAAAAGCTGCAAGCGAATTCTAATAACCAAGCATTGATCTGAAAATCCAGGCTATCACTTACTTATCAAACTCTTTCCACACCTTGATTTCTGTACTTTCCTTGTTTTCTTGAGCAGGGAGCTGAAGTGGCAAAAGAAGCTTTTTCCTTACACCTGGCAGTGACTTTAAATACGAAGAAAAGACAGACCGTAGAGGCTTCAAACTGCACACAAATGGACAAAATAAAGATTACTTTTTGTCTCAGACTAAGTGACTACCAAAGCAAATTAGTATATTTATAAAACAAATATATTCACTTTAGTTTATATTTTTCAGTCCTAGCTCAAGGTGTTATGTTTTAATACAAAGTGAAATGATACCATGTGCAATGTAGGAACAGTAACAACAACCTTTTGGATTAGTGGTTTGACAGGTAGCTACTTACGTGTTAATTAACCCATGGGACCCATTTGGATGCACCAGATAGCATGAAGGGACTGAAGTAATACCAAGTTTCTCAAGAAAGGGCTTATCAAAATCCAATGCTCTCTTTACAATGATGTTTTCATACTGGATCAAGTCTAAGATAACCTGGGTAACAAAAAGATGGCATGAATTATAGATTATCCAAAGAATATCCAGCCCTGGAGGACAACACATAAATTGGTGAAATTCATTATCTTTTAAGAGTATCATTTAGCTGTTCAGCAAGAAAGACATCTATGACTATTTTCTGTAGACAATTATAATTTAAAATAACAAATATTTAATTTAACAAAGACTTACACTTCTCTGGAATTCATTACCCATTCATTCTTCCATTTTTTTTTCTTGGTCTACCCTGATCTTTTCCCTTTGAAGCCCAATATCTAAAGAAAATACTAGAAGGAAAAATAAAATGTCCTCATAGACCACAAAACAGTCCAGAGGATATTCCACAGGAACCAACATGGTTTAGGTTTTGTGTTATACATTTAAGAGTCTAAAGACAAATTTTCAGGTAGTGCAGAAACACTGATCCACCACTTTCAGGTATTCTGATTTCAAAGTCCATGACTTCAAATCCAATTAAGTTTATTAGCAAATATTTTTGCTTCTGAAAGCAGTTTCCACTTTCTGTTAACCAAATGACACTCAGTCTTTCCCTGTAACAGCAGGTAATAAAATTAAAGTGTGATAAAAAGCTGAAGAACTTCATAATCATGACATTTTTTTTCTTCAGTAATGCCCACTTGTATCAACACAGCAGCTTCCAGAAATCCAATGTCTGGAATAAGCCCACTTCCCCAAGGAATTCCTGCTTTTGGCAGCCCACTCTCCTCTACTTACGCAACTGGGCCACCTCAGCATCACATCTAATTAGAACCATTTCACAGACAACTGTTATTTCTACACAGATCATGCCCAGATAATTATGCAATTTATTTTCTTTACTTATCCTAGATCTTGGCAGGAAAAGAAAAGTAACAGTTGTCTAAGCTAACAGCAGGCTCATTAGGTGGTGAAATGATGCCAAATCAAATATTTTATTGAGGGAGTAGGAGAAGCAAAAAATCAAAGACTTCCACTTCCTCAGTGCCTCAGAGCTCTGAAAATAATTTTATGCTGTCATCTTAATTTAGAATGTAATTTCCTAAAGCCTAAATGTGAAGAAAGAATCAGGGAATTTAGAGTATAAATGACAGAAATCACAAAGCTGCCCAGAAAAATGAATATTATGAACAGCTCTCCAGGAGTCACACAACAATAATGTAATTTGGTATCATTTTCACTGCAATCTTCCAAATTTTGAAAGAAAAAAGAATGGTGCTAACAATGAAATTGACAAATAAATGTGCCATGAAAACATGGATGGAAGAAGTTAACATGACAGCACATTTATTTATAAGCAAGTTCCTCTTGTGACTAAATACAAGAGCCCTGTGTAATCCTTTGAGTCAGTGCTGTCCCAGACATGCAGACCTCCTGTTTATAACCCTTTAATTCAGTCCTGTAATCAAAATTCTGCTACATAACAAAATTCAGCTGTACTGTAACATGCACTCAGATTCACATCATTCCTAAGTCACACATTACCTCTCGTCCAACATAGGAGTTACTGTTTTCAAACACAATGGCAGTGTAGTGATGGCTCTTCTTGTCCAAAAGAGAAGCAACATCAGGGAGCCTTTGAAGAGAAGAGAAGCTATTTAGGACAGGTAGGATGCAACACACCCACTCCTATTGATGGAAACTCCTTTGACAATATTGTAGCAGAAGTGATAAGACAAGAAAGATAAGATAAGATAAGATAAGATAAGATAAGATAAGATAAGATAAGATAAGATAAGATAAGATAAGATGGAAAAAGCTTACTTCATCTTTAATAAGACCTTCAACATTTGATTTCATTAACAGCTGTACTTTAAGCAAACAACTTACAAAACAGGATCCAATGGTGGGCAAGCAGGCGGCCTCACCTCTTGGGAGTGGTTCTGTAAGAAGTCAACCATCATCTGACGAACTGTCTGCAGCTCTCTGTCTGCTCCTGCTGAGTACAGGTTACAAAAAGATGTATGCAGTGCTTCAGAAAACTGGGAAAAAATTACTCACGTGCAGGTTTTCGTGCTCTTCTGCATCAGGTTTTGGGTTTGGACTTGAAAAATAGACTACTTGGCTGAAGAACAAGGACTAAGGATTTAGTTGTAGGATTTCATTTTTATGTTGAGATGAGATCATATTTAAAAGCTATCATCCCACCCTCAAATTAATAAAACTTCAGGACTCTTCCAAATTGAACCATCTGCCTGCCTTGATGATTTCTCCTTCAGACAGTGCTACACTCTAAATCTCTGTTCATTTTCACACTAATTTGCAGGAAGGCTATTCCTCAGCCATTAAAAGCTGCAGGGAGGTACCACCCCTCACCAAGGAGCCAGGTGAGCTTATAAAGCAGATGTGAGGAAATACATGAAGTCTGAGACTGCTTTTTTGCTTTAAAAGAAATAACTTAAAAAGCAGAAACTCTCCCAAATGCCAAACATTAACAGGTAACACTACAGCCCACTTCTCCCTGAAGGGTTAATGGTGCAGGTGGTCTTTCTCCTGACCTCTGGCCTCTTAAATGTTAATCCATTGAAAAAGACAACATTACTTTTGTCCCCAGACAAACCACCTCAAGCTGTGATCCTGTCAGACACACAGGATAAGCCTGTTTTCAGTTAGCCAACATCTGAATAGGGGATCTCCCAATGAGATTCAGACTGCCTGGGAAGTGGCTGACAGATCAAAAAGCACCAGTCAGGACTGAGCAAATTGGATCTCCTGGTTATAGAGTTTGTGGTGGAAAAAAGGAATTTAAAATTATCCAATCTTTTATGAAAATTAAGAACTACACTAAAAAAAAAAAAAAAAAAAAAAAAAAAGGAGGAATGTGAGCCCTTGGTTCTTGAACAAATGGTATTCCTGTCTAAAATTGTGCCATTTCTTGTAATATCCTACCTTACAGAGCTATTTAGTGTCCACCCCATCTGTACTTGTATAAACTAACTGAGAGGCAAAGGGATTTTGCTCACTGTGTGACACAGTTCTGTCAGACAGGAAAACTGCTTTGGGAATTTCTTACAGTGGGACATTCTTACCTTTGTAATTTTCTCCAGTAGTAAACTGCTTTGTAAATGCTTTGAAGTACTATGTGAGGAAAAAAAAATCTATTATTGCTTTGAAAATAACTTGCTGTGTAAGATCACATTCTCAATTTAGACAAAAAAGAAAAGGCTTTCAAGATTTTTTACTTTTTACAGCTTTAATTACAACACATTTTGATCTATCTGTTCAGAAGAGAGCTCTCCCCCTTAGCCTATTTATTTATGTGATTTTTAAGGACCAGCTTCTCAACTATACAAGGGTAGCTCATAGGTACCAGGCCAAACTCTGATACACAATAAAGCCAACTTCTGGAGGAAAAATACCACAAAATATAATTCAATACTGTTTATTGCATTATCATGTTGCATATTGTATTGCATTACTGCAAGAATTAACAAACAGGAATTAACTGAATACTAAATCAGTCCCACCAACTGTATGTATACTTAGAACACTATTCACATTTTCTCAACTCCCTCCAGTGGTTAAACAAGGATATATAATAGAGCTTGACTGCCTCCTGCTATAAAAACTAAACCAGAAAAAAAATCAGTGCCTAATAAAGAGTGCATACCAGTTTACAACCCAAAGATTTTAATAAAAAAATGAGTTGTTCTTTCTGTGAGGGCAGAACATCAGAAATTCTACACCATGTCTTATGTTCCCTCTCCTACTGTAGCAAACACAGCTCATTCAGTCCTCTCCATCCATCAGATTCTGCTTGTGCTTACTGGTAATAACATGATCATCCAGACTGACAAAGACAGAGAAGTTAAAACTTTCACTGAGGTCTGTGGATGAACAATGGTAGATACACTTCTGGCAAACAAAAGATCCATTTTAAAAGCCAGTTAAGCAAATTAATTAGAAAAATAATGAAGGATCAATCAAGGGTTCATTTTTTTCATTGGAGCCCTGGTCAAGAAATCACTTGATAATGTATTCAGTGCATTGCCTTTATTTCCACATACCACTATTGTTTTACTTTCATACACCACTATTAATAATCACAAACATTTATTTGACAAATATTTATACAAAATGTTATTATCTAACAAACACACCCTGACTAGGTGTTAGACAAATGTAACAACACAGCACTTTTTAGAATGGTACCTTCTTTCAATATGAATTTTTTCAGATGCAGAACTGAGGACTAAAGTCCTGCTATGAACAACTGCAGCACCTATTGTGTTCAGCAACAACTTGTACTGATCTATCAGCTCTGCAGCTTCCTCACCAAAACCAAAGTTCCAGGTAAATAACAATCAGGTAGGTGTAACAGCCTGCACAAAAAGTTATGGTTTTAGCTACTACAAAGCACCTGAGGCAGCAGGTGATGCCACTTACCCTGACAGTTGGGTAATAGTGAACACCGTATTCTTTGCACGTCTCAAAGTTCTCTTCATCTCCACAATCCAGCACACCCACTCTAATTGCAGATTCCCAGTCTGAAAACAAAGACATCTTTCAGCTTTGCAGCAGAAGTGATCCCAGATCCCAGCTGATGGATAACCCTGCTTCCCACACCAAACAACAGCACAACTCCCAGAGATCCCAGGGGTATCAAAATCAGACCCTCAGTCAATTCTCATTTGCTGTTTGTTTCTGTCCTCCAGAGTAACACCATCTCCTGCTTTATCAATTAATTAAAACCTCCCTGTTATCCTCAGCTGCACCAGTGCACAGTGGAGAATCACAACACATTCATTGCATCCAGAAGGATGAAATGGGGGCCAACCCAACACTTGCAAGATACCAGAATGTACTCCCCAGCTCTTCCCAGTAGCTAAGCTCATAAAATAAAGCATGCAAAACCTAGGAAACTAGGTTTTGAATCAAATGAATGCAACAGTTACTCATCCCCATGGCTGCCAACTATCAAGCCACAAATGTGATGCATCATTTGTATCAGAGCTCTTTTAACAAGGACTCACTCTTTACCAAACTTCCAATCTTCTCAGAGTTCTCCAGGGCTCACACATTGCCTCCTGAAAGCTTCCTTTATCTTACAGTATTGCTCAGAAATACATTAGATACACATAAAAAATGTCTGTGTTTTACCCAGAGAGGTGAACAGTTGAGTTTAAACATCACTAAGTTTCCTTTATAAATGTTTCATAGCAATAACCACAAGTATTTCTATAAATATGCTTATGTATAACTTTGATAAAAGCTTTCAACTCATTTATAGTCTTCTCCTTCTCATTTTGCTAGGAACTTATCTTTTTTGATCCATGCTTGGCTGCAGCAATCCCTTTAAGGAAGAACTGCTCCAAGAGACTCCTTAGCCAGTTCCTTTTTAAAGCTAAGCTAAATCAACCCAGCTGTGGGCAGAACTGGAAGGTACACCACAATTCCCAAGTATCAATAAAATTTAAAAAGCACTAAAATTAAACTTGCTTTTACAGCAAAGAGCACGAAAGCTTCATCAAGTTCAAGATCTGATTGACAGTTGCATGCTTAGCTGCTTTTGAAATTTAGCTTGACCTTCATTTGTCTTTGGAGGAGGATGGGGCAGCTGATGGAGAATTTCAGTTGTGCTGGAACATGCCAACAGCTGAACAGGCACCAGGAGTAACTACAAGCATGCTGGAGCAGATGGGCAAGTATTCACAGGAGCACAAAAGACACAACAGTCTATTTCATCAAATAAATGCAAAAAAAAAAAAAAAAAAAAAAAAAGAAAAGATAAAGTTTGGCTTCTGGGTATCTCTCTCATTCAACTTTCACCACTCCTCCTCCTTTTTCCACCTGTCTTGATCCTCCTCCACACAATGAATAGAAGCAGTATCAACCTAATGCAAATAGCCTCCCCCCAACAATACAAACCCATCCCTGGCTAAATACTCGGGTTAAAGAGCACCAGCTGGGCTGTGTGCTGCTCAGCATTTGCTTCTGCTTAAAAAGGAGCTTTTGCTTTCTAAAGGATGCAAAAAATTCTGGAGTGCACAGCCAAGAGACTCTGGAAGTTGACAGTGGCACTGTAGCTCAAACTGGGGTTTTTTTAAATGCTGATAAATTTTAAATTAGCATTAGCATTTTTTAAATCCTCAAGCTACATAAAAGGGGTAGATGAGAGACATCACATTAAGCAACAATATTTCTGTTTATGCTAAAGAAGTTCCAAATAATGACACAAGGCACTGGATAAACTGTCAATCCAGGAGGTTGGTCAAACCTCCCTCCCACTCAGGAAATGTCACACAACACCAACACACCAGGTGTTCACCAGGGTGAAGAGACTTTCTTTGCTGAAATGCTGTGTTACTGCCTCCAGCAGGTACATGTAATCCCACATCTCAATTTCCACGGTGAAGTTTGGGTCAGGGAAATGAGATGCACCACAAGGAGCCTCTCCCTGCATGCTGTTTGAGTTTTACATATTTTGTTTATTCCTGAAAAGCAGCAAGGTTCCTGCACTGCCCCACATGTCAAAAGAGCAGTTTCTAGAAGGAAAACATTATTCCTAGATTTGGAACAACAACTGCTAGATGTGGAACAGTTCTTACAAATCCAGAGGAGAGATTACTCCTGAGGATAATTAAATTGTTGTTGTGTATGGGATTTCCAAGGATTGTTATCTCTACACTGAAAATTACTACACATAATTCCAGCCCACAGGCATTTTGGTGGATAGATTCAATCATCTTTTAAGACAGGAAAAGCACAATTAAGTATAATGGCCACTTTGGACACTGCTGTAATAAAACCAAATGTGTGATTAGGGATGCAGCAGCAATGACTCTAAGCTTAAAGCCTGTTCTTGGAGGAGAGGGACTATCAAACTCAAAATGTAAATCACACAAAAGCAAGCACCACTCTTATCTTTCAGGAGGATTATCTTCTACTAGGGAGGTTGCAATGACAGTATTGCCAAGATTTCACAAATGAAAAATTAAATAAAAATTACTGGCACTAGCACAGGCCTCTTATGGACAAAGCAGTTGCATCAATTTCACTGGACTGTACCAAATTAGCAAATATAACCACAGTGACCTAGGAGTTCTCTAATGGAGATGAGCCTGCATCCTTGGAGACAGCTGTAATATCCTAGCAGATGAGTAAATATTTTTGAAAAATAAACGTTGAGACACAAGAGGGAAAAAGATTATTTGGTTCTTTTTGGATGAGGCCACCAATGAAAAGTATGACTGTTCTCAGCCTCTGACTAAACCCCATTCATTACAGCTTTAAAATGGAAACATTTTGCTGTCAAATAACACCAGAAGCCAATTGCATTTGCTGGCAGTGCCAATGTCCACAAACATAAAAATCCACTTCTAAAATTAAAGTCTTCATAAAAACTCAATGGATTAAAAAGTAGATAGGCTTTTAACTGGCTATGGTAATACAAGTGCACAACATCATTTGCAGTTCTCATTGACTGCAGCTGAGAAAGAAAATGTGCATTTGAGGAAGTCATGGCAAGTTACAAAACATGTTGCCTACAAAGGTATGATGCTGCTGTGGGAAACATGTCCCTGTCTTATCTTGATAAAAGTTCTGGCCAGATCAGGCTCTTCATAATCTTCACTGCAGCCTTATACCTCTTTGTTCTTCATTTTCTTCAAGGAAGTCTAATCCTATTCTGAGCACAAACATATCAAATGAGATGGAAGTGTTATACAAACTTATGCAACCCTCAGCATGTGATGTGTCCATCAGGACCTATTTTTAGGTAGGCCTCTATTTCCCCTTCTCTGAAAGCCCACATGCCCAACACTGCTCCTCCTCTTCATCTTAACTGGTAACACTTTTCCCAAACAAGGCTGCCAGAGAAAAGCCAGAGCTCTTCACTCCCTCTCAAAAACTGGAACTGTATAAATGCATGAGACTCTCTGCCTACATCCTGGAAACATCTCTTGGGTCAAACGCTAAATTAAGAGTAGTTTAAAAGCTTTCAGCACCACTACATTAAAAATAACATTTCCTACAAACTTGATCTCAGGAGCCCTCCCCACCAGAGCTACTGAACTGAACTGATACCCAGGGGATCACTTTGTTTCCTTACCTTACATCTACGAGTTAAACAAACACTTCAGCACCAGCCAAAAAAACCTGAGCAGCCCGGAACACAGTGATGCAGGGCTGCTCCAGTGTAAACCATGGAGACCACCCGTTCTTTTTAAGTCTCTGTTTGATAAATCTGAAAATATGAGTCTCATTTAAGCTTGTTATTGTGTTACTGTCCTTCCCTCCCTCCTGGCCCATTCACGCTCTACTGAATTTGCAAAATACAAACCAAGCACAAGCCCGGCCCCTTCATGACCACAATATTTATTTTCTGTTTCGCTTTTATAATGGGCTAATCTCTTTACAAAACATTCCGAAAATAAAGATCTTGCCCCAAAGCGCTGACTCCAAACACCTCCTGTGCCTCAGCCCACCCGCCCATAGAGCCCCTGAGCTGGGAACCCGCAGCGGGATCGCTCCGGGTGTTCGTCTGAGGGTGTTTTACCCCCGGCTTCCCACACAACCTGTCACGGGCAGCCTCGCTTTGTCCCGTGAGCCGCTCCGGCCGGCAAGAGCCGCCACGGGAGGGTTCAGCACGGTGACCCCCACCCGCGGGGCCCGCAGCCGCATCCCCAGCACGGCCACGCGTGGCAAGGCACCGCGGGAGCCCGGGGGCCCGGCTGCCACCCCCCACCCCCCTCATGCCGAGGCCGCCCCGGTGACCACGTGTGCCCAGGCTCGGCGAGGCCCCGCCAAGGCCCACACGGGCGCCCCGAGTCCCGGGCACCGAGTGAGGGCCGCGACCCGAGGGAGGCCGCGGTGCGGCCCCGGGGCAGCCTGGCCTCCCGCCGGGCAGAGCTGCGGAGAACCGGGCGCGGGATCCCGGGCAGAACCCGCGTCGGAGGGGGCGGCGTTGGCGCCTCGCCTCACCTTTGACGTCCCCAGCCAGGGCCCGCCAGGTGGGGGCGAAGGCGATGCAGTGGCCGCAGGACGAGCTGTAGAACTGCACTACCCAGGCGGCCGAGGAGTTGAGCAGAGCCTGCCTCACCGAACCGGCCGACAGCACGGTCAGCGGGTCCTCACCCGGCCGGTACAGCCGCGCTGCCGCCGGTAGCAGCAGCAGCAACAGCAGCAGCGGGGCCAGCAGCACCGGCAGCAGCAGCAGCAGCCCCGGCCGCCCGCCGCCCGCCGCCATGTTGGGACGCAGCGGCGAGGGGCGGGGCGGGGCCGCCATAGCAACGCGCCCGGCCCTGGAGACGCGGCCTAACGCGGGGCAGCGCGGAGCCCGGCGATACCCGCTCCCTTCGGTTCTCTCTGGCTTTGGAAGCTCAGCTTCGGTTTCCTTGTGAAGGAAGCGAGGGGTTCCTCGTCCGAAGGCAGCGAGGCCGCTCCGGCCATAGGCGGCGAAATGGCTTTTCCCCGGGTGGGGACGCGCCTCTTGGCAGCCGGGACTGCCGGGAGCCACGGCCCTACCCACGGATCCGCGGGTGGTAGAGTGGCTCCCACCTTCCCTCCTCCTCCCTTCCTGGCTCAAAAGCTTGACCAAACCCCGGTGAAAGGGACATGGTGACAGTGACACTTTGCCGCTGTGCTGACAGGCACGTTTCCCTGGGGAGGGCTGGAAGGAATCAGGAAACAGCGGTAGCGTGGGGGCTGATTTCATGAGGAGATTTGCCAGGGAAACTGAAGTTCCAACTTCACGAGGCTTCTCGCAGAGGAGGGTTGAAAATCACTTGGCCTTCGGGTCAAGAACTGCTTTATCCCAGTGTATGTCACCCTGCAGGGAAGGGCCCCTTCCCCAAACCAAAGGTACAATAATAAAAAGCAGGACAGGGAATACCGTGTGTTAGAAACTGTCCTTGTAATAAATTCAGTTTGAGGGGGTATTGGGATGGATTTTGACACATCTTATAGCTGTGGCCAAAGTATGAAAGTCTGCTTTAATTTGTAAATACAGGCTGAAGGATTTTCATTACATTATCAGAGAACCAATGGAGAAAATGTCTCCAGATGACAACTTGAGAGGAGCTTAAATCTCAGATAATGAAAGACTCAGGTCCCCACGCAGGTAATTCTTACTTCTGCTACTTACAAATGTTTCTTTTAATCCTTCTATAAGTAAGAGGAAATAAATAGATCCAAATTCTTACTTCAGAGCCACTGGTGCAAAGTCAGAGGTCAGAATCTAGTTTATAATTGTTTCTGGCCAGTAATTCACAGGCAGTACAAGGGTGGGAATCTTACATACAACACAAGTCCTCTCCTCTGAGCACTGAGTAACAGCTTCTGCCACATTCTGTCTATTTTTCCCAGGCCTTGTAAGCAACAAAATTTGGTAGGTACAAAAGCAGGCTCCAGCCTCTTCACAGAACTGAAAAATCTTGTGGCAGCTGCTAATTAGAATTTTAAAATCTGGAGCACCTCAGGTATTTTAGAGTGCATTTTATTCAGAAGACTTGTTAAATGTGTGAAGATGAAGGAGATGAATTATAGGAAAATTAAATCTAGGGTTAACTGAGAAATAATCATTTTCTATGAAGGATAATGGCTCCTCTTGAGGCTAGTATCAAGATTTATTGACCCAAGAGGTTAATATTGATCAAAACCAAGGCAAACAAAATATTAGACTTTGAAGGAGAGTTATCTTGATATTGAAGTCTTGCCACTGACTGAGCAGGTCAATATATCTGGGTGCCAAAATCTAAGGTTTTTAATATAGAATGGTGGGAGATATTAAATATGTCTGACATGTTCTATGTATACACTTTTTATTTTCATCATCAGTAGTTATTTTATAGCTATGTCCTTCTGTATACAGCACCTTGCAAGAGTTCAAGCTTCACTCACAAACCTAATTGCAAATATAATGGTTCTCTTCCTCCAGTGTAACATGCAGTGTAACAGGAGGCAATGGTCTGAGGTAAAACAAGTCCTTCATGTTGTCATCCACATCAAAAAGTGATATTTTTAATGGCTTTCATTCCAAACACAACAAGGATCCTGCTGAAAAAGCATAGTGACTATAAACTGAAAAACTGTGGTGCTTCAAGATATAGATTTGTCATTGTATCTCACAATCTGTCTTTAAATCCAGGAGAAAAAATAAAAACCAAACAACAACAACCAGTTAAAATCAACAATAAACTGACAACAATAAACAATCCTAGAACAAACAATTTATCAGGATTAATTCATCAATGGAGATAAAAATCAGAAACTTAAGAAAATGCACCACGAGGGACATGAAAATAGTTTACAGGATAAGATCAATGGGCTTGGGGCAGCAGTTCCCTTTTTATTTCTGCTCATATGGCAGCTAACAGGGCTTTTTAATGTCCCTGGGAGTGGTCTTCAGAACAACAAAACTACCCAACCATTCACTAAAAAGAACAGCAGTGTGGACAATGTAATCTGGAATTAATTAGAATTACAGTAAAAATAAAAATGAGATGCAGAGGGTTTGTTTGTTCAGAAAACCCATTCAGTATGAAAACAGTTAAGCCATCTGTATTTAAAATAGAAACAAAAATATTTTTATTTTTCCTCACCAAAACCAGACTAAATATTGTGATAAGTACATATAGAGTTTATATTTCATTGTCCTGTTTTCATTTCATTTAAGACACCCTGAATGAATGGGATTTGAATAAATCAGGTTTACTGACATTCAATTATTTCATAATGAACAGTTTCTGAGTTCCACTAAGAAATATTTGCATAGTATTTATGTTTTAAAGAAAGCTAACAAATAAAAATTTATGATTGGTCTTAACATAAAATAGGGGGCACCACAGCAATACACACAGTGACCAATTACCATGCACAGGGAAAGTTAATATTTGCATATTAAAATCTTGATTTTTCCAATACAAAATAGTAGTATTATTGATTTCCTCTGTTGTGCCAATTAAAGTACATCCTCACCTCCCTATATTTAGATATTGTAAGAATCAAAAGGGCTCATGTGACTTGCATGGTAAATAACCTAACCACATGCAGAGTTTTAATTTTCCAAAGCTGGAGTTACTGATAGAAAAGTATCCCATTAAAAGTGCATTACATCAATATAATCTCATTTACAGAGATGTTAGAACTGAATGTCTGGCTCTGGATCCTGCCAGGGCAAGATCATTCCACACACCAAATCACTGAATCCATCTCCAGGCTGCTTTTCACCAGTTCCACAGTACATAAAACCAGGCACAGTCACCTCTGTGACTCTGCTGGAAGCAGCAAGGAAAGTTTCAGATTTGTAGCAATTTGGGGAGTTGATTCCAGACTACAGAGGAATAGCAGTTCAGTTTCTGGGAAATACAATTCCCCCTGCACATCTACGTTCTTAAGACAATCATTACAGTTTTCTGAGCATTATTTTCAACATGTGATTCACTTCTCATCATGCACAGTAAGATAATGGATACAAAGGTGGCTTTGATCCCTGTTTCTGGTAGACTTGCATACAATGTTAAAAAATGTGCTCTTAAAATACATGAGCAAACAAAGTGCTGAACTGACCCAAAACACAAAAGAGCCAAGAATAAAACTTCCACCATTTAGATTATGTGTGCCATCATTTTAGGATGATCTTAATGAGCATTCCCAAGGCCCCCAAACACAAGGAGAATATTTTAAAGATCTTTTTAAGTCTCTGCTTTCACCCTTTCATTGTAAACATGAACATATGAGTCCAAGGCACACTGGTATTTGGTACAAGTTCAGAATTACAATTCTTAAATCATTCATTTCTTGCCTCTGAAAACCCAGAGATTAAAATCCCTCCATTAGGGCCTTTTAGGGAAAACTTAATCACAGGCTTTTCTAAGATAAATCTTATTAAGAACTCTGATTGTATCCAGGATCAAGCTATCAAAGATGTCTTCAGTCATTCTCATCTTCACAGTTAATTCATCATCACTGTAGTCAGTCCATTGAGATTCTTCTTTGTGAAGCTCCTCAATCTGAAATTTAGGATGGATATGGAAATTTACTTCAAGAATAAGAGTCTGTCCTGAAAGGTAGAAGGACACTGAACCTCACCCAAGAACTTCAGGTGAATTATTAAGTTAATTTAAAACATTCACAAGGATTGGAAATACCAGATTATTACTGCACATGTATGGAAAAGGAAAGCAGTAACTTGAAGTTCTGAAGTTAGTTTAGGTAAAACTGATGCTCACAAAAGCGTAAGAATTGCTAGTTTAAACCTAGAGAAAGGAAACAAATCTCCATTTGGAAGTCTGCTTACCAGAATAAGGTCCACTCTGTCTCTCTTACAGTTCCCATACTTGGTCATATTAAGGAATTTTCTTTTCATTTCTAAGTCTTTCTTTTCCAGGTTCATTATTTTAATAATTTCACCCTGAACAAACGTCTACAAAATAAAAAAGGCTGAAAAGAATTCTTCTCATAGGAATTCTGTCACTGCAAAGGTTGCAAACGAGTGACAGGTACCAGTCTGGAGATTCAGCTTTAAATCTAGAAATGTCCCCAAAAGAGCTAAGGGAACTGATCAAGAAACAGCTGATCAATACTGTCCAACCAACAACCTTTAAATGCAAGATCACATCAGAGTTTAGACCCAAGATATTTATAACCAGGGAGATTTTGAAACCCAGTTCCCATTCCTCTACAGAACTTCATACACTTGGAATACTTAAACTATAATTAGTCTAGTGCTCAGTCTATATTTATTCAAGCATTTTGGAGCAATGCTGTTTTCTTCTCTAACTAAATAATTTACACTGCAGGATCCTCCCAATGTCCATATTTTCCTCTCTCAGCCATTGCAATATCTGTTCTCCTTACAGACTCCTGGAATTGTACACTTTACGTTTCCAGAATGTACCTTGACCTCATTGACTTCTGCTCCTCTGCAAAGGTGCTTGGAACAGTAAGATCCCAAATTTTCTTTCATCCATGGAAATGTGTTTGGATTTACAGTCACTTGATATTCTGCACACAGCAGCTCATGGGTCAAGTCAAATATAACCTGTAACACAAAAGCACAGTAGCAACACAGTGAACTAAATCTCTCACTGGTGCCCTTCCATAAGTTTTTTTAGCACTCCTGAAGGATGCTGAGGAGCTGTCAGCATTGGTTTGCATCTCAGTGCAAGATTTCCTGACATCACCTGCTCTAGCAAAAGGCTGGTACCACAGTAAGGGCATTTGTTCTGGAAGAATTATTTTACAGTAGATAGCCAGAAGCAGGAATTTGAAATACTCTGCCAGTGTTCTTTTAGCTGTATTTAGTGTTAGTAGCTAGAATAATATTAACTACCAGCTGATGTGAGTCAGCTTTCAGAACACTAAAGTTTAATACCAGTGCTCTAAAAATACCTGATTATACATCCTCTTGCTTTCTGTTTCCAAATTGTTCCCTGGGAGATCATTATATTCAAAGTGCTCTGGCACTCTGATCTTCCTAAAATTTGAATATGTCTTTTCTGGGGTCCATAATTCTTCTACAGCACATGCAGACAATTGCTTAACATATGAACTGTGATGTGGGATCACCAGAGGAGCTTCCACAGTTTTCTTCCAAGGAGCTGAGTGCCACTGATCTGATTTGCACAAATATTGTTTTTGTGTTTGTCTCACCAGCACATGTTGGTCAGAATCATGCTGATCATAGTCTTCAGAGCTTCCAAAAACACCAGCATCAAGGATTTGTATTAGAAACTTTAACAGAGAGAAAAAGAAAAGCAAGGTGACACACTCCACATTTTCCCATACTTTTTAGAGGTATTGAGAGAATTAGGAACTGATTAGGGCTGATTGTAAGGGAAAAAAACTTTCACTACTTACTGGCAAAGTGCCTGGAGACGGCTCTGAAGGGGAATGAAATATTTTGTCTGCTTTTGATCCGTGGTTTCTTTTTATCTTCTGGTATTCTTTAACTGCATCAGCTACAAATTTGGTTACAATTCTTTCTGCTACTTTGTGAGATCCATGACTGCTGAGTGTATCAAAATCACACAGCAAAACATCCCAAACCTTTGCTGATTGTTCAGGAAAGATAGCTGCTGAATTTTCTTTGAGGAGTGACATTTTCTGATCGTCTTCTTGTCTTAGGCCTTTGCCATAATTCACCGAGTCTTTTTCAAAAGCATTTTTATATTTGTGTTGAGCTGTTTCAGAGAATGCAATCAAAGCATCAAGCAGAAGTTTTTTACCAAGCTCATTTGCAATATCGTCTGCAAGTTTGTTTCTTTTCTGAGCCTCTACCAAGCAACAAATATTTTTGCTTGTATTTCCCTTACCTGCAAGTATCCTTTGTTTTGTCTCTGTCAGTTCTGTTTTTTCTTTATCAGCTCCCAAGCACATTAAGTTATTTTGAGAGAGGAATTCATTACACTTCCACTGGTCAGGATGGGGAAACTTATCCCCTTCCCCAGAGAGCAAGGCAATGTGTAACCTAGACTGATTTTCTTTTCCTTGTGACCCTCCTGCACTCTTTGGATCTTCTGCTTTCTGCTCTGCAAGCCTTCCTCCCTGCTCATCCTCTTTGGCGTATTTGTGGTCTTCTTTGAAGGCTTCATCACCACAGGAGTCAGAGTCTTCATCCCCAGTGTAACTGGAACTATTTTTATCTGCCCCCAACAGGTGTGAAATCTCATCAGGTCTGACAAAGATTCCACAGTGCTGAGCACACTCAAAATATTTCACCCCTTTGTAAGTTCCAGCATGATCACCCTCAGCTTTGTCAAGTGCAACACCAGCCCAATGGCCACTGGCAAAACGAGTCTGACCTTTGAACTTCAGGGTGCCAGGTTGGAGCTGCTTTACTAACACTCTGTCCCCAATTTCAAATGATAATAATGGGTCATCACTGTTCTCCTCAGCTTTGGGCACCATTAACTGTGCTTTCATTGAGAAGTCAGGATTTTTACTGGATTGACCAGAAGAAATTGGATCTGACACAGGCAGAAACTCCAAATGCTGAGAAGGTGTCTCATGTTCTTCCTGGTGGTGTTCTAATAAGCCCTCCTTTGCTCTGGAAGTGTCCTGAAGTGGAGATTGTTCTGTGAGACTATCATCCTGAGCTGAAAAAGCATCCGTTGTCTCCTGAGTGAGCAGGGGAAATTCTTCAGGCACAATGTTATCAGGTAGTGGGGGTAATGCATCCATTTTCAGTGATACATCCTCATCCACACAGTGTCTACTCTCTGAGGCTGCCATTTGTTCTGGTGGAGATAGGAAATCATCCATACTGAAGCTGGGATCATCATTTTTCACTGCATCTGCACCTAAAGGAGGAGGAGGAAGAAGATCTCCACTTGGAAATGACAAATCCTTTTTATTAGAGGATGGCAAGTCAGCACTTCCATAGGACAAGACTTCATCAAGAGGAGACAGGATTTCTGACAAGGTGTCCTCATCAGTTGGAGGGAGACCCTCATCACTAATAAAAATTGTATCATCTTCACCTCTGGGAGAGCAATTCTCAGCTTGAAACAATTGGGTTTTTGAGGAAACAGAAGAAAACTGCCCCCTTCTCACTTCCTCCATGACTTGCCTTTCAGTTGTTGAAATGATTTCATTTCCTGTGGCCACACTTTGCAAAGACTTGAATGAATTTGTTTCTGTGTGGACTTCCTCAGAAATTCCTGGCATGGATGTGGACAGAGATGCCATCTTGCTGAGGTTGTTGGATGTGAGTATCTCATTCAGAAGTTGTGCATAAACTTTTTCACCTTCTGAAACTGATAAATTTCTTGAAGATAGACATGTTAATAATTCGTTATTTGTTATATCTTTGCCAAGTGGAAAAGAGACAGGGTTCCTAAACTGGTCAACAGGCAAATCCAGATGTTCTGAGGAACCTGTCAGTGGAGACCCCATTAGCTCTCTATTTTGGTCCACAAACAAACTGTTAATCCCATCCTTTTCCACTTTGCTAGTTGGAGAAAAACTTTGCTGCTGCTCATAGGTCTTAACTGAGTAAATATCACTGCATGAAGAGCTGGCAGCTGCCTCTTTACTCTGTTTTGCCACCTCCTCAGAACAAAGATTGTTTCTGCTCTGGTTTTCTGAGGCATCCAGATGTAGCTCACCCGATCCCTCGGCAGGGTTATCAGACTGAGAGGAATCTGCCGACTTTGTTTTGGAGGCATTTGCTTTGTTTGTGTGAATGAAAGCAAACAAGTGATCAGTGCAGCCATTATCTGAAACATCTCCAGGGGATTTCTGAGGGTGTGCTGAAATCTCCGTGCTGTCATCTCCGGGCACTTCATGTTGATCGTGTTTGGCACTTATTGCTGTTAGTGTCTCTTTTGAAACATTAGGAAACACATCACCGCTGTCACAGACAAACTCTTCTGGGATACTGACATCCGTCCCCTCTCCACTTTCCAGCTCTAATTCTGAGTCTGAAATGGAGCTTTCATTGATCTCAATCCAAGCTGCAGACACTTTCTGAAATTCTGGGAGTGAAGAATCTGATTTGGCACTTTCACATCTCAGAGAGGAGTTGTTTGACTTAGACAATGATTCAACGGAAGCTAATCCTTCAGAAAATGCTTTTATATTTTGTTCTTTGTCAGAAGCATCATGATAAGTACTGCCCAAATGCTCCAAACACTGACTGCCATCCACCTGATGGATCTCATAAGGGACAGGTAGGTCCACTTCTTTAACTGCAACAATTAAAATAAGTACTTAAAAAAAATAGATCAGCATTTCAGATAAAAAACATTGTATAGAAAATGTTGTTGACAGTTAACTTAAGATTCAAGTTCTAGTAAACTATACAAATAACTGGCTTATATATAAACAACCATTTTTTTTCTTTATTTTTTTTTAGACCCTATTGAGAGAGCAAGAAATACAAACTAAGGATAAAACCTGGAAACAAAAATAACTCCAGCATGTCCTGTTGAAAGTCTCTCTTCAATTGATCTCTGTTCTTTAAAAAAAAACATCCTTAAATTATTTAAGAAATGCCTCAAGAGAGTGTAAATTGTTATTGACAGGCAGAATAAGTTATGATTTTGTCCTGAGGAAACCATATAATCATATCTCATAACAAAGCTTTAAGAGATATTGCCTAGCAGTGATTTATGTATTGGGCATAGTGAGCAAGACATTTTGGTAATAAATGAGAAGATTGTCTCTCTTTCTGTCTGGATTAAAGTTTGATAGAAGTGGTTGAAACAGATTGGACACAATAACATTAAATATGATTTACCAGTTCCTTGAAGAATATTTTCTGCCTGAGCCAGGCATAAGTTATTCGAAGTAGAAAACATCCCCAAGCCCTTCACTGTGAACTTGCTGTCACATGGATTAATGTCCTCATTGTCTTTGGGATCTATCTTTGGGTTTGAAATAAGTGCCTTTTCCTCCAGCCCAGATTCCTAGAATGTAAATATTTAAAACACTGAGTTAATATCCTGAGGGAAAAGAACTTCACTGGCAGAAAGAATAGTTAAGAGATCAGAGATTAAGTCTGCCCATGTTGGTGCTGTGTCACTGATGGAGGAAACAGACTGATCTCTGCAGCTGCTTTGGCAAATAATATTTTATTGCTCCAGAGACAGGTTTGGATTCTCCTGGAGCAGCACAGCATGGACCATGGGAGCTGACCTGAACACACTGTCACCAGTAAACAACACACAGAAAAGGAAAGGGGCAGGAAAGCTGTGGTAAACCCACCCATGTTGAAATTTAATCTTCAGCTCAAGTGCACATAATCAGCACACAATTTTTATTTGATGGTTATGACCTCACAGGGCATCTTGTGCTGGTTCTATCCTAAAGCAAGTATAACTTGGGGCACCATTTCTGGCAGCAGCAATGGAGTTCCAGAGGTGATCCTTACCAGAAATTCACACTTTCTGCTTTCTCCTGTAGTGGGTGTGGGTCTAGGATCATCCAGTCTAGCTGAATTTGCCTGCTCTAGAGGTAAAGTATCATGATCCTGAGCATTCAGCTCTGAAAGGTACAAAAATAAATTACAGTGTTTCAAGTGCTGCATTTTTCTTTCTCCATTTATACATTGACTGTAGCTTTTTCTTTACCTCAGTCAAAAAGGCTTCAAAAATATATTTATAACTTGGGTAATCTGAGTAACTTTTGTCCTACACATTCCTTGTGTCACACCAAGAGAAGATAAAAGGACTGGTGGCCTTATTTATTGAACCATCACCCTCTGTATTATCTTGTGACATGGTAGCAACCATAAAGCCCATTACCAGAAATTTCTACAATCTTTCTTTGTTTTTCATCTGTGCATAGCTGCCACCTCAGGAAAACAACTAACACCCTTGTTACACCTTCTTGTTGCTAATCCTGAACAAATACTGGTACCAAACCCCATGCTGAAAGTAACCAAGAAACAAACAAGGAACCAACATCACTCCTCATCTCTCACGGGCTAATTAGGTGAACACTCCTCTTCTGAAAGATCATTTGAACTCCTCCCAAGAACAGCTGAGACTTCAGCTTTTGCCTGAAATCACTCAGTTTGACTAAGTGGTCACAAATATTGTTTGCTACAGAAGTCTTCTTTAGTGGGTACCTGTGTTTGTGCAATCTTTAATCATCAAGTCTGAGCCTGGGGCTTGGCTGGCAGCACCACACACTTCCATGGCCACTGTTCCAGACGTGTCAGAACTTTGCACACCAAGGCACTGCTCCAAACCTGGGGACTCACTTGGCTGCTTCTGGCATTGCACCAGCATTTTCTTGTTCTCAGTAGGAAAACTGTGAACAGTTAAACAAAGAATTGATGAAAGTTTTCATGTTCCTAAGTTAATCGTGACAAATCTATGTGAAGTCTAAACAAATTATAGTGAAATATAAATAAAGGTATGAATTAAATGCTTCTGGCAGTGCTTGATAGTACCTATAGAGTGCTCACATGCACATATATTTATAAACCATCAAATTAGTAAAGCCAGAAGCACTCTGAACGGTGTATTTATTTCTCCATTCCCCTCTCCCCTGATACTGTCTTTTATACAGAAAGACAGAATTATAAAATTCTGTATATATTGTTTCTAATATTCAATATCCATTAAAAAAAAAAAAAACAACAAAGCAGCAGCTTTTTCTCCATGCTGTTAATCTGTAATTTATTACTTCAGTTTGTTTTCATTTTTAAGAGTATTTCCTACCCTTTTTCATCCCCCAACATCTCTGCTTGTTACTTCCTGATCAGTACAAAACATGATCATACCTGCACTGGTGGATAGATGGAATAATTACTGCTCTGCACTCTCACACAGGGAAGGAAGGGATCTCTAAACTCTGGCTGCTGCCTGATCCTGTGGGTGCCTCCCAGGTTCCACCAGGCCCTGCCTGCTCCAGACTGATGCCAATATTCACTGTTCTCCTATGAGCAGGCTTGTCAGCAATAAGAAGTGAAAGCACAGCCAAGAAACCTTTTAAAGATTTCTCTGGCTTGTAATCAATAACACCACGAATTATAGATCAGTTCCATAGAGGGATTTATTTGAAAGCCTTTCCCTGTGGGGACTTAAGTAAATGCCCTAACCTGACTCACCAGGCTACTAAGGATCTGGGTAACACTAAATGAAAGAGTTTTGTTTGGTGGGGTTTTTTGTTTTGTTTTGCATTTATTTGGGTTTTTTAAAAATTATTTATTCATTTCACATAGATATCTATTTGTCTTTTACTGTATTTAGGCTTTTTACTGAAGCAAAGGAGACTTTTGTTCATGTGAGCTTTGGAAGACATCTGAGCTCTGTGGGTGCTGCTGTGTCCTCATCTGCACTGCTCAGCAGGAAGCAAATGGAGATGCTGAGGGAACAGAAGGCCAACACTTTCTCAGAACAGGGACTGAGCTCCTGAATTACTTCTGACTATGAGCATTTACATGACATCACTAAGCCTCAATTTAAGCATAAAATCAAACCCCATGTAGTACAAAAACATTGTGTAATTAGGTCCTAAGTGAAACACAAACCTCTGAGGGGTTAAGTGATACATCCAGCCAGAGCATAACACAGGAGTGAATTTCAGCTTTTAAATCAATACATTTCTACTCACTCCATATGGCTATTTTGAAGTTTAATTAATATACAGTTGCAAAGTCTTATGTTTGTAGTTAAAGGCCATCATGAAAATGTGGATTATAAATAGCACTTGTGTGGCATCATTAAAATAATGTCCTGGTTATTAATGCTATGTAAGTTAACATGCCTCAGCCTGATGTCAAAGGTATATTTGTTCCTAGCATTGCAGTGATAAGCAATGATTTATCAGCTGCTTGAAGAGGTTTTCCAAACTTATCATTATAAAACTCCCTCTTGGGAACATTTAAAGCTCACACAGTTATCTAGGACATAACTGCTTCCATCATCCCCACTGGATTGTTTCTTATCTTCAGCAATTGCTGTGAAAAGGGTTTTACTTACCCCTCCTCTTTGTTGCCTTGTTTATTATTTAACTGGACAGAATCCTCTCTATTCCCTGACACTTCAGGCCTTCCTGGGTAGGCTGTAGACTCTGTTGAAGAGGAGCATAACTTTGGGCTAGAAATAAGTCTTGTTTCCAGCTTTGTTGCTTCTTCAGTTGCTGGGCTCCCTGTAAGCTAAAAGAAAAGGGCAATGCACAAGGTTTCACCTGGGTTCCCAAGGTGTAGCATCATCTCTGACTTCAGATATTATCCACCCAATAAACCCACCGAGAAATCCAGTGGCTGTGACTTATTCTCTTGCTTCTCAGTCAAATTATGCAGCTTTTCCTGGAGTTGTGCTGTTAAATGCTGCATCATTAAGATTTCTTTTTGCTGCTTTAACAAAAGCTTTCTTTCTTGATGGGCTGCCTTGTAGATGTTTTGCAGGTGCTGAATTTCTGCCTATGCAAACAAAAGGAACATAATAGAGCTAAAATAATACAAAACAGATCTACTTAAACATGTATAGTTTTTCTTAACATAAGGCAATACTGCTCACAAAACATCCTGAAAATGCAATATGCAGGCGTTGCTCCTTTTTTTGTAAAAAAATTCTGCAGTTTTGTTTTTCACTAATGCCTGTGGTTTGCACAGGAATTCCTTAAGTAAAGGGGAGACTTGTGCTATATAAGGAGTAGGAGAAATTTTCTGATTACCAAGTGTAACTATGAGCCCAGCATTCTGCTCTGTAGCAAGGGAACAGACTATAAAATTAGCTGTCAGATTAATTTAACATATTTCAACATCAGAAGCATAAGTCTGCATAAATCAGGGGAAACCTACATTACATGACCTGTTTATTGTGGCACAAATAGAAAAATCCACAGTAACGATGGAGCAGCAGGGAAAAAAAAAAACCACAACAAAGCAAAACAGAAAAGCTGTTTTCTCTAAGATTTACAGACTGCTGACTTCGGCGCCAAAAACACCTCACTGAATGTAGGAGGCATAGGAGAATAATGCACAAGGAATTATACTAGTGACTTTTTTTCTTTTTTTTTTTTTTTTATAAAAAGCAACAAACCCCACATGGTCCAGCAGCTGCAGGCACCTCCCCATGGTGCCTTCTACCACAGCTGATAGGATGCAATCCAGCTCCTCACTGCAGCCTTACCTGCTCCTCTTTCAGCTCCCTTAGGATTTTGCACTGTTTTGCAGCCATGGCAGAGGCTCCCTCACCGTCTTGCAGGTATTCCAGACAGCTGAAGACCAGAGATAATCAGATAATAAAATCTCATTAGTTGAGTGCTCTTGAAAAAAAAAAAAATGCCAGTGATAATGGCAAAAACTCCTCCAGAAGCAGCAGTAGCTACTGAGGGCTCTGCAGAACGCTCTGCTAGACATAGAGAACACCTTAACACCATGGGGCTGTCTTGTCTGGACCTCATGGAAGGAACCAGACTGAGTAGTCACTTCACAAAACCAAATGGTGAGGGATGCCATGCACTGGGAGGCTCAAACTGCACCTCAGTCAGTGCTAAGGGTCAGCTTGCACTGAGGCTCTGACACCTTCCCTCACAGCACCTCAGCACTGAGGGGCACCTCGCATGAGGTCTGTCCTCACACTGTCCCCAGTGGTACCTCAGCCCCCTCAGCACTAAGGGACACCTCACACGCTGCGGAACAGGCTTTTTGTTACAGAATGTTTAGGTTGAAAGAGACCTCCAAGCTCATCCAGACCAACCTTTGACCAACACCATCATCTAGCTACTAAACCATGCCTTTAAGCACCAGGTCCAAACAGCTTTTAAATGCCTCCAGGGATGGTGACTCCACCTCACATGAGGGGAGCTCACATGTCCTGTGATACCTCAGCCCCATCAGCAGCGAGGGGCACCTTGCATGAGGGAGCTTGCACTGTCCCTCACAGAACCTCAGTCCAGTCAGCACTGAGGGACACCTCCCCGTGAGGGGAGATCACACTGTCACCAGTGGTATCTCAGCCCCATCAGTGTTGAAGGACACCTCGCACGCCAAGGGGAGATTCCACTGTCACCAGTGGTACCTCAGCCCTGTCAGCACTGAGGGACGCCTCGCACGCTGAGGGACGCCTCGCACTGTCCCTCACAGCGCCTCAGCTCAGTCAGCGCCCAGGAGGGGATCACACCACACCTGAAGGAGGCTGCAGTTGGGAGCTCAGCTGTGCTCTGAGGAGAATACAACTCTGCAGACTCTTCTCCTTCTGCTTTACCTGCGCTTAATCTGTAAGAAAGAGATTTTATATTTGCTCCCTTCTGCTGAAAGGAATGGAAAACGCCCTGGTGGAGCAGGCAGCTGCAGCTCCTGCAGCAGGATCCATGCTGGTGAGGGTAGGCCCATGATGTCCTGCTCACACATCTCCCCCTCACCGTTTCTGGTGGCACAGCCAAGCCAGCTCAGCCCTGGCTTTCTCCTGAAGAGCTTTTTTACGGAGCTTGAGGAGGGCAGCCTGGTGTCGAGCTCGCAGCTCTTCTCCCCTCAGACACTGCTCTGTCATGGCCAAGCTGAAAGAGCAGAAGGTGCTGGAGGCTCCGTAGTGCTGACTGACTTCACTCCACTGGGGACACAAAGACATTGTGTTTATTGGAGAAATGCCACGCAGGCGACCAGTTGAAAAGGGGGACTAAAAAGCAAAAAAAACTCCCCTGAAAAACACCCCCACAGTATTCCAAGAGCTGGTGTTACCTGGCTGTCAGAGCCAGCTTGTTCACTGCTGTCCCCAGAAGTGTCGCCTGCATGGGTCTCCTCATGGGACAGGTTCACCAGAGGTGGCAACAGATCCAAGATCTGATGGCCGTGTAGCAGCTCCCCATGCTGTGCCAGCAGGGATTCTGAGAAGAGGATTTAAAGTTACGGTAAGTAAAATATTTTTTCTGCAACAGAAGGAAAAAAGAGCCCCCCACAAGTCACTGCAAGCAGATATAAAGAAAAAAAGTCTATAAATTATTTTCTAAAGAAGGGTCAGGGGTACAATGGGTGATTGCTATGGCTTAAATATACCTTTATTCATTGTGCATGTAGATTCAACATTTTTCAGGTTAGTTAGAAAATCAGGATAATCTGTGATTGTGTGTTCCAGTCCCTGTATGCAGCACTGTTTCTCATGGCATGCTAGAAAGTGTTATTGTTTGCCACGAAACCCTTTAACTTAGTGTTCACCTTGAAGCACTGAATGATATGAGCCCCTTCTTCCCAGAGGTTTTCTTTCTCCCGTTACTTTGGGTTCCACTGGACTGTGATCTCTTTCTGTATTCAGTGAATGCACCTCTTGATTACTGCAGATACAAGAGAAAGGAAATATTTTCTTACTGAAGTCAGAGATACAACTTCAAATCCCAGTTTCCATAGCAAAGTCTTCTGTGGAGACTGATTCTTTTTCAAGCTAGCATGGTGCTCATTTTTATGCAATACTGGATTTTTTACCTGTGCAAAAGTGCTTTTCAGGTAATTCTGTCCATAAGACTCCAGAAGCAATATTCAAGTCTTCAATCTATGCCACATTAAATGAGCATAAGAATGTGCACATACAATATTCTCCATCATACCAAGGTGTATGATGGCATAGCAAAAAGAGATTAATTATATTTTACCACAAGTTTCAAAAGGGGCTTCTACCTTTAAAAAAAAAAAATTACAATTACCCCTTTAGTGAAAATTATATAGTATTCATTTAAAAAAATTAAAATAAATGGTGTTTATACTATGGTTTGTTCATAAATGGAAGCAGCAAGACTGTATTGCACAGATGGGTGTTCCACAACAGAGATCTGAATAACCATAGTCTTAAAGAAATTGTGCCAGCCATGTAAGCTGTGTTTAATGACTCAAAATGAACACCCAGTTCAGAAACAACACACAGTGCAAAGGCTTTAGTTCATCAAAGTCATTCATGCAGTCAGACCAGAGGCTAAACCACCAGACTGTCCCCCTGGACACTGCCTCCTGTACCTGCCAGCTGCAGGGTCACCTGCTGAGTGGCATCCTCTCCACGTTTGCTCTGCATGGTCCAACCTTGGCACAGAGGAATATCTGCCCTTGGAGCTGCTGCACACCTGCAAACATGGCAATTGTCTGTAGACCTCAGTGATCCATCTGAAAGGCAGAACTTTTAAGCCTTCTTCCCTCATCCTCTTGGGAAAGCCTTCACGGTAGATAATGCTTTCCATAGGCCAATAATTAAAGAGTTGTGTTAACTAATGAGCTGAATACTCACACAGTGGAAAAAGCTGTGTGGGATATGGAGGTAACAGCTCACAAACTGCTGTGTATTTAGAGCTGCTTGCACTGGAGTCAGGGTAGTGTGTTCACTCTAAGGGCTTCAAAAAACCCCAAACAACAACATACAGAGCTCACTTCTGTCTGAGCTGTTCAAACATACTGAGAGACATTAATTGTGCTGGAGAATCCAAAACAAACACTCTCAACAATGTAGCAAGAGCTTAGAGTTGGCCAGGAGGTCTGAACTTAAGTCTATGAATGTGGGGCTCTATTCCTGTTCTAATTCATGGACAGTGAAGTCCAACAGTTCCCAGCTGACTCCAAAACTTGAAGCTGGGAGGTAAGCAACAAGTAAACCCTGTACCTACTTTTAGCAAAACAATTTGTTTTTTAAAAGGATACTTACTGGTTACAGTTAAAATTTCACCGGGCTCTCAAGTCTCAGCAAGCCTCACAAGAATTACTTTGCAAAGCCCTCTCTTGGTTTTTACAGCCATGGACAGCAAAAGATGTAGTGTCCAAATTATTTCAGATCAGTAGTCCAAATGACAGCCTGAGGAGCTCTACTACTTGAGGGACCTGAGAACTTCCCAAAAGTTACCCTAATGTGAAGTTTTTATCAGTTAAAAAAAAAAATCCTTTTGATTTCTCAGAGAGAGAAGGGATCTCCCATGGAGGAACATTTTGCTGAATCTGGAAGTGGTAGCACAGGATCTGAGATAACTTACCTCTGAACTGTTCTGAAGCAGGTCACTCAAAAATCTCTGGCTTTCTTGAATCTCCACATTTGCTTTCTCCTTCAGCATTGTAAGCTGCTGCTTCTGCTGGAGCTGCTGGGCCTGTGGTACAAAATGACATGCTGCAAATGAGAGTTTTAAATAAGGCACATGAGTCCTACCAGCTGGTGGCCAAAGGGCAGCAAACTCAGAGAAGGTAGCACAGGCAGCTCCTGGTGCATCCTGGTGCATCCTGCTGCCCTCAGCTGCTCACTCCAGCTGCAGCACAGCAATGCATTCTTGCCCACTAGTGTTAGATCTCCAAACAGCAAATTAAGTTTGGCATCTATCCCTTATTGCTGGAAGGAGTTGATAAGCCTGATGTAATCAGCTGATGCTAACTGATTATAGCCTAGACACACCTGAATCCAGGGATAGTTAGCACCCTTTTACCTGGGATAGCAGAACCAGGACTGCTCTTTGCTTGTTGCATAGGTTGCTTATTGTACCTTCAGTCTGTGAGCCAGCAGGAGGGAAGTTTGCCTCAAATTGTCCAAATGGCTCCTGTGTTTTTCTTCCAGTTCTCTGCAGCTAAGGTCTCCCTCTCCTGCAGAAACTTAGGAAATCAATGGTAACAGTCACCATTTCTTAATTGAAGAAAAAAATTTTAAAAATCCATTAAATAGGGGGGATGTGCACATTGTTCCTAACTGCATTTTCCTTTGAATCCTCTCTGGGCCTATTTTGGAAGCTTCCCAAATCTGACATCTGCCTCTGTTCCTGGAATAACTCCTCTGCATACATTTACTTCTACCCTGTCTGAAGCAGGAAAAAGTCCTTACCCACATCTTGTCAGTGACTGTGAGCATGAAGTCCTGCAGGTACTGAGGAGAGGGGAAGAGGTAGGGCTGGAGAGGACCTGTGTTGGGAAGGAGAAAGGCTGGGGAGAAATTCCCATTCTAAGCCCAGAGTCCAGAGTGTGGGTTACTCCCATGCTTGTTCTCAGTACACCAACAGGATCAGACCCTTTTCTCCCTGTTCAGGGGGTGCAGCCTTGATTTTTGTCACACCAAGACAAGCCCATGAAAAAAAGCTTTTGCCTATAAGTGAGAAAACCAATTCTTGTTCCAGGCACTCTAATTTCACTGCTGCTTCCTTATTGTAACTCTCCTGTCTGGCTTTTACAGTACAGGTGAGGTAATGTTTACCAGTGATCTGTTCTTGGCTGCTTTGAGCTCCTCAGATGAATTGCTGAGCTTATGCAAACAGGTTGTGTGTTTACTCTGTGCTGTGCCACTGGCACAGCAACCAGCGACATAAATGATTTGGAAGTGTGGGTCATAAATAGAAATAGGTTTGACTGGGAAACTTGAGATAAAACCCCTATCCCTATCCAGGCTGTCTGAATCCAAATTACCCCACACCTCAGGCTAAGCCCACAACATGCAAGGTTTGTTTCTGCTTTAAATACTGAAGGTTCTTCAACAAGAAAGGACCAGAGATGTGAGCTGCTTTGTATGCCAGGATGCCTTTTGTGTTTACATGGATGTGAGTGAAATAAAATGTTAATGCTTCAGTCCTGATGCAGATTTTCTATTAGAATGCTGCTGTGTTTTTATAAACAGATTGATTCAAATTGCAAATTGTACTTTCCTCTTACCGTGTTACTGTAGGAGGCTTTTCTTAACCCTCTACTTTTCAGAATCAAGAGACTGGATGAAAATCTCATATTTTATTTCAGTAATGCATATCTCCTGAGTCCGGAGAGTTGTTGAAAAAAGGCAAAAATCATAGTGAAATACCTAGAAATCACATGCCCAATAAGGAGGTAATCCTTTTGGAAAGAGTTTTGGTTTTACCCTAATCTTTCTAATTTGGAGAACTGATTCAGACACTTTAATTCTTGTATTTAGGATAGATAATTGTATGAAGTTGTACATTTAGGAAAATCCTGTGGTCAAAAGAGCTGCTGGTTTTTTACATGGAAGTTTAATCACAGGTTTTGTGCAATGTAATAGAGAAAAGACAAATGATTATTTCTTCAGTGGGTGCCCAGACTTCCAAAAGCCAGAAGAGGAAACCTCTTTCAATTCTAAGATAGTTTTACTTGTAAAAAATATACATGTTATTTTACTGATGCTAAGCTGTCTAAATGGCTTGTAATACTATTATCTGGGCCCCTCTGAAATCCTGCGATCTTGTAGTATGTAGTTTAAAAGTGGGCAGTATTTTCAATTGTGCCTCAAGCTAAACAACATTATTGTTCTGCTCAAAGCCTGACCAATGGTACTGATAAAAAAGTGATTTAAAAGGTTATTTTTATCTGTTTTCACTCCTTTTGAACATTATTTACCTAATTGTGGCTATTTCCAGATGCATTTTTTGCATTGCAGCATCCTGCATTAAAGAAAATACCATCTGGCTTAACTTCACATCCTCTCATGTTTTGATGAATGGCATTTTACTGCATACCCAGATAGCTTCAATGTACATATACTCAGTCTTTTAAAAAAAAAGCTATTTATTAAATCACTTTCCGCTGCACCTGCAGAATCTTGGTAAAGCCCTGTAGAATCTCTGTGACACATCATTTTAAAAGCCAGGCTAAAAGTCTCATTTTTCTAATCACTTGAAGCTAGGCAGAAGCACTTACTGCTGCTTTACTCAAGGACAGCTTTTTCTTCTTCTGCCCACATCAGCAATCAGTCCAAACCAGTGATTACAGAAAAGACATACTTGCAACTTTAGATGCAAGCACAACTTTGACTACATTATTACCTGAATGTATAAGAAGATGGGGTGTGAAGAGTCCTGGAAGGCTGCTGTGGAATGGTGTAAGACACAGAAGGAACTGGTCTGTTTGATGTACATCTGGTATCCTACTTGCCACTGAAGAGTAGCTGCTTGCTAAACAAGGGGATTAATGTAACCAGTGCTGCTCCTGTCCTCTGTGTTTTGTGTTCATAGCTAAATCCCCCAGTGTGGAGGGTTGGCCAGGGTTCAGCTTCCAGCCAGATGTTGCAGCACACGGCAATACCTCACCCTGCTGCTGTCCCTTCCACGTGTGCTGTGTCACATCCAGAGCAGCTGAGTAAATCTTGCTGCAGGACTCAGCTGGGCCTGAATCTGGACGTAAGCAGAACCCTGAATCCCCACTGAATGTTCCCTCTACGGCTCACCAATTATCCTGGATTCCCTCAGCCCAGGCATTCTGGGTACCAGAATGATTTATCAGCCAGCTACTGAGTGCTGCAAAACCAGTCCTTGTGGGTAGGGGAACGAACTCGCTCAGAGGGGAGAAACCTGGTGTCACAGGCAGTGGGAGCAAACCTCAAGAGCAGTTCTGGGATTGCCTGTCAGAGTCCAGAAGCATGAAGTGCTTCAGCCTTGCCATCCCTGCAGAGGACTTGAGAGAGGTTTGGGGGCTGCTGGTGGAGTTGACTGAACCTTCCCCAGACAAAAGCTTTGTAAAATGCAAAAGGCAGTGTAGGATTCTGAAGCAAAACGTGAAGAGCTCTCTTATCTCAAAACTATCAATCAGAGGACAATTAGCTGAAACCATGCTCTTAGCTGATGCCACTAATTTCAGCCTTTCTCCCACGGCCACAAGCAAGAAGGCAGCTCCCTCTAGTGACCTGAGAAAAGACGTCTACCAGCAGTTTAAGGGGAAGACGTTGCACATGAATATATTTTCTTTGTAATCCAGGTTAAAATTCTGCATTTTAAGTATAATGGGTAGTGTGCCCTTTGCTTTCCTAATGCCACTTACTTTAAACCAGTAGCTAGGCTTAAGCTTCAACGTTTAGAATACACTTTTTTAACAATGAATTTCACTGTAAACCTTGTTGTGTCTTAAATACACAGAAAAAAGAGAAAACCTAAGAGTCTGGCCCAATGAAATGAGCTTTCAGGGTCATTTAGTCCAATCAGGCTCATAGTCCAATCGCAAGGCTGTAGGAAGGGGCACAGGCAAAATGTTTGTTTTTTTTTAATCCCCTAGTTGCCTCATTTCTCGGTGTCTTTGCATAGTGATTACCACTTAGGTACCACATGTATCTTTAGAGGTAAATATTTGTATTTTGTAGCAGTTGTACAATTCCCCATCATTATGCTGCATCCAGGGTGGCTTCTGTGAAACAGAACAGAGTCAACTGCTGGTGTGATGCTGTAGCAGACAATGCAGCCTTGCATCTGAATGCCCCTTTCCTGCTAGGAGTGCTGAACAGATCCACTTGTGACCCATATTTCAACACCACATTGTCCTCAGAATGACAGTTCTGTGCCTCATCTGCAGCAACATGGCCCCTGGGCTGGGCTACTGCCTTACAGTCAGATCTTGGGCTTGAGTTCACCCAGATGCTGTCAGCTCCTGCAGATGCTCAGGGAAGGTGAAGGTTTCTCCTGACAGACACCAGGCAGCAGCTCCTATTGTTCAGGTGGTGGACAGTGGATGGCAGGGTCTTTTTGCCAGAGAGCTTCCAGAATTGGAGCCTTTGGTTATTAAATAAATACAATGTCTTTTGCTTATGGTAAACACTTCAGACAACAGACCCACTGTCCCATCGTGCAAGATGCCCTCCTAGTCCCTGGGGGCTGGAGAGAAGCAGAGCAAACAATGCTGGCTTCTCTACCACCTCAAAATCCAATATTAGGTATAAAAATTTGTGGGGAAAACAATGAAGAAACCTTAATAAGAGCAGAGGCTTTTTGTGAGTACCCTCTTTGAGGAAAGGTTATCTGATCTTGTTCTTTTGTCTGGGGAAAGCCCTTAAAACAATGCACCATCTGCTACTGTTTGGTGGAAGCCAGCAGAGATCTCTTCAGACAGAGTGGCCTGCATGCTACTGTTTGCTGTTTAACCCTTTCAGTCACGAACTTTCCCTTGTTCCTATGCAAACTTTTGTTCTGAGCAGACCTGGAGATGCCCTGCACATCACCCTTGCCTTGCTCAGCCCTGCAGGATCCCTGAGCAGATCTCTCCCTCCAGCCTGCACCCTTTGTTAACCCCTGTAAATGCCTTGCTGTCTCTTGCTGCCTAAGTAGGGTAATAGCTCACATTTATCTGATGTGGTAATTATGAAGAATTAATTACAAGGCTCCTTGAGACCTTCAGTTGAAGCTGCAAGGTGCTTAAGATGTTCTGTGGGCTGTTCTTTCTTTTGCAGTAGGGTAAGAAGTACCTTGGGAGGGCCCTGAGTAATCCTCAGCTCTGACACTCTGGGAGATGCCACCTTACCAAAGTCCTGCTCAAAGCCGTGGTGAGTCTCAGCTCCAGGGCTCAGAGCAGCAGCAGGCTGTGACCCGAGGCCATCTGGTGTCCTTGGGCTCTCTGTAGGAGTCTGGTTGGCAATTTCCTCTTGATTTGGAACTTTCAAAATTGTCTCAGGCTGGCAGTGATTCCTCTGAGCTGAGAGATCTCTCTGCGGACTGTGTCAAGGCAACAACAATCAGTTTTTGAGATCATGCCTGTGTATAAACAATCTTTTGAACAAAAAAAAAAAAATGGATATTTCATTTTAACAAAGCTATCAGTTATTAGATTTTGTTAAATAGAAACAAAAGACTCATGGAAAAGTCATACCTGCCAAGGTATCAAATCCTCTTGCTGTTGTCAGGGAAGCTAACAACACTTCGTCTTTACCTACTCTAAACACTGCTCTGAAAGAGCTGGATGTTTTTCAGCCTGTAGGCAAATAAAACCAAGAAACTTGTAGCTTTGAAGCTTAATTTATGAGAGCTGCATTGTACAATCTGTGCCATTGTTAGGACTTGGTTGCACAACCTAGCTCTGAACCTTGGCAAAGTTATCTGAAATGTTTTTAAAAACATGAAGTACTGATCTCTGCTCCAGCATTTCTGGGACAAGTGCTGAGCATGGCTATGGCCCAGCTAAGATTTGCTATACAGGCTTTAATATTCCAGAACAATGTCAGCATCAGGTCCCACAGTCCTGATGAATATCTCAACTGTTTTTACTTTGTTTTAGTCTGTAACTATCTGATCTTAACAAAAAAGATTAGGAGGAAAGGTGTGAAAATGTGCATTTACTGATCAAACCACAGCTGAAACTCACACAGAGACACTGAGACCCATTGAAATTGTGCCAGATGCTTTCTTTTTTATGCAGAAAAATGAACATGGAAGTTTGTGGGGTTTTTATCAGCAATCAGCTTAGAGAAATCTCATTTCATTTTTCTCATTAATAAGCTTTTCTTTCTTTTTCCTGACCCAGAAACTGCTAAAACGATTACAACAGCTTCCACTAATGCATCTTGTAGGTGGTCTTCAGCAAGTGGGAGCAAAGGTGGATGAAAAAAGGAGGGAAGAGGCAGCAGGGATTTCTCTAAAAGCAGTTCTAATATTTGTCAGCAGTTGTGCTGAGTATTGTTTCTGCCTTTGTGTTGTGTTAGGTTTTTGGTCAATGCCACTGAGTTGTTTTGCCTCTTGAGAACTTCTGTTTGGAAAAGAGCAATGTCAAAGTCTGTATGCAGCCCTGCCTGGCTCCTGGGAGGGCTCTGGCCAACAGCAGTGGAAAGCAATGCAAATTCTACAGAAAATACTGGAATGACACAGGATTTGTACTGGCTGACAGAAAGCACTGCTGGATCTGCAGCAAGAGGCAGAGTGTTAGGCCTGCATCAGAGCTGCTGCTCTGCCCTGGCCCAGGAGGCAGCCCAGGGCACTGAACTTGTGGTGAAAGCATTATTACAATCTTTCTGACTCTCAGGAGATGCAGAACGTGACAGAAAGCCACTTGTGTAGGTGACTGGATCAACGTAAGGATGAAATTGCATACACATTCTCTGGCAGTCCGGAGAATTCCCATCAGTGAGGCATTTGCATTAGCAACAAACCTCCCTCAGCCCCTGTGGCTTGCAGAGCAGCCGGGTGTGAAATGGGAACGTTTCTGATGGAAAAAGGCACCTGGGGGATTTCCTGCATGAACATGAGTCTCTGCTCTCACTGGTATAATTAAACATGTAAACATAAAACTGTGCTGTTGAAAGTGGCTGTGGATAAGATCATGTTCAAGAGCACTGATTCTGTAATGCTGGGTGGTTTGTGTTTGTGAATGAGGCTGGTGAACCCTTTGAACAGGTGGCTTTGTTTGGATGGACTCTTGAAGGGAGAAACTCTTGTAGCCTGTGGATTCCTGCTCATTCTCCCTGGGAGCAACAATGGAAGTCAGAGCACAGACCCAGTTCACCAGCTCCTACTATCACAGTTTCTCACCTGGCTCGAGCTACACAAGGGTTAGACGTGGGCTGGCCTTTCCTTTAAATTGTCCCCACACTGTCACTACTGCTGCATCAGAGGCTGAAAACAACCTGCATTAGTGTAATCTTTTTTTTCTAGGCTTCCTGCTTCAAAATTTATTTGCTATAATCATCCCCATGTTCTGACATATGTCCTGGTCCAGGAAACTCAGTGTCTGGGTGAAGGTTTTGCTCCACACACACACACAACCTGGACAGCTGCAGTAATCAGAATTTTTCACCCACTTTTGCAGGCAAGCAAGTGAAAACAGCCACTCAAAATTAATTTATAATGTTCAGTTCATTAAATCCTTCTTTAATCCTCTGCCAAAAGCAGATGTGTGCAGATGTAACCAGGTGCTCAGCAAAATAAGCAAATCACTCTTCTGTCAGCCCCACATGTCAGAACACCATGGGGTTTATAAGCTGTGGGGAAGGAGGTTGGAGCTGGATGTCACTGCCCAGGCACAGGGACAGGGACTGTGGCCAGGGGGATGTGCTCAAGGCTGGGGGGGGATCTCAGCCAGTGAGCCCTGGTGGGCAGAACCCCATCCCCCTGCAGCTGGGGGGACCCAGAGTCCCTGGGGCTGCCCCTGCTCCTGGGGGTGGGAAGGCTGAGCTCCCCCAGAGAGAGAAATCTCCTCTGCTGCCAGTCTGCTCATGCTGCTGGGAGGTTGCATCCAGGGCACAGCTCCTGCAGGGGAGATCCATCTCTCCAAAAAAACCCAGCTGAACCTTTCCTATTGATCTTCCAGCTCTCTCCAAATAGGTGTTTCCCTCTCTCAGTACATCTTGTGTCAAAATCTGCCTACTTGGCAATTCCCTGGGTAAGAAGTAAAGAGCAGGCTAGCTCCTTGCTGAATTGATACTATTTATTCTAACTACATGTGTGTGTGGCACATTTAGCAGAGAATAATATATCCAAATTGTTTACCTTCTAGCAAGGAATCTGTGAGATGGAAAGGCTGCCCTGGTTATTGGCTTTTCATGCAATAGGCTCATGTCCACCTTGGAGCCCTCATTCACAGGAAAACCTTTTAAAAAGACAAATGAAGGCATTTAACAAATATGCTCTTTGTAGAAATGAAATCAAACTTTGGCATCTATCCTCTGCCTACTTATGTGTGAGCACTTCACTTCCACATAGCTCTTCTTATCCACAGATTTTTAAGTATGTGAGGTTAGGCTTATAATTGTTTTCTTAACTCTGGGGAAGACTAGGCACTGATTTTTTGTCCAAAATCAGTGACAAAGCCACAGATAAAATTAAGACATGTAGTTTCACTGGTGCAATAGAAGAGAAGAAAGCAATTAGTATATTACTCAAGTTAGATCATTACTACTTATTGTGATGTCTTCTATTTCAGCCCTGCTTTTCCTCCCACAGGGGAGTGACAGACTTTTCAGTGCTAACCAAACAGACTTATAAGAAAATTCACTCATTGCTGATATTCTTGCAACCTGATCTGAGCAGATTTGCTGGAATTTCAGGGTTCTGCCCCACTGATCTGCAGATGCTGAGCAGCACGTGGAGTGGCACAGGTACTTGGTGCTGCCAGAGGGTCCCTGGGCTGCCTGGGGCATCTGGGTCTCAGTGGTGCACTGTGACAAAAGGATTTACCTTGCAATGTGTTGCTCAGGTCCCCCCCAGTGCTGAGATGTCTCTTTCCTGCACTGTGAGAGATCCATGGCAACTTTCTGCTCCCAGCACTCCCACCAGGCACAGTGGTGGGTATCTCCTTCTGTCTGTCCAGGGCTGTTGGTCCTTCAGGGCTGATGCTGCCCAGTCCCTGAAATTCCCCACGTAATGATACATGTGTCTTATCAGGACTTGGAGTGTCCAGAAGCATTTGTACAGTCATTGTCCTGTCTTGCTCAACCTTGGATGTCTCAGGCTCTGGGACAGAAAAAGAATAATTGGAAAAGTCCAAAGTTGTCTCTGTTGATGTTTTGTCAGCAGAGTCTTTAACCCTCCTTGCTGCATTCAGTCTCTTAGTTGCCTTCTCAATCTTTTCTGCAAGTTCCTTGGCTAGGTTATGTATGGCTTTCACTTGATCCTGTTTACTTCTGTATGGAGAAATTGAATCCTTGAAGTAAGGTTTTGCATCTTTCTTAGGAAGGGAAAAGCTCAGAGGAGGTGTATGGAGAGCTTGGGGGGAGAAGTCCTTCAAGTCGTCACATTTCAGAGGACTGAGACACCAGTATTCTGACTCTAGTGGTGCTGGAGAAGTTAATGCCACTCTTTTTTTAGGTGATTGAACTGTCTGTAGAAGTTGATTCCTACTTAAATAAAAAGGAGAAATGAATGTGACATTATAACGACCAAGTAACAGCAGCTTTAAGCACACAGCAGTATCCTCAGCAAAAGTGCTTCACAAAAGAAAAAGAAACATATTTCCTTGTCTATAGATACATTTGTCAAATGACAGATTCAGGCTGGAGCATGAACTGCTGATAGATGCAGAGAAGAATCAGCCTGGGGCTGGCAAGGAATTATTCTTGCTTAAAAATACAAAGCATAAAAGCAGTCTGAAAAGTTTGCCTCGATCTGGATAGCAAGAGCATTAATTTGTGTTCTGTGCTCAAAGCACCCCCAGATGCTCCCAGGTTCTGTAACCCCTCTGGATTAGGGTGCAGTGAGGCTGATTTTAAGGTGAGATATGACAGTCCCTTGCTCTATTTTTTATAGTTTACTGCAGAGTACTCTGAAAAGTTTGCAGCATGTGCTGAGAAAGAGGCTTTCCAGGATGCTTTTTATGTCTGAGTACCTGTCTCTGTCACCTTTACTCAACAGAGTGCATGATTTATCCACCCAGGCCATGAAACTCCTCTCCAGGATTCCACCACTGCTTTGCTCCTGAAACAGAAGTGACCATTAATGTAAGCACTAAATAGCTGAACACCACAAGGGCAATATTTGGCTTTTGTACCCAGAGACCTTTGTGTGCCAAACAGCAAACCTGTTCTTGCAGCTCAAGCAATGGAGATTTCCAGACTTTAGGCCCTGAAGCCAGATCTTCTAACCTTACTACTGAGCCCAGCAGTTCTTGCCATAATTAGAAGCTAATTGCTCTGTTTTTCCATAAAAACCTTTTTACTTCCTGACACATCAAAGCATTTGTGTGAAGTGTTTCACATCCTACATGGTGCTGTACTTATCAAGAGTGGAGGGGTTTCAGTCTGCCAGTCCTTTATGACTTACCTGCTCAAGTTTACATTGAGAACTTTCTTTTGCAGAAGTTGTTTCTTCAGTGAGCTTGTGTATCTGGTCAGGACATGTCTTTTTTTTGATAGCTTCTTTCTGTTTCCTGTATACTTCTTGTAATCTCTTATTTCTCACCTCCATGGCCTGAACCAAAGACTTTTTCTCTTCTAGTCTTTTTTTCTTTCTTTCTTCATTCTTTCGGTACATAAATTCCTGAACTATTTCAGGGCTGTAGGGGTGAGGTTTTTTAATGTTTAATTTCCTCTTTGAAGGGTGCTTAAGGTTTTCTTTCTCAGATCCTTTCTGTGCAGGACTGCTTGAGCCTTTCTGTCTCTGAGGTGATGTGCTTTTTCCTCTGCTGCAGTTTCCTGAGCTGCTGGGCTTGGCTCCCTCTTTCATTAATGCAGATTGTCTCTTTACCCCACTGAAGGCAGAGGGAGTTATGGCCTGAGGTCCAGGTGAAGGAGAATGGATCCCTAGGTAATGCTGCAGAACTCCTACCTTTGGTTTTGCAGTATTTAGTAGGGAGCTGATGTGTCTGTGTGCATGATGATCCTGGCTTTGCCAATGCAGGTTCCTGAGTATTTGTTTTGTATCTTTGGTTGGTGCACTGCTGCCCCCTTCAACAGCTTTGCTGGGGGCAGCCACGCAGTTTTTGAATGCAGGGCTTTTCCCCACAGCTTCATTTCCCTTTTCTCTGAAGTTTTTTTCCACCACTGGGATGGTTACAAATCCTCTAACAGGTTCTGTGGAAAGCATTTTGAAAAAAACCATTGATGTTATCACTTAAGAGACATAGCAATTCCTGTATCAATCATGTGCATCTCACAACCTGCTTCCTTTAATAGCTCTGAGGCCCATTTGCATGTGTAGCCCAGGCTTGTACATCTGTTGTAAAATCTGTCGTGTTCTAGGCAGAAGCTAAATTTGTAAGTGTGAAATCAGAGGTTGCAGTGGCCAATAGTGCAACTGATGTGTAGTTTGTGGCCCTCCAGTATAAACAGAACTTAATACACATGGGCAGTGATACCTTTGACCTCATAAACCTCTTAGACTTAATTTCACTCATTTTAATTTATAAAATCTTTTGTGTGCCAAAACTAGTGAAGCAGAGGAGCAACTGTACCAAAGGTGTTTGCTGTGGTCTGTTCTTCAGCTGTGCTCCTCAGCTTTGGAAATGTAGGGGGTGGACCAAGCAACTTTCTAGCTAACTTCTGACCTTCTCTCCATGCAGAAGGACCAGGTAGCTTTGTACCTAAAACAGAGAATTTGTGTTTAATTGTTAAATGCTCACATGTTCTTTGAGAGAATTTTTAAACTCTGTTATAAATAGTGATTTGCAGAAATCACATTCAAGGTATGGGGAGATTGAAGAAGCTTCAGTCAAAGCAGGTCTGAAAAAACCTCTTGAATTACTTTGATAACAAAAATGTTTCCAATCACTTGGGAGGCTGGCACTCTGCTGGAATCTATTCACCAGCTGACAAGAGAGCTGGTTCCTGGCTCAGATGAGGGCAATGCACGAAGATTCAATGATTTCCTAAGGTTTTACCATGACCACTTTTACCATGACCACAGCTGAGAATGAAAATTCATCATAAACTTTAAAATCCCACTAAGCCTAAAAATAGACCAGTACTCTATAATATTCCTACCCATCGCGCTATTTGTAACATGATCAATCCTACAATTTGCATCATGATACATAGCATCAGACCCCCACATCACAAAATTCTTCTCGTACCTTCTCACATTCCTAATCGCCATACTCACCCTAACCATCGCTAACAACATATTCTTGCTGTTCATTGGCTGAGAGGGCGTAGGCATTATATCTTTTCTTCTAATCAGTTGATGGTACGGACGAGCAGAAGCTAATACTGCCGCCTTACAAGCAGTACTATACAACCGAATCGGAGACATCGGATTAATCCTAAGCATAGCATGACTGGCTTCCAATACAAACACCTGAGAACTCCACCAACTATCCCCCTCCCACATCCCAACCCTCCCACTACTAGGCCTTATTCTTGCCACCACAGGAAAATCCGCCCAATTCGGCCTACACCCATGACTACCAGCTGCAATTTAATACTTGACACAGTTCTTACAAATTTTACTCAGAAACCATTGACTTCCAGAGCCCTCAAGAACTCTAAGAGGAGGTCTGGACACCAACCTGAGAGCATTCGTCTATGATGGCAGCTGCAGACTGCTGGTACTTACTGGGAACCATCAGATTTGAGAACTGGAGGGAGGGGGATAACAAAAATATTCTTTTCCTTGTTATTACTTCAGACTCACTAGAGTAAAAAACCTCATTTTTAAAGTGGTGAGAATCAGCAGGATGCAGTGTGGAAGAATCAATGAACAACATAGGATGAGGGACAATGTATGATGCAAAAATAAATTATGAAATATGCAGCACAGACAAATTATTCTTGCTTAATAGGTGGTGTCCTGTAATAGACAACATTTATCACTGGTTTACTTCATCATTTCAGATTGCATTCACAGCACGCCAATACTTGCCCTGGCATAATTATGTATTTACTGCAAACACTTCTCCAGCAGAAAGCAGAGAAATCCTCTTCACCAAATTTGCCCCTGGTGAAACTATTCCATCTTTTTTCTTTTTTTAAGAAAGATTTTACTCTTACGTCAGTATCAGCCTCAAGGACATGGTTCAGTACTTAGTTCTGTACTTGGTCAACAAACTCACTCAGACCTTTCTAGTTCTGTCTGGGTCATGTCACAAAAGAAATTATGTTTTTCAGACAAGGAAGAACTTCACTGTGTGTGGCTGAAGTCACTTTCTATAATCACCTGGACTCAGCTGGGCAGCCTACAGGAATGTTTCACTAGAGCTGTGCAGTGTGGGGTCTGACACCAGGAACCATGGATAGAATTGCCAAAATCTGTTGGACTCAGCTGAGATCCATCAGAGTTTTTAATGAGACACCTTGCTGTCTTACTTTGTTTTCCAGCTTTGCAGCATTGAAAATGCAGGATGGATTTATTTTTATGCTGCCTTAGTTTCTGTGCATGCAACTGACAGCTTATATGAATACCTAACAACCTTTGCTTCACCATGTTGTCTAATTTCAATTAAATTTTTACATTATTTACACAGTGTTTATTATGCTAAAGTTCACGAGCAGGCTGCAATCCTGATGAGAGCACTTGCTAGAAGGAAATATTTGGATTTAAATATTCTCCTCTTCTTTTCTGCTTATGAACAGATGAATATTTTATGGCTGTTGTGACTTAATTTTTTGTTAACCACAGCAAATTTATAATTCATCAAATTCCTGAGTACTCTAGCTCTGACCTCTGCCCCTCATTCATCTCATCATAGCCCTGCCTTGGCTCTTCCACTGACAGAAACTAATAGCCAATAAAGACACCATGACACTGGCAGTTACAATGATGAATGCTCCATGTGCCATGCTCTTATTATGACCCCCACTCAGAGGAAGATCAAGCCATTTTTCAAACAATCCATTAAAACAAAAAAACAAAAAAACAAAAAAAAAAGGAGGGAGAAGGAAATTATTGTATATTTCATGCATTTTAAATAGTACTTAGGTAGCAGAGCATGAGGTGCCACCATGTTCATCATTTCATCTGCACAATATTAGACAGTTTGGGGTTTTTTCTTGCTGTACACACCTGGGCTGGTGTAAAATCCAACTGCTCTGGGTGAGCAGTGCCCACAGCACTTCCACTATTTGTCTTGTTCCCCAAAGAGTCTGAGTGAGACCATTTCCTCTGTAAACTGCATTAAATGAGTAAAATTACTCCAGTAACTTAAATCTGCACTTAGATCCTGGAACCTGATTACTGGTGACTGGAATTCCTGTTCTCACTGTTGACTTCATGGTAAGGCTGGGGATAATTCATCCAGCTTTTCCCTACTTTGATTCAGTACCTATTTTGCAGGCCAGGAAATTCCTGCCTTTTGGTGGCACTCTTAATTCATTAGCAAACATGGAACTGAGCAAGTGACAGCCAGCTCTTCCCCCCTGGGACATTTGGCTTATTTTTCAGTGACAAAAAGTGGAGTCCTGTGGCCAGCCTGATAGCCCATCCCAAGGACCTCAGCACGATTCACCAGCACCTCACCTAGAAATTCAGCTTTGTGCTGCCAGTTGTCACCTTCTGCTTCTGAACAAATGATTCTTTTTTCCTGTTCCCTCAGTGGTTTCCTTGTTACCTGCTTGGTATAAGCAGGCCCTGTTCCTTGGCTGTGGGTTGGAGGATTTGGTGACTCCACAAGATTTGTTTGTGTAATTTCTCATCCTTACCTTTACCTGTCACTGCTCTCTCCAGGACAGAGGACTTGGGTGGAGGCTTCTTCTGGCTTTGCATTACAGTTCTCTGTGCTGAGCTTCTCTTTCTTCGGTCTTTAATCAAAAGGGGAAAAAAAACCCACAACAAACAAACAAACAAAACAAGAACCAGAGGAAAGGGTTAGTGCACAGCTAACACAAGCATGACTGCTGCCACCAACCCCCCAAACCCAGTCCCATTCACTTGGAACACCAAAGCAGGAGTCACTGGGGTGTGTGACAGGGATCCCAGTGCCCAGTGGATTAATGCTGACACTGTTACAGCAGTGAGACTCAGCAGGTACAGCCTTGCAGCTGCAGTCCAGTTCTTGTCCAATATCTGCTCAGTGATCCTCGAGGGCTGAAAAGTTGGCCAAGAGGGGAGGCTGACAGCCCCAGCCATAGGGTGCCCATGCTCTCAGGCTCATGCAGCCTCATTGGAGCCTTCACACTGCAGTGAGAGCTGCAGAGGAATGGTACTACAGCCTGAATTTAGCAGCAGAGGAATAAGGATAAGGAAATCCCATAATATTTGCTTTGGGATCCACACTAGTTCCACTGAATGAACTTAAATCCCCTGCAAGGCCTCTGAACTACACAATTCCTGCTTTAAATGCCTCTGATGACTTTCCACACTACTGTGCTGCTGTTTCCCATTTCAAGCTTTATATCTGGCAAAAGGGAAAATGTGTGAGGAAACAAGAGGAAGGAATGGATTCACAGAATTTTATTTCACTCTTTTGTGGAAAGAAATCTCTAATTTTGTGCATGCTGAGGAGTAAATGCAGTGGAGAAGCAAATTCAGTAACCAGGCTGATGTGTGTAGCACAGGGATGGTTACAGCTCCCCCAAGGGCTGCAGGAATAAATGAATTTATCACATGCCCAAAGTTGCTGCCCAGCATAAACCAAAGTGTGGGGTGGAAGCTGTGTGGGTGCACAGATTCAGGCTTTCTCTGTAGATGCCAGGCAGGTACTGACCTCTGTGAGGGGGAGCAGGAGGAGCAGACACCACTCTGCACACCTTTCTCTTCAAGGGTCTTTTTTGCTGTGGCTCCTCAGCACAGGCAGGAATCAGGGACTTCTGCTCCTCAGCTGCTGTTTGCTGCTTTAGCCTCTGCTCCTGGATTCTCTTCTTGAGTTCCTCTAACTTCTTTTGGGGTGATTTTTTCCACAGCTTTTCCAGCTTCTGATCACTGGGCTTGCTGGCTGATGAAAGGTGAGATGTGGGAGGCAGGACAGCCTCAGGAATGGGAGCATTGCTCCAGCAGCCATGTGGGACAGCAAGGAAGGTGCTGTTCCCTGCAGAGGGGAGAGGTGAGGGCTGCAGAGAGCACGGAGATTGTTTCCTTTGTACTGTGCAGCCTCTTGAATCTGTCTGCTCCCTGAAATTGTCACTTCTTGGTTCCTCCAGGGTCTTTGAAGGAGATCGTGTCCCAGCTGTGCCTTCACCATCTGCAGCCTCTCTCCAAGGAGGGTCCCTCCTGGGGGACAGAGGGCTCATTCTGGATGGGGCAGAGCTCACAGCAGGGCCCTCGAGGAAATTGGTCTGGGAGCCAGCAGGGCTGAGAGCAGCACAGTTTCCCTTTCTTAAGAAAAAGAAAAACAAAACCAAGTATGTAGAACACATTAAAGAGTTCTGCTAATAGGAATGGCAGTTTTGTTTCTAGAACATGTTCCAGTGGTGATCTCAGAGTCTCCACAGGAGCAGCATTTTGCCACTTATCAGCAGTTTGGCAAACAAAGATAATCTTGGGAGAGTGCAAAGCAAACCCTGATCTGATCTGAGTTATCACAAGTGTGGGCAGATAGACACAGAGATGAAGTCAGGGTGTTGGCTGTTCCAGTGGTTTGCTGGTCAGTATTTATGACAGTGAAACTGTTGGGTGGCTTTTTCTTTTTTTTCTAATAAATAGTAAGGTGCTAATCTTATTCTGAAGTCCTGCATCCCTGATTTTTAAAACTCATTCTGTGCACCTTTGCCTCTCATCCACTGAATGCTGTACATTAAGGTTATTATTTACCTGCAGGTTGAAGGGATCTCATTGCTCTTTTTCTCATCCAGAGCTGTTTCATCTCTGTTCATCTCACCATCTACAGGGCAGTAAAATTATGTCAATGTCAAAATGTCAAAAAGGTTCTTCAACCATTCCATTAAAACATTCATTTGACTGGGGATTATTTCCCAGACAAATCTGGCCCTTTGAACACCTGGGTACAATTTTATTCATATTCATTAAAGAGATTGGTACTGATCTGATAAAGATGCCAATGTTGCAGCTCTGGGATGGCAAAGGGAGAGCTTGTTCTGAAACCTCTGTGTACTCTGTGCCACCCAGGGCTAAGGAGAGGCTGAGTATTTGGTTACTCACAGTAACCCCTGCTGCCCTTAACACCCTGGGTCCCAGCTCCTTCAGTAGATGTGAGCTCCACCAGGTCACACTGTGCCTCTGTCTGGAGATCTTTCCAAAGAGCCTGGATGTGGCACTGAGTGCCATGGGCTGGGAACCACGGGGGGAGTGGATCAAGGGTTGGACTTGATGAGCTCTGAGGTCCCTTCTAACCCAGCCCATTCTATGATTCTATGAAAATGCAGCATTTACATCACTTCAGTTAGCTCTAGGGGAAAAAATAGCAAACCTCAGAGGTAAGCACAAGTGACTTTTACTTTGCTGTAGCTGGTGGGTATTAATGCTGCATCTTTAGCCTGAGCTCTTTCCAGCAAAATGTGACTCCTTGTGCATTGTGAAATCATTCTGGGAACAGTAGTAGATAGCTCATTAAAATATATCCTTTATTCATAGGAGAGCCTTCCATCATCTTCTGTCACCTTTCCATCCCTCCAGCACCAAAGCAGTCCCCCATCTCAGCAGTTTCCCAGTTACTCAAAACTCACCAAAGCTTTTTTCACTCCAAAGCTTTCTTCTGGCTGCCTGTGATTTGGCACAACTCCATGTTTGATGATAACATTTGTTTTCAATCTGTTGTAGCTGTGAAAAGACAGATTTTTCTTTTGAAGTGAGACATATGTTTTTCTGGGGTTTTTTTTCCCATGGTAGCCTTTTTGCTGGCATACACTGCTTCTTTGATTAATTTTGCAGCTCCTAGTTACTCTGTAAACACTGGCATGTCTGAGCATGTTCCATGTGCTATTTCCTACAGTTGGAAAGAATGCAGCTGACTGGGAAGGTAACAGATGAAACCACCTCTCTCCGTTATTTACACTTGGTATGGATCTATGCCTCAGGTTTTTACCAGGGATTCTCTGGTGTTTTTAAAACCAGCAGTAACTGGAAGGAACCCCAGCCAACAGCAACTTCAGCTGAGTGATACCAGTGTCAGGTCTTGACTGTGCCAGTAACACTCTGTGATTGGGATAATATTATGCATTCATCCAAGTAATTTCACTGCTACAATTGCAGCTGCTGTGCCTGATTTAAACATTATTATGTTTCCCATTAAGATATGGAGGCTTCAGAGGTTGTGCCAGCTCAGTGGGTATCAGTAATTATTGTGCTAAGGGCTTCAGCCAAAAACAACCAAAGCCTTCATCTGTTCTTGTCATTAATTCTGGAGAATGTTGTGAAATTTGGTCAGATTCCTTGCTTTTCTTCTTATCCTCTTTTTGTCACTTAGCTAATTATGAAAGAGGTTATATTTTCACTGCTGAAGAGCAAACAAAATGGCATGGGTTGGTTGCTTTCAGTTATCTTATATCCAGGAAAGCACAGGTAGCTGACAGAGCACAATAAAAGCAAGGAGACAGCAGAGTTCCCTGCACATACCACTGCTTTGGCTTTCTGAAGACTCTTCCAAGCCAGAGCCACATCTGCAGAAGAAAAAGATAAAAGGTTTGAGCATCTCTTCACACGTGTCTTCACTACAGACTGTTTCCCCTCACACCCAAACCAGAACAGATTCCAGAGCTGGTGGCTGAAACACAGACCTGCTCCTGAACAGTTGTGCCTGGACTGCTTTTATATGGAGCTTGTTTGTAAGGTGTGTTTAGTTCTGCCAGACCTAAAGCTCTCTGAGATGTGTTAGTGCTCAGTCAACAAAATCCTCACCAGTATTAGCTGGTAGGTTTGCAAGTATTTGAGAAAGGCTGAGCTGACTTTTCCCATTTCAATCCTGTTCAGTAGCAGTGACATAAAATCCTACAGGATTGCTTGTGGGAGTAAGAATGGCTCATGTCTTTTTTTACAGAAAAAACAAAGCAACACATCAGCTACAGAGCAGCTCCTGGTGTGGGTTTATTGCATACATTCAGTAGCAATTGGGTCTTGATGATTTCAGGCTGAAGAGACTGACAGAGCAGATTTCTGTTAGAAAGCAGCATGAAATGGGAGTTTTGGTGTTGCTACAACCACAGTTACAAACCTGTTCATCAGACTTCGAAGTATTCCCCCCAGTGTGTCTGAAGTCACACAATCCAGTTTAAACAGAGCACCAAGGTTCTTCAAAGACCAATAAGTCTTTGGTTTAAAATAAAGTTATCCCAGCCTCTGCTGTGACCCTACAGAGGAAAACATCAGCTTATTGCCCACATACCAGCTAGATCTGATTCTCCTGGTGCCAAACTCTTATCCATCTTCCAGCTGTGCTAGGGATCTTCTTACTTGCTATCCCTGTCTGAAACAACCACACACAGGACATGTCACTGCTGCCCTTTGGGAGCAGTCTAGGTCATTTTTATGCCTATACATGCTTTCTGCCCATAAAGATCCTCACATGGTGTTTGCACATATTACCTGTTATTATTAATTTTCTTAGCCTTGTGAGGAAGTCTTGGGGAGAGACAGGGACATGACCCAGGTGGTAAACGTCCAGCACCCTGAGGAGCTGCCCTGGGACCTCAGGAGCCTTGCATGGACTTGAGGCAATGAGAGTCATCTCCCCCTTGAGCCTGCTGAACACTCACCTTCTGAAGCCTCAGCCATGCATGGAACTGAGTCTCCACTTGGAGCTGTGCAAGAGCATCCAGAGAAGCACTTTAGAGATGAGCTGTGGGAGGGCTGCAGTGGTTAATCCCAGATGCCAATTCCAAAGGAAGCTGTGAGAAAGATACCAGCACGGAACATCCCATTCGCTTCTCCTTCCCTGGGCTGAGCCATCCACAGGCACCAGCTCCCTGGCACCAGCTGGGAATTCTGAAGTTCCTCTGAGACAAGCACCAGGTCAGTCCTTGCCCTGTCCACAAGCTCTGGGAGGTGTGGGAGGACAGCCAGAAGAGTCCCAGCAGCCCAACCACCATCCAACTGCCTCACCTTTGTTTGAGCCCCTCTCTGCAGGGCACCAGTAGCAACAGCACAGGGAGACACTCCTAGGAACAGAGGAGAAAACAAACATCATCAAGAGGAGCCTGGAAGGCTGATCTCAGCTTACAAACATGTGGCAAGATGCCAGCAGCTTTCTTGACAAGCCTTTGGGTCCTTCTCAGGGTGTCTGGCAGTCTGGGTGTGACCATCACCGGGGCTGCTGGCTGCAGAGTTGAGGGCTGGGCAGCAGAGGAGCAGAGCAACCAACCTGGAACCCAGATGGAAGCAGTTCTGCAGTTCTGGGATGGAGAGAGAATATGGAGCAAAGGGAGATACCAGACCTATCTGAATCCTCCTCCCAGAGGACCCGTCCTCATTGCAGGGCACCTCTTGCCATCCCAGGACACCTCTCCTTACACCTTCTTCTGTGGGCTCATCCCACCTTTGATCCTGTTCTCAGAAGCACTTTCTGTGACACCTGAAGCCCTGGTCTCAAGAGCAGGGATCTTAATTCCTAATATTGGCTTTTATTTAAGAAGTAACACAAAAAGGGTTTCTGGTCTTAGTGATTATAAAGAAAAGCTCTAGAACACAGAGTAAACGTGTGCCGAAGCCTCAGGCAGGGCTTGTCCACCTTTGTGGGTGCCACTTTTTTCAGGTGTCACGGCTTTAAGTTTAGCTATTGGAAATCTGGGGGCAGCCGTTCTGATTCCTCAGGTCATGCTGTTACCTCGCACCTCAGACCAAGCAGCGAACACTTCATCCCGCTGACAGCAGAGGGCAAACTCAGCTCGCAGACGGGAGATGAAGCGCTCACAGTGCTGGGAGGCTCCTGGCTCCTTTCTGCCAGAAAAACACAGGGAGTGGCAGTTTTCACCTTGGTCAAAGACACCCTGGAGTGGGAGCAGCAAGGCTTTCACTGTAGCAGTGATTCAATCTCCTCTGCAATTTCATACTCAGACTTTTCACAGAGCGTCTTTCTGATGGGCTTCAGTGGGCAGTGATGTCCTGGACTGAGGGCTGCCAATGCATTTGTTAAACCTTCCCAAAATCATGACTGCAGACAGCCAGGCATCCTTTGAGACAAACCCCAGTTTGTGAATTTGCCTTCTGTTTGCATGCTGCCCATAAATTGTGTTTCTGCAGCTCTTTGCCCCAGAGCTACTCCCAGCTCATTCCTGGATCTGTGGTTACAACCAAACTCCTACAATCACCATGTAATGAAGGACCAAGACTTGGCTGAGCATTTGGTCAGTTCAGATGTTCATGGAAGGCACGTGAATACCATGAAAACAAACAGGGAGAAAACACGTTTCTTGTTACCCTATGGCTGTGGGCATCTTACTGCTTACTGCCATGGGCTGAATATCAGCAAGAGCCCTAAGAAGAGGCTTTGTGTCCTCTTGTAGGTCCCACCTCACTGCAGAGCAGAGGAGCCTGGTGTACTGTTTCATCAGCATTTTGGATAATAGTGATTCTTGGCTCTTTTTTTTAGTATTTTATTTTTTTCTAATTTATGTCCTCAGTTATTTGCTCATGCTTTATAATTCTACAGATTTGCTTTAAGCAGCAATGTCAGTGTTGTAAGTGTTTGTTATTACTGGAAAGTACTCAGATGGTGAGGCAAGATACCAACACCACATCCTTTCATCTACATGGATCCCTGTGGTCTCTAGAGGAGGAGTTCTGAAGAACCAGACTCAGACTGCTTAATCTAATTAATGTCCCTGCAGTCTGGGCTCAGATATCTCCAGCATTTCAGCTTTTCAAGGCTAACCAAACAAGCAATTCCTGAGCTGCAGAGTGGAGTGACAAAGTTCCCGTTTTGAGCTGTTCCAAGCCAATGTTTTGGCCTGATGAGAGGTTTCAGTGCTAGGAATGCAGAGCTTGTCCAAGAACAGAGCCACAGCTGCTCAGGATGCACAAATGCTAAAAGCCTTAATTGCAGTCTCGGGGTTCACAAGCAGCCCCTGTGCCAAGAGAACTGATCCACCCATGACAGAGAACAGAAATGTGAAAGCTCAGCAGTGGGAGGGCCACCTCAGTGAGGATCTGGAGAGATGGGAAAGCTGTGACAGTAACCAGGAAAGCCCAGGGCTGGTCCCAGGCTGGGGGCTGATGGAAGAGCTGAGTGTAGGGGCTGCTGTGTGCTCTGCATGTGCTGGGAGAGGCAGAGCTGCTCAGCCCCTCAGGTCACACTGACATCTCTTTTGGCAATGTTTTTTCTCAGCAAGCTGTTGGAGCTGAGGAGAGCCAGGAGAGTGACAGATTGCCAGTGTGTTATGCTGCACATCTTGAAGTGTTAGACCACAAATCTGCTGAGAGATGAAGGGAAACCTAGTGCTGGGCCAGATCCCACTTCTGCAGTGTGTGAAACTCCCCAGTCAGGGAGCCAAGAGTGAGCTGAAGCAAATGCATTTGGATTTGTATTTTAGCAAAATGAGACAGTTGTGTCAGGCAGTCCTGGCCTGATGGCTCCATGGATCCTCTCACTTGGAACTAGGACAGAATTAGGCCCCACGTTTTCATGGGAAATTAGGCCCCACTCATGGTATGCTGTGATGCATCAGCCCTCAAACCCTGAGTTTCACCTGCAGATACTCAGGCTTCCACCTACTTGTTTTAGCAAACTAGAACACAGGCTATCATATCCCTGGTGGAGGTTTGACAAACCCCATCTTAGGGATTTTCTGGAAAGGATATTGTAAAGTTTCTTGCAGCTAAGAACATGCCAAGAGGGATGCTGCTAACCCATCACAAGGGATTATCCCACAGAGAGCACCTTGTCCAGACATCAAACTCTACTTTTTCTCAGCCAGGAGCATCCCCAACCATTACACCCCATGCAGAGGGTGAAGGGGGACAAGAAGTGCCCAGCACTGCCAGACTGTGGCACTCTGTGAGCTCCAACGTGGTTTTCTGCTGTTCCTGCAAGGCAAAGTGGGCTTGGGAAGTGCTGGACCTTGTGCCAGGCTGCTTAGAGTCTGGAGGTTCGTTTGATGTGGCTCAGGCTGCAGGATCACCTCCCAGACCTTTCAGTTTCTGCTGTTGTGCACTGGCACAGTTTAGGAAATATTTAAACCAATAACCCACAAGGCCCAGCAAAATTCAGGAAGTTTATGTGTGTGTGAACCAAGCTCAGAACCCCCCCTCAGTCTCTGGTTTTTAACAGTTGCAAGCAGGCAGCTGTAGTTTGCCCCCACCAAATACACTCCCAAGGATTCTTCTTTCCTTCTTTCCTTCTTTCCTTCTTTCCTTCTTTCCTCCTTTCCTTTCCTTTCCTTTCCTTTCCTTTCCTTTCCTTTCCTTTCCTTTCCTTTCCTTTCCTTTCCTTTCCTTTCCTTTCCTTTCCTTCCTTTCCTTTCCTTTCCTTTCCTTTCCTTTCCTTCCTTTCCTTTCCTTTCCTTTCTTTCCCTTCCTTTCCTTTCCTTTCCTTTCCTTTCCTTTCCTTTCCTTGTTTGCTCTGTGTGCCCAGCTTGAGGAGAGTGTTGTGAAAACTTGTCCAGCTAAAAGAAAAGGAAATGGTACTTGTTTGTTGGTGTTTTGGTTTTTGGGTGGTTTGGTTTTGTTTCTTTTTACAGTGCCTGACTAAACAATCTATGTTATAAACCACATTTCTCAGCAATTCTCAGTTAGCAAACAACCAAAGCACAAATCTAGACTTTGGCTGCAAGCTTGATGTGACACGAATTTTGTAGTCAGCTTATGGTAGGAAGAGGCAGATGATGAAAAAAACCAAAAAAGGTGTATTTCTCTGAAGTCTGACAGCCAAGGGCCCATTCCTTCCCTTTCATGCAATCTGTGACAAAACGGGAGCTGAAGTTAGAAGGGACAAAAAAAAAAAAAAAAAAAAAAAGACAGTTAATAAATTGGGATTGGGAATGAACCTGCAAAGAGCTTAGGGTTGACTACTACATATTAAAATAATTCCTCAGGGTATTTATCGTCTCTCAGATCAGCAGCAAAATCAGCCTGAGATGAATGGGCTGCCCTGCTCCCCATGCCTTGGCACAGCTCCTGAGAGAAAACACAGATTTCTTTCTCCACAGGTGACGTTGCACAACAACAACCTTCATGTAAAACACTCAGAGATACGGAGGGAGGGGGCTGACCTTGCCTGCAGAGGTTTTTTCCTGCTACTGCTGATCTGATTTCTTTCTTTTTTTTTTTTTTTTTTTTTTTTTTTTTTTTTTTTTTTTAAATCCCAGCAGCTCCTGCTGTTTCCCATGCTGGTAGCAATGAGCAGATGCTTTTCCCATGACCTGTGTCATGTGCTGAGTGCTGGAGGGACCTCAGCCCCGCTGCTGGTGGGAGGGCTCTGGGAGGCTTCCCCAAGCCGAGGGAGGGATCTGCTGCCACACAGATGCGTTCCCTTTGCAGTGATGACAACACAGGGAAGTGCTGAGCTTCTATTTTCCTCTTGATGCCCTAAAATAACTACAGAAATGTGTGTCAGGGAAGAACCAGAGCTCCAGAGTATCTGCATCTTATGCTGCGTGCCAACTAGTGTCTGGAAAAGGGCAAGTGTTCTCTTTATGTGCTAATAGATATAGATGATATACATATATGTATATATATCATCCAGTTACTGGGGGGAAGGGTGTCAAGATAGGAAATAGCACTCCATGGCCAATTTGGGTTTTTTCCTATCCATAGGAGATTGTGTGAATGGAATCTGAAGTGAAGTAGGGGGGTGAGGGGGCTGCCTGCTCTGTGCAGCTCAACGTGGGAGGGTGCAGGATTGCCATGGAAACCCTCTGTAAAACCCTCTGTAGTAAACGGGGCTCTCCAGCTGCATCAGAGGATTTATAGCACCAGGCTGGGACTAGGCAGTGTAAATCAGCACCCTGCAGGTAAACTGACACATTTCCTTGCACATTGTCTCCATGCTTTGTAAAATGAGAAAAGGAAGGGTAGGTGGGTGGGGAGAATCACAGGAGTGCAAAGTTAGGAAGTGTCTTAGAGCCTGACCTAAACCCCACAGAAACTGATGCCAAGATTCTTGTGAGTTTTGGGGAGGGCTGGACCAGGCATGCAACAAGCAGAGCAGGAGGCACACGGATGCCCCATGCCTGTGACCAACGAACTCAGAGAGAGGGTTTCCCTGCTTGCAGTCTATTCCCTGCTTGCACAGCCCTGGACCCTCCAGCTCAGGAGCAGAGCCCAGTGTGTGCTTTCTGCTTGAAGCTGGGGAGGAGCCCATGTGGTGAAGACCTCCAAAGTAGCTTGGTACACCTAGAGCAGGCCAAGTGTGCAGTAAGTCATAATCAGTGCTTCTGTAACAAGGGGTCTGGTGTGTGGGGAATGATTTACTGTTTTCAGATGCTCCCATGTATTGACATTCAAGGACAGTGATGTATGGAGTGCTATGAGGAAGCAACAACATTATTTTTGCAGTGCTGCCTTCATCCCCATGCAGCACCAGGGCCTGAGTGGCCGTGCCACAACATCTTCTCCTGGATCAGACACCACACACCATCTGATCCTGCTCCCAGGATTAGTTAAATGCAATTTACATGGAACCCCCACGGGGCCAGTGTGGTCATTGCAGTGCTTCAGTATCTCACTTGTTGTCATATCTTGTAACAGAGATCAAAATCTCCTTTTCTTGTCATGTGTGCTGGGCTTACTGTGACTGGATTTAAATATGCAGAGTAGTACATACCTGGGTGTATTTGTGACATTAAATATGAGGGAACATTCCTTGGGAGCTGGACACAACAAGCATCCCAGCAGCAAAGACTCTGTCAGTGTGTTTTTCCCTGCTCCACAGCTTTTTGTTCCAGTGCTACTTTGTTTTGCTTCAGCATTTCAGCAAAGCATCAAACAGGTACCAAAACTGGAAAGATTTCAGCTTCTGCCATCAAGAGTTTTCTGTTCAAAATCCAAATAGTTAACTAAAAATCTGGGAATTGGGTCCTCCTGTTCTTCCTCTGCTGCATCTCTGTTTCTTCACCACTGAGTCCTGCCCACGCAGAGGATGCTGCCAGACAGAGCTTCCTCTTCCCTTTTGCAGGTTCTCCTCTCTGTAGTGCTTTCCTTGGACCTTCAGTGCTTTTCAGAATCTTGGCAGTTCTTTATCTCCACTCAGCAATTTGCAGACCATCAGTCTCAGACCTGCAAATGACATAATGAGAACTTTATCTAATAATTCCCTCTCAGGGCATGCTGGTCCCTTGGGGTGTGTGCAGATGTCCTGTGACAGCACAGTTCTGGTGCCAGAGCCTTGTACCAGAGCTGATCTGCTCTGCTCTGGTTAGAACTCTAGCACTGGTGAATACAAGAGCAGAAAAGCTTTAGATATCCCACTTACCAACAGCAGTCCCCGGGGCTATTGACCCTCTGCTCAGAAACTCACCCAATTCCCCTTGATTATATTTGCTTTATCACTAAGTGCCAAGCCAAGGTGTTGTCCATGAAGAGGCAGCAGGGTAAACTAACAGCACAGCATAACCTCTGCCTTGTTACGCTCTGCCAAGGAAGGTTGCCCTGAGGTTTGCCACAGCTCCATTGCTGCTCTCCCCTGGGATGCTAGACAGCACAGTCATTTAACCCAAGAACCTTTATGGGTCTGGCTGGAATTTGTTTATCTGGCCTTCCCCCACCACCCCCACCCCCCCTCTCTTTGGACAATAATGTAAGGCAGCAAAATATTGCTTTATTATTGACAAATTTAATCTATGTGGAGCTAAGCACAAAGGAAAATAGATCCAAGCTGCATACCCACCTCAATGGAAAATAGCCATTTGTTTGAAGGCTGAATGCTCTGCTGATGGGAAGTGGTGCAGCCCTGTGCCAGGAAAGGGAGCAAATCCCCTTTATGGAAGTCCCTGAGGAATTTCTGTTTGCTTGCTGCAAAGTTGGTGGGTGTGTTACCTCCCTGACAGAAAGAACAAAGCCTGGACACCTGGAAATGTTGGTTATTCCCTGGCTAAGCCACTGCAGGAAAGAAATGCCACTGCTCTGCATGGATTTGGTAGAAAAACAGGGACTTGGTTAATTGTTCTGCCTGGTAGAAAGGTGTTAAGTCTGGAGAGATCCAGATAAATGTGAGTGAAATGTGCTGTCCTGTGCACAGCCCGGGCTGGAAAGGTTCCCAGATGCCCTTTTTTTGTGTTTCTATGACAACATCCTTCAGCAGCTCTTGAGTGAAAGTCCAAAGCAGCAGCCAGGAGCCAGACACAGATCTGAGGAGCAAAGCCACTGCCTTTTGGCTTTTCCAAGGAAAAGTGAGGCCAAGGGATTGTAAACATAACCAAACACTGTGCTTTGTCACTCCCAAACCTTTCCTTTAGAATCAGGACCCTGCTCTTTTCCAAGAGGCCAACGAAGCCTTCAGGCTGCAATCAACAAAGGACACAAACGTTTGATCTCAGCAGAGGTTCATCTCAGGCTGTTAATCACAGGGTGATCAATACTGCTCCACTAAAAACATGACTGTTGTGTCAACCCTAATGCTGAGATTTCCCAGCCCAGGAAAAATATCAGGTATCAGGAGATAAAACTGATCAATAGGTAAAACAAGAAGAGTGGTTTTACAGCTAAGAGAGCAGATTGTTTAATTGGAGTTCTGACACAGAAAACACTCTGGCTCAGGGAATGCTCCATCAGACTCAGAACTTGTGTTTGAACTGCAGCATATTTAAACACCATTCTTCTAGACATGAGCTAATGGAGGGTCCACTCTGATCCTAAGAGGTTAATTGTGCCATTATTTAATTACCTTCATTTAAACATCACATTTCCATTCTCCATTTGCAAGTTTTGAACCTGCCACTTTCTACTATCCTAAAAAACTTCCTGTTCCCCGGAATTTTATAGTCTGTAAAGTTAACCGTCACCTAAGATTGTCACCCCTTAAACTTCATGTAAGCAAGAAAAATCTTGTTCTTGTCACCAGAACTATCAAGGGACAGTGGGCTGGATGCACCACCACAGTGTCTCCTGCCACTCAAACTGTTCCCACCTCTCCCATTGTTACTGTGCTTCTAAATTGCATTTTTTAACACAAAGTTCACCAGTGATGTCTTTATTCTTATTCTCCAGGTCATTGATACAAAATGTTGGATAACACCATGCAGAGTAAATCCCTTTAGACACTCTAGAAATCCCTCCATCAGATAATTACTCTTAGGGGCATGTTACCAATTTTTCCATCCATTCAATATAAGCTACACTTGTTTTGTTGAGTACTATTTTTAACAGATAGTAATGCAGGATTAAGTCAACTGCTTGCAGCAATCCAAGGCTATTATGTCAGTAGAATTACCTTTATTAACTGTATTTATAATTCCCTCAAAAGAAGGACTGCTTGTTTGATAAGAACTTTTCTGGAGCAATGGACTGACACTCCATGGCCCTTCTGACTGTGTCCCATGTTAGCATGGCATCAGTCTTGGACTAACAAGGCTGAAGTTACTTGGGTCCTCCCAGACTCTGTTCTAAGATATTTCATTTCACTATCAATCTCTTTTCAGTCCTTTGAAACTTTCCTGGTGTTCCATTATTTGCTAAAAAAATTGGCATTAAAGGTGCTGAGTGTGCTGTGTGCCAGCTACCAGCCCTAAAACAAGGGTTATTACTTTCAGAAGATGCTACTTCATGTTGCTATAATCTTGTCCTAATAGTCTGTTAGGATGATAAGAACAGACTTATCTTCAAGTGGAAGAAACGTAGGGAAAAAAATTAAAAAAAAAGGTGTACATCCTGCCAGAACCACTAAGCAGAGGTGAGCTGTGAGTGGTGAGTGCAGGGGTTCTCAGTGCTGCTGAAGAGATGGATGGGTTGAGACCTGAGCCTGTGGTTAGGCTGCAGCTCTGGCTGTAACCAGAATGTGCTTCCTGTCCCAGCACTGGGGTGGGGACAACGAGGGGCACCCTGGTCTGGTGCTTCTGCAGGAGCCTCTGTCACCTTGTGTGGCTGGGGACACAGAGCCGCTTCATCCACTTCTGCTCCTTCTGCCTCTGCCTCTCTCAGCTGGTGGTGAGTTCAATAGAAATAAACTCTGCTGGTAACAGGGGGAGTGTTTGGAAAGCACTTGCAGAAGCTTGACTAAACAAGGTAATTACAGTGTAAATATTGGCAGTCTGTTTCAAAAACAAACCCAAACAGGCCTGGAATTAATGTCATTACCAACAGTTACAATTTAGAAAGGAAATAAACCACCCTTCAAAGGTGAAAATATCTATTTGCCCCCTGAGCTTTGAAACATACCAAAAGATTACTTCTTATTTCAGTTAGTGCTAACAGGAGGTTTTCCCCAGGTTAGAGCAGGATAAACTGGGTTTTGTCTGCTGCCTGTTGGAAACTGAAGTCAGATAAATAAACCCAGTGCCACCACTCTAAGTACAAACTGATCAGGACTGGGACCTCTGGGGTGTTTGCCTGAGCAATAAAGCTTTGATAAAGTGCCTCCAAGAAAAGCTCCCTTTTAATGCCATTCAAGTCTTCTAGGCCCATAAAAAAGTCAGTGTGTTTCTGATGAACCCCAAGACAGACTCCATGACCTTCTAAAATGTTGGTTGAAGTCCTGAAAGGATTTCCTGCAGGCTGTTAAATTCTCCTGCAGGAACAGCAAGAACCCAGGCTCCAAGCAGTGAGAAGGGATGGGGATTTACCAAGAGATGAAAAGGAAGCAGAAATGTGTGCTGCTCCAGCATGTCCAGCTTGCTGCAAACATCACTGAGATGCCTGGGGGCATGGATGAGAGGTAATTAATAACACCAAGGCTGTTCACATCCCCCCCAGCTGGGTATCCAGTATCATCCACCTTGGATATTGCAGTCAGCTCCAGCTTTCTTTCCCTCTAGGCCCAGAAGTCAGACTGAGTCTCAGGGAATTCGTGGCTGTGGCAAAGCCAAGCTGGACACAGCCCATTCCAGACACCAGTTTTGGTTCTAGGACAGCAGGAAGCTGAGTGGCAGCAGAGACCCTGAGCACCCTGCCCTGGGCTGAGAGCAGCAGGGGCAGAAGAAAAGGTTGATATGAGGGAGAAGGCTGCCACAACCTGCTTGGGACCTGCTGAGCTCCAAAGTGTTTCCAGGCACTCTGAACAAACTCCCATCTCACTCTGAAGGAAAGGGAAAAGATCTCAGCTGAAGAGAAAGTGCTGGTGACATTAGCAGAAGGCAGAACATTCCTCTCTGCCTAAAAAATCCTCAGCTACCAAAGAGAGCAGTGCCAGGCCAAGGGTTTGACTGCACCCAAAGGGCTCCAGGGAAAGGAAACATTAAGGGCCTTTTGCTGTTTATTTAACAAAGCATTTGCAGCTCAAACTGCAAGCTAGAGGAAGCAGAGGAGTTCTGCCTCTTTGTTTGCCTCTCCTGAGGCTGAGAGGAGTGTTAATGAAAAGGAAATTCAGGGACATCAGAGGCACAGGATGTATAAATATGCACAAAGCTGAAAGGGCCAAATCCTCAGCTGTTGTGTGCACCCAAACACAGAGGAATGGAGCTGCTGGGCTCTTGCTGTGTGTGTGTGAACACTGCACCAGGAGAAGAAAGGGGTGAGCATGAGGGGCTTTCCCTGGCAGGGGGACAGCAAGCTAAGAGGGCACTTGCCATGTTGCTATAGAGGTTCTGGGAAGGGGTTTGCATCTGACTTTACTGCCCACCTGGCACCTTACCCACCACACCAGGGACTAATCTGGAGAGCAGAGCTCAGGGTGTGTATGTGAGCCCCAGAGAGAATCTTTCTGCTCAGCAGTTGTGGCTGTTTCAGGCGTGTATGCACACAGCTAAATTATTCAGAGTAGCTCATTACTCAGAGGCTTTCCTGCATCTCTCTGCTCCAAGAGGTTTTAAAAGAGACAACCACAGTCAGCAAAGCAACCCTTCACTCTCAGATCATCCTCCTTATTTCAGGTATGAATAATACTCCTGTCTGTGGGTCTTTATTACAGGTTACCTGGAGATTGTAATAACCTTTTGTGCTTTTACTTTGGAGAGAAAATAATAGTTCCTCGTTGAGGCTCACCAGCTTGAACAGAGGAGGTTTTTAGCCCTAGGATCATATTCAATGGAAAGAAGGATTGCAAAAGCCCTCAGAAACTGTAATTCCTTTCCAGGTCCTGAAAAAAGCTGTATGGAAAAAAGCAGTTTTATGTAGACCTGCTAAATCTTCCAGATGTATGCAGGGTTCTCCTGCCCAAAGAAAGATACTGAACCTTGTTCTTTATATGTTGTAAATAACAGGAATTTCTAAGGGATCCTGCTGAAACCCATCCCTGTCTGCTCAGGAGTTTCCTGCATGGCTCTGAGCAGTTCTGAGGAGACTCTTGTTGCAACTCCTGTAATTATGTTTTATGAAAATCCCAAGGCCAAAGCTTCCTGGCTCAGGCAGGCTGTGTGTGGCCCCAGTCTGCACACCCTCCAGGGGCATTTCTATTACTCCCTTTTTCTTTAACAAGGCTAATTCCTCTCTTACCCTAATTCTTCTCTTATCTTCACACTGGTTTCAGGCTTATTCAAACTCCTTTGCTCACAAACTCTACGTCTACATCTACACAGACACTTGCCCAGCAAACTGGGGGGAAAACGAATTGAGCTGAACAATTCCCCCTGTGTACACACGAGTGGAACAATTCCTGGGTCACTTTTCACTTGGATCTGTTCTCTGATTCAGGTCCATGAAAGGCCACAAGAAAACTTGTGCTGGGTCAGTTCTGAGCACACATGGGGATGGGTTTGGAGGAAAGGATGAAATTTTACTGGCTTAGGGACTCCCTAACTTCAAAACACTCATCTTTGTGCCAACATTGCTGAGAGTTAGGAATTTTAAATAACTCCCAATGGGAAAGAGGCAGAAATCGATGCACCTGGCCATAGGCAAGGATGTGTCTGCTTTCACACCAAAAAGAGCAGAAGCAAAACTATTCAGTTCTACAGTCCCAGAAACAAGAGACCACAGCTTGCTTCTCCTTGCAGGCTACCTCGAAAGGAAACTCCCAGTTTGCTGGATGATAGGGAGGGACTTTCCTGTCAGTTAAAAAAAACAACAACAAAAAACATAGAGTGCAAGGTGAGGGTGTTTAATTAAAGCTGTTACCAGAAAACATTTACAATTCTAGTGTCAGTTCAGCAGCAACTTCTGCTGGGGGCTGTCAGCTTCCAGAATCTGAATTGCATTGCTCTTTTTGCTCATAAGCCCCAGCAGAGGCCACCAGCAATCCATTTCATGAGCTGCAGGAGAGCTTCCTTGCTAATTAAAAGAGATCTTTGTGTTTTAAAGGGAGTGTCCAAGTCCTTTGTGTGTCACATTTGTCACCTTCATCTGGAGTCTTTCTGCTTGCTCCATGACTCAATATGGACATGCTACATCAGATGGCTTGGTGACATTTTTAAAGCACTCAGGTTCCTTTTCTTCTGTACTCTTGCAATTTGACTTTTTCCTTTCAGATGAGCAATGGATCTGAGTTGGGACTTAGGTCCAAGTACTTGTAGGGATGGATGTGTAGGGTTAACCAAACTCAGCCCACAGCAAAGTAATTGAATTATTTCATCTAATGAATTCAAATCCATTGTGACCCACTTGCCACTTCAACAAGAAGAAAAAGAAGCTGAGTTTGTCAGATGATAAATTATCCATTGCAAATTCATTAATTCTAAAGCCAAAGGGGACCATTATGCTCATCTTAGTCTGACCTCCTGCCTCACCCAGGCCGTGGCCCAGTGACTCCTGTGTCATTAACACGTGGGTGACCTGTTTGCCTGGAGCTCTGTGGAATACCAGAAATATCTGGCTGGAGCCCAAACTGGAAGCTGGCCTCCAACCTCCTTTCTTTCTCTCCCCTTTCCAGCATTGTTTCTCCAAAGGGCAGTTATTCTCTCTGCCCACATTCATTGAATGCTGACCCAGGGCTCTGGGCCTGGAGCTGCAAAGCACCCTCTGTCTCCTGAGGCTGGGCAAGGGCTGTAGCCAGCAGCTCCAGCTGCTTTTCATCTTTTGCATCAGTGTTCTTGACCTGAAGAGGGGCTGGAGGGTGGGCACGGACAAACCACCCCCCTGGAAATACCAAAATCTTTTATTATGGCTACACAGCTGCTTGTTTCCACATGCTTGTGAGCAGCTGTTTGTGTCAGGATGTTTGTTGCTCACAGTGAAACCACAAACCTGGGTAAATGCTGACTGGTGTGAGGCACAGTGTCCCAGCCTGAACCACAGCTTTGCCTGCAGCCCCTCCAGTGGGTTTTCTAGCACTTGAGGGTGCAGAGGGGCTCCTGTTTTGGGGTGGTATGGCATGTATCCAGGACACCAACACACTGCCCTGGCAGCTCTCAGAAGGATGATTTCTGCTTTCTCTGCTGTGGTTTGAGTGCAGAATTGAGATTGTTCCTAAGCTAAGACACAGCTACAGGTTTGTTTGTGGGTTTTTGTTTGGGGTTTAAAAGCCCAATCAATTAGCTCTGAGGAAAGAGGCTTCTGTGGTTTGGTAGTGGGGTGTTACTGAGGATGCTCTTTCCTGAGCAGGATCCATACTTGCTCTTGAGAGGGTTTTTTTATGCAAATCCCCAGGGAGAAACAGTCCAGTAAATAAGGTATGGCTCTGGATTCCCTGTGACCACAGGGTTCTTGTGTCTGCAGAGCTAGAATGCACTGAAAGGTACAATCTATGATTGCTCCTCTTTAGAATTTCTGTGACACTAATGATGTTTAATGTGGTGTTTCTGACTAAGTAGCACTCATTTTCAGCCAGGCTTCTGTTGAGCAGCCAGCTCACTTCTGGAGGAGTATCTCAAGCCTTGGAAAACAGAGTGAGCTGGATGCAGCATCCGAGGGTGTCCTGCATCCACCTTGAGACACTCAGGTGGCAATAAACAGCAAAGTCCCCAGTGCTCTACAGGACACAGGGGCTACAGGCAGCAAACTGCTGCAGGCTGGAAGGAAACATCTGTTTTCCTGCTGAATCCCTCACTTCCAAAGACAGCAGCCAGGCTGCTCTGTGGCTAAGGCTGTTTGTGGCATCCCTCTCCTGAGTGCAAGGTGGACACAGCTGTGCCAGGTCCAGCTGTGCCAGGTCCAGCTCTCCTCCCAGCTTCCTCCAGCCGCGGGCATTTAACTGATGAGGATGAAAGGGCTCAGGCTGAGTTGGAGGCTCCTCATTAGGGGATTAAGTGGCTACATCTGGTGCGGGTCAGCACTCAGCAGTGGTGCAGCCCCCCCCTGGTCCTTACGGGGCAGGTTTGGTGCCTGCCCCTCGCTCCCTCCTTCCCTGCTGCGGTACCTCTGAAGGTAAGCGCGGTGGCACTGCAGTGTGATGTTAAGCAGAGCGGACACGCGTGGCCCTCTCCGCTGCCAGGGCTGATCCGCTGCTCCCCTGCCCCGTGTCGGAGCGGAGGGAAGGGCGATGCCCACGGGCTGTCCCCTGCTTTGCCCCCGTCCCACCGCAGCCCCGGGGCGGGCGGCAGCGCGGCTCCCGGCGGCCAAGCGGAGGAGGAAGGGCCACTGCCCGCCTTGGGCTGACATCAGCCGGAGGAGGGGCCTTGCCCGCGAGTTTCTTCTCTCGGTGCATCACTTCCCGCCGCTGCCATACTCCGCTGCCCGGTGCGGGGCTGCAGCCGCGGCGGGCGGCGGGGCTCGGCGGGGCCGGCCCATGGCGAGCCTGCCCGGCGGGGACAGCCCGGGCTCTGCTGCCCGCCGGCTCTACTCGAGGTGAGTGGGGTCGGGGCGGGCGCTCGGCCGCGGGGGAACCCGGACCCGGTTGGCCCCGGAGCCTCCCCGGGTGGCTCCGGAGCTGTGCCCGCAACGCGCGTCCCGCAGAGCCCCGGGGCCCGCGGCGGGAGGAGGGAGCGGAGCCGGCGGGCGGGAGTTTTCCGGGAAGGGGAGGGAGCGCTCATCCGTAGGAAGGGAGAAGCTGTTGCACGGCTGGGGACCCAGGGAGAGGAGAGTGAGAGGAGGAGGAGGGGAAGGACGAGGTGTTTCCTCCGTGGGGCAGCTCGGGGTTCGTGTACAGAGCGGTGGGTGCTGAGGTTGCTGAGAGGGAAACCGTGGTTTTCCTTGGCACTAGCCCGGAGTGATGAGCACTTTCTGTCAAGGAGGCTGATGCTGAAACCTTGCCTGTGCTGGGCATTTCCAAGGGAGGCTCTTGGTTGAGCTGCAGAGACTTGAAGTCTCAGCTTTAAAATGGAGTGCAACAGAAATTCACACCAGGCTGGGGGAAAAAACAAAACATAGCTTCAGGCTGACTGGTGTTGGTGAAAAATACTGTGTTTTGCCTGTTCTTTGAATTTAGTTTAAAAAAATAAGCTGGAATCAGTTTGAGGCCTTGTGCCATTGCTTGGAGTGTTGTTGTTTGTGGTGTTAATGCTTACTGTGGTTTATTTCTCCTCCAGCAGTCAGAAGTGGAGGTAATACAGGATCTGGACTGGAGGGCAAAAGAAAAAAAATGCTTTGAGTATATGCAATGTAGTAGCTTTGAATCAAACCTCTTCACATGCTTTGCAATAATCAGTTAGGTAGCTCGTGGGTTGTCTCATTTAATGAGTATTGGTTCATCAGGACAACAGCTCTGTGATCATGCTCCACAAACTTGAGCTGAGCTTCCATGAGCCTGGGGTTTTGATCTGGTACTAATTTAAATGCATTCAGCTCAGCTGTGTGTAACTTCTGAGGACTTCTGGTGGACAGAATCCAGGCTGTGGGAGCTGTGAAACACCTGCTTGCAGCAGCTGTCCTGTTCCACTCCTGTGGGGAAAGTCCCACTTGCCTTTTTGTGCTGGGGGGTTGACCTTGAGCACCTGGGAAGCACCAAACCCATCCAATGATTCCCATGGTCCCTAGTTCCTGGGAGTGTTTTTGTCAAGCTTGTGCTGGAGCCAAGTGTGCTGGTGGCCAGAGAGCTCTGCTGGATTTGGTCCTGTGCTTTTTAAAAGGCTGTTCTGGAGATTTCTGAGTCTGGAAGTGAGGCACAGGGGTGTTTTGGGAAAGCCATCAGTGTGTATTGCATTGACATCACGGAGACATTATTGATCTCAGAGCACTGGATAAAGCTGCAGTGAGACCATAAATGTATAAATCTGGTACAAAAACTCAGATAAAAGCCCAGGTTGTGCTTCCTGTTCCCTTCCCTTGCTCTGTGGTCTTTTGCAGTGCTCCCTGGTTTTGGCAGAGCTGTTGGCTTTTGGAGTATTTACTGACTTGTCTTGATTGTGTCATAAAGAGTCCCCATCTCACTCATTAATGTCACTACAGTGGGTACCTGACCTGAATGTGCATTGGGCAATTAGCACACTCTGAGAGTAACATGGATCCTTCTAGAGAAGGCAACTTTCTCCTGCTCTTTTGGGAAAACTGAGATGGGAACAAACTGGGAGGAAAGGCCAGCCCTGGGGTAAACTCCTTCTGAAAAGGCTCCTGTTCATTTTGCATGTATCACAACACCATTAAATGTTCTGATCACTTTCCAATTGCTGGTGTTTGCAAACTTTCAAGACTTTAAATCTGGACTTGCTGTAATGCTGACAGCAGTGTTGCCTTCTGTTCACCCATAGGAAAAGCAGTTATGTATTGCTTGCTTTAAAGACACACTTATCTTCTTTCTAGGGGTAATATTTCATTGTGGCTGCTCCAGAGGTGAAAATTGACACCACCAGCAGTGTTATTTTTGGTGTTCTTAAGGAATTTACCTGAATACTCAAGTGAATGAGCCTTCTGGTGACAACTGCTGGCTCTGTACTGGGCTGTATTTGAGCAGCAGTGTGGGGACAGCTTTGTGCCTTGCTACAGATCCCCTCAGGGGCTGTTGGCTCCCAGAAGGATGGCAGAGGAAGAGTGGGATTAACAACTTCTGGGAGGCTGGGAAAGGGCTCAGGTGAAGGGATCCCTTTGAACTTGATAAAGATACTTCTGAACTAATGTGATAGCTACCTGTACACATTTGTCTTATGGAAATACTTGGAGCAGATGGCATTGGTTAGGTAAGCAGGAGCTATGTAGAAAATACATGATTTTTAACCTGTTTGAGTTTGCAGGCTATTTTGCCTGCTGTTTGTCTGCCTGGCAGAATTCCCCTGCTTGCCTGTTCCAGTGTCCCAAATTGCCACAGCTGTTTTCCTCTTGAAAATGACAGTGTTGTGAGTGCTGTGACTGAGGGTGGTCTGTCCTGGGTGGGCAGGTTTGTGAAGTGGGGGCTATTTGGCATCACAGTGAAAAAGTGGTGTTATGCACTGCCAGGAAGCTGGGAATGACACATTTTTAGCTCTTTTAATCCATGGATCAAACTTGAACTTGCTTAATTATTCCCCTTGAGAATCCTGCTTTAGAGATTTCTAAAAGACTGAAAGAAGAATTTTTCTTATGTATTCCTAGGCAGGCTCCATTAGGCAGAAGGATGTGAAAAACAGGACAAACATTTCTAAAATTGCTGTGCTGCATAATAGGTGGCCTCAGCAAAAAGCAAAAATAATTGTATGATAGCTTAGCATGCGGTGTTGGGTTTGTTGCCATCTGTTTTGGGACATTTTGACCAACTCACTTGTAGTTTCAGCATTCATGAGCAATGTGGTCATCCCAGCACAGAGCCAAGCAGAACATTTTGTTTCCACCACAGCAGGGAGAAGGGACCATTGCTGGTCAGGCCCTCCTTGCCCTAGGAATCGGTGTCCTGTTTTGCTGCAGTTTTCCTCAGGACCTTGGGCATCCTCTTGGATTCTTGTTTCTCACCTGTGGGATGCAGGAAGAGAAGTTTGGTTTCCTTTCTCCCTTTGGTGTCTGATGTTAAATGGGTAGGGATGTTCCTTGAACCTCTACAGTGTCTGACTCTGTTTGATCTTCATCTTCTGTCCTCTAGGTGCTGCTGCAATACAAACAATTGTCTGTAGGGTGTTAATTTGACTTGTGTCTGCACAAGTAAATCAGGCTGGGATGATACACTGGTTTTTCCCTGGTTTGACTTGCACTCCACTGACTCAAATTATGCCAGACCTCCTGCTTCTGGGGCGAGATCTGTCCCTCTGCATCCTTTATCTCAAAACACTTTGCACTGTATGGGCATTTGTGCCAAGCAGGCTTGAAGGAACTTTGTGCATTGGCCATGGGTTTGTGGGTTAGAGAGTGTTCACTACTGGGTGTTCACTACTGGGTCAGCTGAAGGCAGTGAAGTTTGTGACTTGTGTAGCCTGAGGACCCCCCTTGGCCCTGGTTCTCTTGAGGGGGAAGATGAACACTCTGGTTACCCCAGGGCCCAACTGAATGAGGAGCTGGTTAATGAGGAGCTGGTTAATGAGGAGCTGGTTCTGGAGCTGAGGCAGCCCCTGGCCCTGCCTGGCTGGGATGGTGCCTGGAGCCCCAGTGAGCTGTGCTACCTGTGCTCTAACTACTCCTGAGGTGCCTTTTGCCTTTGTCATCAGATGTGTCCCCGCTGGGAAAGGATCTGAAAGAGCTCATGGCAGCAAGGGAGGCACTGGAAAGGATCCCCCCTGTATTTAGGAAGTTGGTGGAGGAATGGCTGGGGCAGTCTTAAAGAACAAGAAAATCCTTGGAGACTTCAGCTTTGCTTGAAGAACAGGTTAGGGCTCTGTCAGAAAGCCACCAGCAGCAATTTTCTTCAAGTTAAATAAGTGCTCTTATTTAACTCTTGAAGCTGTTCTGCTTTAAGAGCAATTTTATTTCCAGATTGTTGCCCAAGTGTCCCTAGCTCAAGTTTCCTCTCCTTCCAGTCCTGCTGTGTATTGCTTTGATAAGCCAGCCCAGCTTCCAGAATCCAAAGCCACTTCCCTGTTAGAGGAAAAAAAAATCCCATGCCAACAAAAGCCCTGAAACAAATCCATCTTGCATCTGGGCATGCGGGCTGTGTAGCCTGACCACAAAGTGAGTCTGTTGAATTCTGTGCCTGGGCTATTTATATTCTCAGTGGGAAAGCTTTTCATTGACTGAGCTGTTCCATCCCTAAAGATACTTTTAATTAAATGTTATTTGACAGGTCTGACTTTGTAAGTGGCTTAGACCTAACTGGTATAAATGGGATTTTTTTTTTTTCCCCCTTGCCAAAAGCTGAAGAAAGTAGGAGTAATCTTGTTGGAAGGCTACTTGTGTTCAGAGTCATTCACTGTTAGGAAGCTGGTGGTGGTAAAACAAACAAACAAAACTAAAACCCAACAATCTCACAACCAGAAGGGTTGAGAAGAAAGGGAAAGCAAAGGAGAGCAGCTCCCCTGGCTTGGAACACAGCAGCTCTGAACAATGCCCAACAATGTTGTGCAACTCCTAGGGAAGGAAGTGAAAATTTAATCATTACAGAGAAGTTTCAAGGGCAATATTCAGTGAGCAATTTGCAGCACAACCCTGTACTTACCGGAATTAACTAACTTCTCCCCAGATAACATGACAGGGCTGGTGAGGACAGGAGCTGTGGCCTCTCCTCTCACCAGCAGTGCTGCAAAGACAGGCTCTGTTTAGAACTGAACCTGAGACATTGTGCTGAGAGACTCCAAAGGGGACAATCAGACCCTAAATTAGTTGAATGGTCTGATCCTGCATGGGGCTGACTGATCGCTGCCCCACTGAGCCTGGGGAAGGGGGAGCAAGCATGTGCTGGAGCATTGCAGTGATGCCTGATGGCTCCTTTGCAAGGCCCTAGGTCCTGGAGCAGCAACACAAACCCTGAGTGAGTTACTTGGATGGCAGGGCTGCTCTCTGAGCACTACCTCCAGGGAAGAAATAAGTAGCTTAATTCTTCTGTTATTCTCACTTTGCTTTCAGCAAGAGGATTTTGCCCAAGGGTGGCAGGCCCTGGAGCTCCAGGTCTTTCTATTCTGACTCTGAGATTAGAAACTGTGTCTAGGGAGCCTTCATCCTCTGCCATGAGTCAGTAGCTTTGTGCAGCTGCTAAACCTGAAGGAATTTTGCATGAGGAATATTGGATTGTCTTCCTTCATACTTTTACCCTTTGCACTGCACACCATGGAGCAGCCAGAGGGAGTTGGGAGCTAATCCATCTTAACTCCAGATGCTGTGGGAGAAAGTCGTTTTCCCCTTTTAAGTCCGTTTTCTTAGTCTGTTATCCTAAATAACACTATTTAGTGTAGAAACGATTTTGTGTTGAGCAGTGGCTCCACCTGAGAACAGATATTTTGTCTTGGAAGCTGCTTTTGAGAATGTCTGGCTAAAGCTGAGTGGTGCCAGTGGGTGTGTGCAGTTTGCTCTCTGAGCTGCAGCAGATGATGGCTGCATGATGCTCCTGGGAAGCAGCTTGGAACAGCCAACACAGAGCTCCTTTCCTGCCCTGGGGATCCAGCTCCTTCCCCTCCCACAGTTTGGCTGCCAGGGAGCAGACTCAGATGGCTCATGTCAAATCATCCTCCCTCCAAGCCCCTTTCCTGGATGCTGTGGGCATGGCTCTGGCTGCTGCTCCATGGTGAGCCCTGGGCTGGGTTATGGGGTTTGCAGCCCTGCTCAAGCTCACTTGCTCTGTCTCAGCCCTGCATGGACAACTTTTGCCTGCTGTAGGGTCACAGCAGCTCAGCCCTGAGAGACCAGCTTGCCATGGGGCCTGCAGGTGTTGTGCCAACACAAGGAATGCAAAGTTGTGTGGAGTTCCTGAGGGGAGGCTCCAAGGCGCTGCTGGGACAGGCAAGTGGCCCATGTGTGTGCAGTGGAGTTTCTCCATGTCTGGATTGAAGAGCTGTGCATCTTTACAGCTAGAACAGCTGGGTTTGCTCTAACAAATGGCTTGGCCAGGTTATGTGTTTCCAGGAATGACTTGATGCCCATGCAGTTTTTCAGAGCAGAGGCCTCTCCTGAGTGTTTGCATGCTGGGGCTTGGCTGCCGAGACCTCCCATGGCACTTTGGTGTGAATTCCTATGATTTTGGGTGCTCAGACTTGAAACTGGTTGAGTGCAAATTACCTGAGGGAGGGGTTTCTCCTGTGATCCGCACTAGGGAGTTGAGGTGGTTCTTTGTGCACTCCAAGGACAGCAAGAAAGTGCTAATTAATGTTCATCTTTCTGGGGAAATTTGTTCATTACTGTTATTTGTGGTTTGTATTACAGTGTCCCACGCTGCTGTGCCAGACTGAGTGGATCCTGGTAGGGTTTTATCTGTTCCAGGGTTTCAGAGTGCTTGATAAACATCAGTGTTTGATTGCAGCCTTTCTGGGAAATGCTCTTCTTGTTTTCAAGAGTGAAAAATTGTATATTCTTCAGGGGGAGAGAGAAGATGGGTGGCACAGCTGGGAGCTGAATGTCCTGACCCCCCCTTTCTTCCCTTCAGTGCTTCCTTACCCGTGTCATTGGGGGTTCATTGGGAATTGGAGACCTTTTTGTTTTTCCCTGACCCATGTGGGGCAGTGCAGCACATGCATTGCTGACCCTACAATGGTTCTGCTGTTCTGCTTGATGTGGGAGAGAGCAAGGGGTGGTTTAGGAGGAAGTTGGCAGCTGGGGAATGGAAGCCCAGGCTCAGCCCCTGTGCGAGGTTCCTGAGATGGGGTGGGAGCACACAGAGCACAGGACCTGGGAGGAGAAAAGGAGCAGCCTGGGTGGCCGTGGGGTTTGGTCACCATCAAGAGGCCAACTCCAGGTATTGGCTTGGAGAAAGAGCAGCCCCGAGTTGTTAAGAGTGCTCAGGCACCCCCTTTGCAAATGGTACTTTTCCTTCACTAAAGCCATTTTTTGGTGTCGGTGTTTCTGGCAGGAAGTTGTCATCAGTCATGCCACTGAGTTAGTGTTTTGCAGAGAGCTGTGTGAGAGCTCAGCAGTGGGAAAAGAGCCTGGGAAGGCTGCAGGGGTGTCTGAGACCCTGACCCGAGGCAGAGCTGTCCTGCTGAGCTTTGTGTCTGCAGGAAGGAGAGCCCGGGCTGTGTGCTGGGGCCTCATCCTGCTGCAGGGATGCTGTGTTGGCTCACTGGTCAGCAGGGTCCTGCTTTAGGTGCTCTGTGGCCTGGCCCAGCATCCAGGATCCTCCCTGTTTGAAAGCCAAACATAGTGACAAAAGGATGAGGAGTGAGCAGAGGACTGATGTGTGACCCTCCCTTGGATCCCCCCCTGAACAAATGACATTCTGCTGGGGAGGGGGGAAATGTCTCAGTTTCTGAAGGCTCCTGGGTGAGGCTCTGGTCAGTGCAATTTCAGGGGGTCCTCTCAGGTTTGCTGAAGCAGGGTCAGGCTCCAAGCCCCTGTGCTAACAGCAGCCTTGGGAAGGGAAGGAAGGAAGGAAGGAAGAAAGGAGATGCTGTTCAGCCCTGGCTCCCAACAAGAACAGAGTCATTTCTCCAGGCTGGCAGATCTCTCCCAGAGCTGGTTGCCTGAGGCACCCAGGAGACATAGAAATGTTATCTGTGTGCACACACAGAGGAGAGAAAAGTAACAGCTCAAAACATGTGACTGGGATTAAAATTAAAAATATATTAAATTCCCAATTAAAACCATGTGTGGAGGATGTAGCTGCTCACAGAGGTTGTACAGCACACATGCAACCACTCCATGATGCCCTGGATTAAAAAAGGCTTCTGCAGGATGCAAAATCCATCTGGAAGCAGTGTCATTCCTGGATGCCAGCAGTCTGCACAGCCCACCCCTACGCCAGGGTAAGGTAAGGAGCAGCCCTGCCTCATCCTCCCTCTCTGCAGCTCTTGTGCCATGTCTGCCTTTCACTGCTAGATGATGATGATGTCCATGAAGGAACAGAGATTATTCTGAAGACATATTATTCAGTAGTCAGGATAAATGAGCTCCCTTGACTGGGGCATGTGGGTAACCCTGATGCTTTATTCTCCCTCCTTTCACCAGTGTAAGGGAGGTGGGGAGCAGGGAATTCTGTCTGTATTCTCTATAAAGCCATTGCAATACCTCTGAGATGGCCACAAGGAGCTAATTTAAATCTAAAACAGGTCTGTGGGGAGTTCTCTACAATCCATTCCTGCTCATTCTGTCTCATTAACTGGAAATTTCCATCAGGCAGGTAGTACAGGATGTAACAGTAAACTTTTGGCTTCATCCTTTCTACGTGCATAGTAAAAAATACTTTTTTGTTGGTTTTTTTTGAGTTGGATGTGCTTCAGGCTTTCCCTCTACTTTGTGAGAAAAACAGAGGAGGCTTTTTGGCATAGAATAGCTTAAAAATCTGATGCCTCATCCTTTTATTACCCTTACTGAAGGCTCAATTCCAAGAAGCACGTAAAAGAACATCATTCAGTTGGGTTTTTTCTGAAAATAACTTTTGTAATTCACTTTCAAAGCCAATCAATGTATGGACTAGCCCGTGATTTTGTGACAGCAGTGAGAAAATTAGGGAGAATATTAGCATTCTTGGTGTGTCCAGGGAGATGTTCCAAAAAAAAAACCCAAAAAACAAACCCAAAATGTTGATACAAATAAATTCCTTCTGTGGAAGAGCAGAACCAGAGTTTATTTCAGAGATGCAGAGACGCACCATGCTTTCATCTGTGGGGCAAATTCCTGCAGCGATGGATGCTTGCAAGGAAGCTGGGAATGGACTTTTTAGTATGTCAAGTACTGCCAGGACATAGGGGAATGGATTCAAACTAGAGGAGGGCAGTCGTTAGATTGGGAGTCAGGAAGAAATTCCTCACCATGAGGGTGGTGAGACCCCAGCACAGGTTGTCCAGGGAGGTGGTGGAAACCCCATCCCTGGAAGTTTTTTAGGCCAGGCTGGATTGGGCTTTGAGCAACCTGAGCTGGTGGGAGGGGTCCCTGCCCATGCAGGGGGGTTGGAACTGGGTGAGCTTAAAGTTCCCTTCCAACCGTGACAATTCCATGGTTCTGTGCTTGCCTGTTCTTCACCCAGGGACTGAATTTCACCTGGAACAGGAATTTGTGGTGCTGTGCAGGAATTCCCCTCCATGGCTTTGGTTTGTACAGAGGTTCAGTGCCAAGCGTGTCCAGGGTAGAAGTTATCCATGGAGTGACACTGGGACAGAAGTGCTAAAAATCTGGGAGAATGTGGGAGGAGTAAGGCACACACAGCCCTCTGGAGGAAGGGAAAGGCTGCTGGAGCTCTGGGGTTTCATGGGCAGAGGAGGCAGCAGGGGCTGTGCCAGCTCCAGGCAGTGGCTCTGTGCTCCTTGGATCAGCAAGGCAGAGCCTAATTCCCACCTTGCATGCAAGCTGCTCTGCTCTGAGGTGCTGGCCTGGCCTTCTGGGGATCCTGACATGCTCTGATTTATTGGCTTGTGGATTAATCTGATGGCACACATGGATTTTTCCATGATGCCATGAAGAACCCGAAAGCACCCTTGCTGCTGAATCTGGGTCTGCACAGAGGAGCTGCAGAAACTGTCTGGAGATGCTGGCAAGGTCTGCAGAGCATGCCTGAGCTGTTATTTGAGTTCTTGGGCAGCCTTTTTCCTGGATTTTGAGATAGATGTGGGGTATTACCTTTAAAAATTCCAGAGGGATGCCCTGTGGCTGTGTAAGAGGCAGGAGAACAGCAGTGCCCTCAGTTTGCCAAGGCAGTCTTTGAAATCACAGTGTGTCTGGGCTGATTTCTGGTTTCTAGCACGCCCAAAATTTTCAGGCACATCATGACAATGCTTTTAGCAGTCCTTGGACCTGGAGAAAGCTGCAGAAAACCAATGTAGTATTAGTGCAGGCTGCTCTGCTGCAGCTTTGCCAACAGAAATCTCTCCTGGTGTCCAGCATCACTTCCAGCCTGGATGTGAGCTCCCTGCTGCTCTTTTTGAGTTCACAGAACCACCACATCCATTTTCCTTTCCATCCCTCTCTGGTTTGAGCACAGGGACTGCAATCCCTGAGGGAGCTATCACAGACTCTCCCAGCTGTGCTCAGGCTCGATGGCACCTTCTTCACTCCCTGTACCACGTGGAAGTTGGAAAAAGGAGCTGCTGCTTGTTTGAATCTGCTGGACTTGTTCTCTCATTTCTTGCTAATTGTTTTTCAACAAGTTCTGCAGAAAGGAAAGCAGGGCCAGGTTCTTGCTGTTTCTGTTACCAAGACCACAAATCCCTTTCAAGGTCCAAAGCATCCTGAGCATTCTCTGCAATCACTCAGCATCTCCCTGGCTCAAAGCCTGGATAGCCAGGAGCAGGGATCTGGGGTGTGTGTTTTCAGATGGATCCCCAAGGCCTCTCCTGGCTTTGAATCCTTGGCCTGGGGCTGAGGGGAGGAAGTAGATGAGACAGGAAGGGAACAGAACCAAACTGTTTGTTTGGCTGTTGTTTGCTGAGAAGTCAGTGGAAAAAACAGTGGTGTGAACTTTGTCATGGTTGCCTTTTCACCCTGCATGGTGAGGACAGCCTGGTTGTTTGCCTGGCCCTGAGTGTGGGTCAGTGCTTTGAGAGTCCCTGGGCAGCAGTGTAGAGGCTTTTGGATGCTGGTGCTGAGCAGATGGGGTTGAGGTTGGATGGGGAGGGGATGGGCTGGACTGGGGGCTTCCTTTGTCCTCCCAGCTTGAACTGAAAGTCCCCAAGAGCATCTTCTCAATATGTAGCTGTTTCCCTGCTGCAGGTCTGAGCCCCGTGGCAGAGGAATCATAGAATCATAGAACTGGCTGGGTTGGAAGGGACCTCAGAGATCATCAAGCCCAACCCTTGATCCACTCCCCCCGTGGTTCCCAGCCCATGGCACTCAGTGCCACATCCAGGCTCTTTGGAAAGATCTCCAGACACGGAGAATCCACTACTTCCCTGGGCAGCCCATTCCAATGCCTGATCACCCTCTCCAGAAAGAAATTCTTTCTCATCTCCAACCTAAACCTCCCCTGGCACAACTTGAGACCCTGCCCTCTTGTCTTGCTGAGAGTTGCCTGGGAAAAGAGCCCAACCCCCCCCTGGCTCCAACCTCCTTTCAGGGAGTTGGAGAGAGTGATGAGGTCTCCCCTGAGCCTCCTCTTCTCCAGCCTCAACACCCCCAGCTCCCTCAGCCCTTCCTCACAGGACTTGTGCTGGATCCCTTCACAGCCTCCTTGCTCTTCTCTGGACCTGCTCCAGCACCTCAATCTCCTTCCTGAGCTGATGGGCCCAGAACTGGACACAGGACTCAAGCTGTGGCCTCAGCAGAGCTGAGCACAGGTGCAGAATCCCTTCCCTGGACCTGCTGGCCACGCTGTTCCTGATGCAGGAAGAAGGAGGGGGGCTGCAGTTGGAGGGGTTTCCAGACAGCTTGGACTGGGAAAAAGGCTTTGGGCCTCTCTGGCTGCTGCATTTCTGGGTAAACAAGACTTGCTTTCACTTGGGTTCAGAATGAAGTCTGGGTACACAGGAAAGGAAATCTCCTGAGGCCCCTCAGCTTGTGCAATGGCACAGCACGACTGGAACAATGGTGCTGGGGGGAATTTGTGGAGCTGGGATTGTCCCTGCTGGCAGGATCCTGGGGCAGGAATTAGGGGCCGGATGTAATGCTTTGCAGCCAAAGCTGTCTCGGGTCGAGTCCCTGGCTGCATGGTCACTTAAATAACTTGAGCTGGCACTGCTGTGCTCTACCCCACTATAATCCATGAGGACTGTCCCTGGTCTGATGGAGGAGACAGGAGGGGACAAGCAGTCCCCTCTCTTGTCCCAGAGAGCTGCTGGGCTGGGGTCCAGGCTGGCCTCAGGTTTGCTGCAGAGCCCCCTCTGTGAGGGCACTGTGAGAGTAATGATTTCTGAGTCTGAACATCTCTTGTTTCATGTACAGTGCTTCTGAATTTGGAAAGATAACCCCCCAAACCAGAAACAGCCATTTTCAATAGCAAATTTGATGTGAATGAGCCCCTGTATTTTGGTGGGAAATAGAAGCTGAAAAACATAAATAAAATGAGTAATAAACAAATTGGCTTCTTTCACTGTTGAAAAGCTGAATATTTGTTTTTCTAACATACATGATAAGTGTGACCCAATGTATTGTGTAGCAGGAGCTGTATGATTTAAATCGCAGCATATGTTTTAGGGAGAGGATGTGTTGACCTAATTGCCAAAGTAATGCTATAATGAAAAGCCACTCAGAGTGCTTGTCCTCTCTTACTCTCTTGTTTCTGAAGTGACTTAAGGAAACAACACTTCTCTTCTGGTGAAATCAGTCCAGGAGTTTTGTTTCACTGCAGTGTGATGGGTTAATTTCACTGAAGGTTCTAGCATCATACAAGAAAGCAAAATGCTCTTAAGTTTCCCTCATTGTGCTGAAATCACTGAGTTAATTTTGAGTATCTGCAGTGACAAAATCTGAATGCCTCAAAATCCATCCTGCTGCAGGGGCTGCTCTGCACAGAAGGTTTCAGGGCTGGTACCTTTGCACTCTGCAGTTATGGGCTGAGACAATCCCCACAGAGCCCAGACTGAGCATCCTCCTGCAAAGAAAAGAGCATCCCCAGGCATCAGCATCTGGAGTTCCCCAGCATTGGGCAGGCTGGTGCTGGGGGCTCTGCTGGCAGCAGGTGGTGGTTGGGTTTGTACCCTGCTGCTGAGCCACACAAGGAGAATTTGATCCATGGGGGTGTTGAGGCTGGAGAAGAGGAGGCTCAGGGGAGACCTCATCACTCTCTCCAACTCCCTGAAAGGAGGTTGGAGTCAGGGGGGGGTTGGGCTCTTTTCCCAGGCAACTCTCAGCAAGACAAGAGGGCAGGGTCTCAAGTTGTGCCAGGGGAGGTTTAGGTTGGAGATGAGAAAGAATTTCTTTCTGGAGAGGGTGATCAGGCATTGGAATGGGCTGCCCAGGGAAGTAGTGGATTCTCCGTGTCTGGAGATCTTTCCAAAGAGCCTGGATGTGGCACTGAGTGCCATGGGCTGGGAACCACGGGGGGAGTGGATCAAGGGTTGGACTTGATGAGCTCTGAGGTCCCTTCCAACCCAGCCAGTTCTATGATTCTGTGATTCTGAAGGTTTAATTCTCACCTTGCTCGACAGGGAGGTCTGCACAGTCCTTCTCCTGAAGCATCTTAATCAGTTCATATGTTGGGATATTTTTTTTTTTTGTTTATTCAGGAGTCAACATATTTTCATGAATTCACTTTCAAACTGGTATCTTCTTAATCTTAATTTCCTCTGACCCTGGGAAGTATTTGCATCTTATAATTAAAGGGCTTTGAAACGGGGCACCAAGTGGAACTGTTAACCAGGCTGAGGTGAAATTCACATTTGCACCTTAATCCCACCTGAGCTTTCTCAAATGCTGCAAGTTAATTACATCCTACCTTGATCCTTTGATATTTGAGCAGTTTTGGAGCACAGAGGCTTAAATTTTGCTCATTGCCTGTTAGAGCTTTCACTCCTGATACAGAAAGATTTCATCCTGTTCTCTCCTTGCAGTGGGTTAAGATGTGTTTGTGGGAAAGATGTGGTACATGGACTGAAGTTAATTATTTACATTACCAAGATAATTATTATAAATTATTGAGAGCCCACTTTTTCCAAGTGTAGCACAGGTTTCTAGAGGTGATGAGGATCTGAAGCTCCTGGGGGTGAGAGCATCTCTTTGGGCATGGTTAGATCTTCAGTGATTTTTTTGGCTTTTTTTTTTTTTTTTTTTTTTGGCCTTGTGTTAACCTAGTGGCTTGAACTGTGTGAGCATCCCTGCCTGGGTGGAAAATGCTGGCACTTCCAAGGGGGAGCCTGGCAGAGGCTCCTCTGTCCTGTTCCCTCGTCTAGAGCTGACCTGCTGGGGGGAAGCCTTGCTGTATCTTGGCTTCATTTTTGCCAAACAAATCTAGAGCTGCCCTTGCACCTTTGCAAAATCTTTTGTGTTCCTAAGGCTGAAAACCTTCTCCACGTACCAGCTCAGCATCACCAGTGGCTTCACAACATTCTGCTCAGCCAGGAAATGGCTCCCCTCTGCCATCAGCTCGGATGGATCCCAGGGGTCAGAGCCACCCAGGCCATCGTTCTGCGTGGCCCTTGGTGGGATGGGGAGCTGTGTGGAGCCAGAGGGGAGGGAGCAGGGGGGTGCAGGGGGACTTTTGCTTTCAGGCAGGCAATGGGGAGGTTGGCCAGGAATTCCTGACAATCGGGCAGCTTCTTGGAGCCGTTGTGAATAGAAATGGGGTCTTGGTCAGCTCTGCTAATAAGAGGGTAAATGCAACTAAATACAGCTGTCCTCCTCACTGTCCTTTTTGGTATTTATTAGCAAATATGCAGTGGAATTGAATCCCTTGTAAGTACTCTGCAGCTAATGGTAGATAGCAATTAACTGAAATGACTACTGTGGGGCACTGATGGACCATCAGGGAGTGGAAGAGGAAATCTGGAGCCAGCACACAGACCCAGCAGCTTCCAGGGCTCCCTGTGGTTTTCCCCTCTGGATTCTCTGTTTCATGCCCTTATCAAAAGGCTCCAATGGGAACTGCTGCATCCTGGCACTCCCTGGGGCTCCAGCTTGAACAAACACTTCTCAGGCAGTGCTTGTGTTTGTGTGTCTGTGTATGTGTATATAAAAATATATTATTTTATTCTTTTCAGTTTGGGGGTTATTGAAAGGACTCACTGCAACACTACTACCACTCAAAGTGTGGGGGGTGGAAACTCTGTGCTGGTGCCTCTGCAGCATCTCTGTGGAGGTGCTCATGTGCCTCAGGAGATGGGAAATAAACTGACGCAGAGGCTTGGAACTGATCCAGAAGCTGGGAAGGAGTGGGTGCAGCATTCATTGTTTCATCTTTGGCCTTTTCTTTCCAAACAAAAGAGTTCTTGATTTCTTTGCCTCACTAAGAAGGTGACATGAGGGTCAAAGTGCTCTGGAGGTTCTGCCCTCCATGGGCTGCAGGGAAACCTGCTTCCAGATGTTGCTTTCAAACTACCAAAGTAGTTTGAGTCGAGCTAATTTCATGTATAGCTCAATTTGTTGTCATCCTTTCCTGCCAGACTGGGCTTGCTGTGATGCCTTGCAGGGAACCTGTTTGTCAGGAGGGGATTAGAGCCAGGGGGCCATGCTGGCAGGGTGGAGGGGCTGTGCTGGCTCTGTTGTGCAAGGACTGGTGTTGGGAGTGAGAATTTCAGTAGTGCCCTCCTTGAAAACCAGCAGAGTGCTGCTGGGTGTGTTGGGATGGAGGCAGGAGCAGTGCTGGGGAGGATGAGTGGTGACTGGGAGGAACAGAGGGATTGACGGGGCTGGGGTTGTGGCAGGGTGATGATAGTGGATGGTATGAAGTTGCAGGCAGGTGTACTTAGGAGCTGGTTATAAGGATTTCATCCCAGAGATGGAAACTCATCCTTTGGGAGCAAGTGGGAGAGGTTCAGCTGTGTCTGTGCTGCTGATGTGAGCCCTCAGCCTGGGGTCAGCAAAATCTTCCTTGGTGGGGAGTGAGGAACATGAGTGCCCCAGGCAGGGAAGGGCAGACCAAGGCTAAACAGGTACAAATTCCCCATGGATCAATCCTGGCTCTGCCTCAGCAGGGTCTGGGGGAGCTTTTCCCTCATGTAGGGAAGCCCAGAAATAGAATCAGAGCCTTTGAGACCAGCATGGGCTTTGGCACAGGAGAAGCCTGAGCTGTGTCCCCCAGGCAGGGGAGGGGAAGGGTCCCTGGGGCTGCTTGGTGGCTCAGTCGGTGGCTGCTGCCTGTGAACAGGAGCTGTGCAAAGGCTGGGAAAGGAAATGAGTGAGGGGGAGTAATTCTCAGCTTGATTACTTTCTTTAAGATGTGCTGCCACCCAATTATTTAAATACATATTTAGTTAAGGCAGTGAATGTGCATTTACACTCAGCACCTGATAAACTCGATCCTTTTTGACTGGGAAAAAATGGGTAATTGCCCCTGTCATCAGTGCTCTGAAATTACATATATTCTTGTTTAAAATTTAATCAGGTTGGCAAGTAAGATGCCAGAATCTGTTGCTTTGTTAATTCATATCAGTAAATACACTAAGTGTGTGCTTTACAACTGATGGTGGTCTTGGTGTTGTTTTTTTTCCTTCCTTCCTCCCCTTCTGTCTAAAAGCTTGGGGTTTATTCCTGACTGTAGAACTCCAGCAGCTCTGCTGGGGAATGAGTTTTGCAATTGCCCAGTTAATGGGTCAAATACCCATATATATATATGTGTGTATATATATATTTATTTTTTTTAAGGCAGTTTCACCTTGTAGGCAGGAAGAGGTTCCCTTGCCCTGTGAGAATTCCAGTATTTTAGGGAGCAGAAAACTGTTTCCTAGCTCTGTCTTGTGACATGATTTTCTGCATAGCTTGATGGCTTTGTTGTCAGCAGGGTAAGTGGTGTGTGCAGGACAGTCCCAACAAGGCAGCAGTGCTGGTGACATCCTCATGGCTCCCAGGGCCCTGGCTGCCTGCTCTGGAGCTTCAAAGCATCTCATGTGTGACAGTCCTTCCATTTTGCCTTTTGTAAAGAACATTTTTGCTCTAAAGGCAAGGCAGCCAAAAGGCAAGCTGTGATCCAGAGCATCATTAGCTGCTAACTGACAGTGATGGATGACCCTGAGAAATCTTGCTAATATCTGTTCTTCCTGTTCTTCTCAGGTTTTACTGCCTTCAGCTCAGTTATCCTCTCCAGAAGTTAAGGGGAAGGAGGGTGGCCCAGCCCCCTGTGTTGGGTTAGGAAGAGGCTTCCTCATCCCTGTCACTGCACAGTAGAAGGTCCCCTTTTTCTGTCTCATAGGAGCCTCAGAAGCAATATCCATTCCTGGGCTTGGAATTTGCAGCTGTCACATTGATGGGGACTGAGTGATCTGCCAGCATCCTGCCACTCACTCCTTCCTCTGGCAGAATGCTGTGCAGATTGCACAACTCATTTGTGGCCAAACATCGGGTTTATATTTGTCCTCCTACTGCTTTGGAAGAAAATGTTCTTTTTGTTGTCATTTCTTCAAGACACACGTTGCCCTTTCTGGAAGTACCTTTTGCCAAATGATCTCAAAGCACTCTGGGAGCCTCCTCCAGTGCTGTGGTATGGATGTGCACCTGACCCAAGGCATGCAGCAGCTGTGCTGCTGATGTGAGCCCCCAGCCTGGGGTCAGCAAAGGCTTCCTTGATGAGGAGTGAGGACCCTGCCTGGAACATGAGTGCCCCAGGCAGGGAAGGGCAGACCAAGGCTGAACAGGTACAAATTCCCCATGGATCAATCCTGGCTCTGCCTCAGCAGGATTTATTCTGCTTTATAATCGCTTAATGCTCCAGTTGGGAACTGATGCTGGGACTTCTTGCTGTGCACATCAGCACTGTTCTCATGTTTAGGGTACATCTGGTATCTTCAAAACTTTATTCTTACCTGGCCAGACTTGCCATGGTTTTTGTCTCCATGCATTTAGAAGGAAAGTCTGCTAAAAGTGAGGTGGTCTTGGTTTGGTCTGGGACTTGAGCACTGGGATGGCTCTCAGACCTTCCTGCCTGCCTGCAGTGGGCCTGGAACCTGGAATGGGACTTTTGCCAGGACTTGGAAATCCTGCCTACCTGGAGGAACACACAGGTCTGGAAGAATGGTTTAGGGCATGGCTTGGGAATGGGGATGCCCTGAGTGAGCACCCCCCAAGCCCTCAGTGTCTTTGCTCAGTCCCAGGCAGGGACTTGCCCTGCAGGGAGCTGAAAGGGTGAGTGCTGGGGGCATTGCAGTAACAAGCTTTAGCATCTTAGCTGGGCAAGCCAGAAAAGCAGCTCATGGTCTGCAGTCTCTTTTCTAAACAGCACCAGATGGCCAAGCCCAGCACTTCCAGCTTGTCAGCAGTCAATTGCTGGCTCAAGAGGGACTGAATCTTCTTTGCTGGTATTAAGACATGAATAGTAGGTGCTTGCTGTGGTCACACAGGCCCAGGAGTGTTGCCTGTGTGTCAGCAGAGGAGAAAATACCTGGAGGTGGGGGGTAGAGGGCTGCGTCTTCTCAGGTGGGGGTGTTTTGGAGCCCATTTAGATGGGCAGGAATTTGCCCTGTGGGATCTGCCTTCTGCTTTTCCCCAGTCCAAGAGCTGCTCAGGTCGTTTTTCTGAACTTTCAAAGCTTTCTGAGTGGCAGATGGATGAGACCTCTTTGGAGCCTGTCCAACTGTGTGCTTCTGCCCAGAGATGACCCTCTTTTGGAGGAACCCTGAGGTGCTTACCTGACAAGATGATCATAGCAACAGGAGTCATTCTGCTCTTGGAGTGAAGAGGCACCAAGAGGAGGAGCCGGTGCAACCCCAGAGAAGCAGTGCTTTGGGAAGAGACCAGTTCAGAAAGGAAAGAGCCATTTGCCTTTGATTTTTGGCCATTTCACTGACTCTTCTAGGGTCCTTTTTCTTCTTTAGACAGTGCTGAAAATATGTGAAGGAACCAAGATGCCCTCTTGTTTCTGGTTTTCAGCTGTGAACTTGCCTTTCTGGTACCTGAAACCAGCAGTGGATGAAGGATGTTGTATTTCTTAGAGGAAAGAGGAGGTTAATTTCTCCAGGTAACAAAAGGCAGCATATAGAGAGAAAAGTGTCCCAGATAGAGTTCAAGATTCCAGCATCTCACTGGCAATCCTGCCCAAGCAGATGGAATGAGAACTGTAGAGTGATTGAGAACTGGAGAGCCGTGCATGTTGTATGGACATGAAGATGCCCTCAGCATCTTCCAAACCCTGGATCACACCAATGAACTTAACAGAAAGACCTCTCTGCAAAATTGTCCCAAGCAGACCTCAGCCCCGCTGCTTCCTTCTGCCAGTCAGCTTGGAGCTCTGGCTCTATGTTCAGAAAATGAGGAACCTGCAGAAGAAGAGGCAGGGGAAGGCTCAGAGGTGCTGTAGGAGAACCTGGGGCTTGAGTCTTCATTCACTGCTTTTCCTTTGCCAGTCAGTCAAGGAGGTTCAGGTTGGCTCAGTCAAAGAGCAGATTTTCTGCCTAAATCACCCTTCTGGTCTCTTTTGGAGAGCTGAGCTTGGGGTTTTTTGTTTTGGTTTTTTTGGTTTGTTGTTTTTTTTTTTTTAACTGTTGTACATGTGTAGTGTTTCAGTGGGCTTCACTCTGTTGCCCTTCAGTTGGTCTGATCCTGAGTCTCCTGGTCTGATCCTTGGCACTGATCCTGAGTGCTCTGCAGTGCCTGAACTGCAGCCTGCAGTGCCTGAACTTCATGCAAAGTTGCTTCCTAGAACTTGCTCTGGCTGTGGGAAGGGCAGGTGGGTTTTAGAAGTGGGTTGTGTTTCTGTTAATAATTGCTCTTGACTCCTGTCCCTTGCCATGGCAGCACAGGCTTGGCAGAGTGGGATGCAGAGAAAAAGCCTCCTCTCTTGCTTAGGTCCCAAATTGGGCAGTGATGTTAATTAAATAAGTCAGATACTCAGCAGAGCAGCCTGTTCAAGGACAAAGATTTTAATTAAAGGCTGTGTGCACTGGGAGGTCCCATCACTGCCCTGTGCCTGAACAGTTACCATGGGAACACCAGGAAAGCACCGAAAGTGTGAGTGTGTGCAGGTGTGTGAGTCCATGGGAATGCAGCTCCTGGTCCACATTTAACTCCTGGTTGTGTTTCCACTGGCAAAGGTGGCCTGGGCAAGCTGCCACCCCTGGAGTGTGTAGTTGTAGGGTTTTCTGTGTTGTGGGGATGGAAACCTCACTTCAAGCTCTTCACATCACCTGCTGCAAAATCAAACTGCTCCAGAAGGTGTCGGAGGGGCTGCTGCTGTCACAGCACATGATGATGGGAAAGTTGTCCTCATGGTCTGGGTACCACAGCCAAGGTTTCTGCAAGCTCTCATCTGAGGACAGAATAAAAAACCCCTTTGGGCTTGTCTTTTTGCCTCCCTCTGGACAAGTGAGGTATGGTTTCTCTGAGCAGATGTCCAGCTTTGACCTCAAGAGTTTTGTCTTTTTAAAAATACATTAAGCGGAAATAATAATAATTTTTTAAAAAGGCAAAAAGACCAAAGAAAAATGTCTGAATGAAGGAGCAGGACCGTGCTGTGTCCATCTGTGTTGTGAAGAGGCAGAGTGCAGCAGGCAAGGTGGTTCCAAATTTAAGCTTTCAAATGTGTGCTCTTTGGGTGCTCGTGTCCTGACAGGGGCAGCTGTAACTTAGAGAGGACTTGGGGAGCACTCTGTGTGCTCATTGCCTTTCTCTTGAAGCAGTCATAGAATCATAGAATCCTAGAATGGGCTGGGTTGGAAGGGAGCTCAGAGCTCATCAAGTCCAACCCTTGATCCACTCCCCCCGTGGTTCCCAGCCCATGGCACTCAGTGCCACATCCAGGCTCTTTGGAAAGATCTCCAGACACGGAGAATCCACTACTTCCCTGGGCAGCCCATTCCAAGGGCTGATCACCCTCTCCAGAAAGAAATTCTTTCTCATCTCCAACCTAAACCTCCCCTGGCACAACTTGAGACCCTGCCCTCTTGTCTTGCTGAGAGTTGCCTGGGAAAAGAGCCCAACCCCCCCCTGGCTCCAACCTCCTTTCAGGGAGTTGCAGAGAGTGATGAGGTCTCCCCTGAGCCTCCTCTTCTCCAGGCTGAACAGCCCCAGCTCCCTCAGCCTCTCCTCATAGGATCTGTGCTCAAATCCCTTCACCAGCCTGGTTGCCCTCCTTTGGAACTGCTCCAGCACCTCGATATCCTTCCTAAATCTTGCTAGTCTGGCTCACGAAGTGTTTGCACTGACAGCACTGCATCTGCCAGAGGTGCTGAAACTCCCTGGGGAGGGCAGCTGGCCCAGGGGCTGATGTGCAGAGTGCCTGTGGAAAAAGTGACAGCAGGAGAGTTAATGAAAAGCAGACACTGAGCTCTGGAACCTGCTCAGCCAAGATATTCGGCACAGGCCAGGTTTTTCTCTGGTATCCAGTAAAAATATGTTACAATTTGGCTGCCCTCTCTCTTACCCTGGGGAAAGTGGCACAGGAATAGTCTGGGTACGTGGCTGCTGTGCTCTGCTCTACCTGGAGGAAAATCAGGTGCTGTGTGACATTTGTGATGGGTGTGTGTGTCCTGGCAGCCAGGAACCCTGGGATTCCTGTCTGGATTCCCACTGGGAAGTCAGGGACTGCCTTTGGCCACTGGTAGACACCAATATGCAAATCTGGAAGTTCCTGTGCCTCATCCCTAAGAGGCTGAGTGCCCACCATGTCCACTGAAAGCTGGTGTCCCCCCTGCAGAGATGTGCCAGCTGCATGTCCCTGAGTCACTGCCCAAACAGGGTTTGCCCTGGAGCTGCATGCAGAGAGCAGCACGCATGCTGTAGGGTGGCTCCTGGGGGCTCTGGGGGCTTTTTATCTGGTGCAGTGAGTGATGGAAGGTGTAGGAAGGAAACCTTCAACCCATGGCACAGCAGCCTGGGTGCACAGAGCCCAACTACTCTGGAAATAATGCTCTTGCTTTTGGCAGGATGGAGGCATCCTGCCTGGAACTGGCCCTGGAAGGAGAGCGTCTGTGCAAGGCTGGGGACTTCAAAGCTGGGGCAGCCTTCTTTGAAGCAGCAGTGCAGGTGGGGACAGAGGACCTGAAGACTCTCAGTGCCATCTACAGCCAGCTGGGCAATGCCTATTTCTACCTAAAGGAGTACTCCAAGGCCCTGGAGTACCATAAGCACGACCTTACCCTGGCCAGGTAAGCATGTCTGCCTTGTCCTAATCATCCTCACCTGGGAAGGCAAGTTCTGTAGGGTCTGATTCCAGCAACCTCAGGGAATAGGCCCCAGAAATAAGCACCCAAGGACATGGGCTGACTATTGTGTGGAGAGTTCTGGAGGCAATGAGAATGTGGCAGCCACCTTCAGAGCAGGGAGGTGGAGAAAGGGATGTGAGGAGGGCACTCACAGAGTGCAGAGCAGTGTCCAGGTGTCCTGTCCCCAGATACTTGGGAGCACACCTGAAGTCATTAGAGCAGCTCACCTGAACAAGGAAAATCTGGCTTCAAAGTTGAGAGAACCTCTGTGAAGCCCTTCAGGCAGGTGTGAGTGCTGTGGGCACCATGCAGTGCTTGCTGCAGCTCAACTTCTGCCTCCAGCAGCTGGGAATAAAATCTCTGGGCTCTTTAAACCTCTGTTGGTTTCTCTGCTCATCTCTGTAGAACCATTGGGGACCGCATTGGAGAAGCCAAGGCAAGTGGCAACCTTGGAAATACATTGAAGATACTTGGGCAGTTTGATGAAGCTGTTGTTTGTTGCCAGAGACATTTGGACATTTCTCAGGAGCAGGGAGACAAGGTAATTGGTTCATGGCATCTACCAGGAAATATTTTGGAGCTTAAAAAACATTCTGTCTTCAGGTCAGTAACTGTGATCTGGTGAAGGAGAAGGCAGGTTGGAAGGAGATGGAGTTTAAAGCTTTCCCTCTGGCTGCATCACAGGTCCAGTGCTGACAGTAACAGCTCCCTGTTCTTCCTCCCTTTAGGTAGGTGAAGCCAGAGCACTCTATAATATAGGAAATGTTTACCATGCAAAGGGAAAGCACTTATCTTGGAACATGGTCCAAGACCCAGGCTGCCTGCCTCAAGAAGTCAAGGAAACATTGCAAAAAGCTTCTGAATATTATGAGTAAGTATTCAAGCTTAGCCAATGCTTTCTCCTGCAGGGCACAGCGATGGTCAGGCATCAGTGATTGTTCAAATGCACACAGCTTACCCTGCTCAGATCATAATCTGTGTTTGTGGTGTCCCTGTACTGCTTTCAGGGGCTGCAGGTTAGCAGAGCTCTGATAGCTGTCAGGTTAATGAGGGCAAGACAACAATTTTTACTGAGTCCTGTTGGAAGCATTTCTCATAGGGGATATTTGTTTCCTGGGCTACTGAGGATATGAGAGCTCTGGAAGATGTTTGTTGCAAAGCATGAGAGTGCATTGTTGAAAATCAGGCCACTGCATGAGATTTTGCATGTTGTAATGAGTTAGCAATGTTCCTCTGAGATGCCAAGTTATCATGGCTAATTAATCCCAAAGAAGGTGAGAGAGGGACTGCAAGCTTTTATCAAATTAGAGCTCAAATTCATCCTGGCACTGCCTTGGTGAAAATTAATGACGTTTGGTCTGTGATCATGCAATTAAGTTCAAAAGTCTGCTCCTTCTCAGAGCTGTTGGGAAGCTGAACTCTTGGATCCTGTAGCCCCTGCTGCTCCCTGCTGGCCCTGCTGAGAACGGGGCCCTGCTCTTCATTGCTGGGGCCAAGAACAGAGAATCCCCTTCACTCAGGGGAAGAGGCTTTCACTTAAAGTCCTGGTTGCCTTTCTTGGGACTCTGTAGTTTATCTTTCTAACATCCTTCCCTTTCCTAAATAGTTTGAGGTCACTCTGCTGTCCCACGCAGGAAGGTTGTTACCAGATGGTTTTTCTCCTTGTACTTCAGGGTTTTGCTTCACTAGTGCTGGTTTTTTTTAAGCAGCCTTTTTAAATGAGGAGAGTGAAAAATCTTTTATCTGCCTTGTCACATCTGAGGATGTGATAGTGCCTATTTATAACTCAGCACCTTTTTCCCAAAGAATGGTGCATGTAACATAGCCAGTGGGTAAATTTGTGCCAGGCAGGAAGCTCCATGCTTCCCTGTGTCTGCTGGATGTGTGACAGGGGAGAAAACCAAGCTCTGAGGGCAGAGCCCTGGCATGGGACTGGATCTTGCCCCTCTCCCCAGCTTTGCACCCATCCTTGTGCAGTTTATCTCCTTCCTCCCATGCTCCTGGTTCTTCCCTGTACAGTCAGGTGGCTGTTTCTTATTTAACCTGGGATCTAATGGATGATAGGTGAGCACTTAAGCAGTTCCTGTATGTGGCTGCAGATTGCCTGAGGCCAGGAGAACATTGGGAACTTAAAGCACTGGATCCACACAAAATCCCAGAGCTGGAGCTCCCATGGATCACCAGACTTTGACCTGCCCAGGGCAGGCAGCTAGGGGAGGGGAAATGCTTTGTCCAGAGTTAGCTCTCCTTTCTTTATGGTGCAAGTTTCTTTGCTGTCTCTCTGCTGCAGAGTCTCACCAGAGGTATTGCTCTGGCTTCTTTCAGGAGGAACCTGTCCCTGGTGAAGGAGCTGGGGGACAGAGCTGCACAGGGCCGTGCTTATGGCAACCTTGGCAACACCCAGTACTTGCTGGGCCACTTCAGTGAAGCTATAGCCTTCCACAAGGAGGTAGGAACCCATTGCACCTTTTCCTGGGGACTGGGGCTGCCAGCTGGGGAGCAGCCTTTCCTCTCCCCACAGCCTGGGAAGTACAAGCAAGGGTTTGCCCTAAGCTGTTTTCCTCCTGTGTGTACCTGGGGGTCTGACCCTGCTGTGCCATCTTCCTCCAGTCCCCATCAGCACCCAGGGAGCAGCTTGAGGGGAGGGTGCTGTTGGCTTGGAAACTGAAGGAGATATCTAAGGGCAAATTGCAGCTGAGCCTAGCAAGGCTTTTCTGCTCTTAATTTGTGTCAGTCCAGGTTTTAATAAATGCAAGCCATGAATTTAATTAAGCTGCTGAAAGAGCTGTTGATCAGGAATAGATGCTGCTTGCAGAACATAATAACTTTCTGTAAAGCTTCACAAAGGGATGAGGTGACACAGTCCCTGCCCCAATTCAAATGCAATTCAGCTTCTAGTGCAGAGTATGCATTGGTTTCCTTGCAGTGGAAGGCACTCAGCACAGTGGAAAATCAGCTCTGCCACAGCTCTCCTGATTTTTTTTAAATGCTGGAGGCCAGCAGTGCTTTGGGAGAAGGGGCAGGAAAACTCTGGAGCAGTTGGGACTGTGAGCAGGGTGAAGTATGGGGAGCAGAGGGACACGAGGAGGGATGGAGGTCTGGAGAGCAGATGCAGTGCAGACAATGAGCTGGAGGGCACCGAGGTGCACATTCATCCCGTGTCACAGGACCGTGCAAGGTGACAGCCTTGTTCCTGCTGTCAGCCACATCCCTTCACAGCCTGACCCACAGCTTGCCCTGTGTGTGTACAGCATTTTACACTTCACCTCCAGAGGTGAGCAGTGACCTGGCTGGAGGAGGCTGTGACATTGCTCTCACTTTTCCAAAGGCTCTTCCTGACCCTGAATTGTAAAAGCAGGAGAGCTTGCCCTGCATCCAGCCCTGCCAGGCACCTGCACTGCTGCCTTGCAGGGTGGGAGCTTTGCAAACCCAGAAGTTGATGTCCCAGCTGTGGCAGAGCTGTGTCAGCTCACTGCTCCCTCTCTGCCGCAGCGCCTCGCCATCGCCAAGGAGTTTGGGGACAAAGCAGCTGAACGCAGAGCATACAGCAACCTGGGCAATGCACACATCTTCCTGGGGAGGTTTGACATCTCTGCTGAGTACTACAAGTAAGTGCCAGACTGGGGCTGATGTCCCCTGGAAATCCTGACCTGTTGTGGTCAAGTCATAAACTCCAGGGGCGAGCACTGCAGCCACCTCTGAGCCTGCAGGGTGGGACAGGGCATGCCAAAGTGGTGACTTTCCTGTCACCTTACAGACGTGCCCTGCAGTGACCAGGTCTCTTCATGTCCACCTGTTCCCTGCAGGAAAACACTCCAGGTCTCCAGGCAACTCAAAGATCAAGCAGTAGAAGCCCAGGCTTGCTACAGCCTAGGAAACACCTACACACTGCTTCAAGACTATGAAAAAGCAATTGAGTACCACCTAAAACACCTGGTGATAGCTCAGGAGCTGGGAGACAGGTAAGGGACTGCCTCAGGAATTGGCATTTCTGATTTTTCTGCTCTGGTGTGTTCAAAGCACTTACCCTTCCCTGCTGCTTTGCTGTTCTTTACTGCTGGGACTAAACAGCAGTGGCCTATGTTCTTGAAAGTCTTGAAAAATGTCTCAGAACCCAGACCTTAATCCAATCATCTGTCAAAAACATAACATGATTGACACCTTCATCATGGCATTCAAACGTGGAGTTTATTGTGTCCTTAAAGCTATGACTGCGTGGGCTGAGTGAGGTTTCTAATAAGTACTTCAAGAAAATGCATTGTATTGAGCACTTTGCAATGAACTCTGTTGTTTGATCCCAGAAAGACCCCTCTACAACTTCCTCAAGCTGCAAAAAATTTTATTTTCTTTAAGCTGTGCAGGTAGGACATATACACACATGCCACTACTTGTCCTGTTGCTCTGAGATGATGCTAGAAACTTCCATGGGATAAACAAATGTGGTGCTCCTTTTTCTTTAGGAGGATTGGCTTAATTCTTAATTTTTTTGGTTGTTTAGTTTTTGCTTTGTTTTTTTTAAGATATGCTCTGGATACCCCCTCTGATCCTGGAGCCTTCTTGCAGCTGAAGTGACTTTGCAGCCTCTGTGTGTCACTGCTGATGGCTCCTGGGTGTCCTCCACTAGATGGAGCAGAGACATTAAAATGGGAGCTCTGTGGCTCTTCCCGGGCAGTGTCTGCTCAGAGAAGGTATAATCCCACCCAAGGGTGAATCATGCTGTGGGGGTGCAGGCATTGTGGGCTCCTGCATTGCTGGGAACACACCCTGTGAGCAGAAGGTATTGAACAGGGTGACAAGAAAAATGTTTCAATGCTGATCAACCCGCCCCAACCTCTGAGGAGGGAGTTGCAGTCACGCTGAACCTCCCCCTGCGCCCCCAGGTCCTTTTTTTATCCCATCACCCCCCACATCTGCTCCTTTGCAGAGCTGAGCAGCCTCTGATCAGCAGAAGGTCTCTTCCTGCTTGTGCAAACAGGTGCTGGAACCTGGGGGGCTGGGGGTGAGAGCCTCACATTCACTCTACCTCCTGACAACAAGAACCAGAGAAGAGAAGCAGCAGCAGCACCCTGGGGACCTTGTGGAAATGGGTTCACATTTGCTTGAAGTTTCAGGGGGTTCATGCACCCTGGGTGCCACAGTGCTGGTGTTCAGCAGGACATTGCATGCCTCCAGTGTCCTCTCCTTGCCATGTTCTTGTTAATCTGGCTCTGGGCTGTTGGTGAGCTAAAGGGCTGGATGTTAATGTCCTCCTGGTGCATTGTGCATCTCTGGAGAGGAAAGGTTCTGTGCAAGGTGGTAGTGGGGCAGGAGCTCTGGCTTCTGCTCTCAGCCTGGTACTCACAAATAAAGCTGATCCATTCTGAACCCTTGGCTACACTGCTCAGATTTTTGCCACTGTGGGTGCAGGTCTACTTTGGAGGCTTCTGCTCTCATTCTCTGATCTTACTGGCCTCAACATATGAGTTTAGGATGCAGAGTGCATTTGATTTTCCTTTGCAGAATGTTTCTGTAGGTAAAGGCAGAGCTAGGAGACCTTGTTGTTGATGCTCTAGAGAAGGAGGCCCTGAGAGGGCTGCTGTGCTGCTGGATTTTGCCCAGCATTTCTGTGGTTGACAGTTTCCTGTTCTGCAGGGTGGGAGAAGGAAGAGCCTGCTGGAGTCTTGGAAATGCCTATGTCTCCCTGGGAAGCCATGAACAAGCTTTACACTTTGCAAGGAAACATCTTGAAATCTCACGAGAGGTAAGAGAAGCTGGTTCAGATCAGAGGGAATCAGCCATCCTTGTTGAGAGGAACCTATTGGCATAAAATAAGTTCTATTAATGCAGTTCTTCTCTTGATATAACTGCTCTGGAAAGCCTTTGCCTTTGTGCTGTTTCAATGGTCTCTATAGGAACTGCAGAGGGTGGCTGGAAAATATTTTTTTATGGGAGGCTCCCAGCCTTCCCCTTAATTACAGTTTAGTGCAGCTGCTGTGCAGGGCTCTTCACCAATATTCCTGGGTGAGAAAGGACCTGCAGACTACCTGTGGGTGCTGTGCACCCAGCTGGTGTGTAGGAACTCAGATGTGTGTCCTGTTGGTAAGACCCTTCCTTTCCCTGAGCACAAGGTGGGGAGATTCTGCCTTGGATGGACCTTGCGCTGTGCTCTGGTTGGATTTGCTGGCCAGTGAACAACAAGGAGACAACAAGGTCAGCATCTTCCTGGGGTCTGGGTGCTCTAAACTTGCTGTATCCACACACAGTGTACAGGTGACAAGTTCTGTCACCTCACTGGAGCTGGTGGGGGGCCCAGCCCTGAGGTGGGGACTCCAGCTTTGTCCCAGTGCAATGGGACCCTGGGTGATGCTGGGTGAGCAGAGCCTGAAGCCCCCTCCAGGGGGTCACCCCATGGGGGGGTCACACAAGCAGCTGCTCAGGTTTGGAAACATTCTTGCCCAGCTAGCTGCAGCTTTCCGGCTGCAAAAACGCGGTGCTCTTGGGAAAGCAAGAATGCCATTGTTTGGGCTTTCCAGTGTGCTATCAAGAAACTGGCCATGGCCTCTTGAGTCCTTCCCAGATGAAGAAATGCCCCTGTGGAAGCAGCAGTTGAAATCACCACATGGGAGTGCTTGGTGTGTGTTCTGCTTGTCAGTTAGATTGGCTAAATCATGGGTTGGGGCTGACATACCAGCCTAATGATTTATTTAATTACACCTATCAGATGAGCAAAAGAAATACTGTTCTTCAGTCTTGGGTTTTTCAGGACAAATTAACTTTTCTAGCTTTAGTCAGCCAGGCCCCTGTGTGCAGCCCAGGGCTGAGTACTCAGAGGCAGCTGATGGCTGGGGGAGGTGGTGGCAGGACAGGAGCAGCACTGGTCCTGGGGACTTCTGGGGGTGGAAGGAAAAGCCAAGGGGGTGGGGTGGGGGTTCACTGTGGTGGTCTCATCCTGGGGTGATGGCTGTGATTACCATGGCATGGCAGGAGGGTACTCATGGTAGGTGGCTGTTGAACTCCCTAACGTATTAATTATGGGGCAGTGCAGAGACTGCTTGTGAGGAGGAGCCTGCTTCAGCTTCTAGCAGTCAGTGATTCTGCTGTAAAGCTGTTTTGTTTTAGCCTTGGGAGCCAAGTGTGCCCTTGGGGCAAGCTCCAGCATTTTGCCCAGGAAAGACCTGCTGAAGTTAAACCTCTGTGCACTAAGGTCTTTAGCTCACTTTCCATCACCCCCTTTCCCTTCTACCCTGATGGTGATGTTTGAATCCAGCTTAAATGCACATTGGAAGCTGCTGCAGGGTGACCAGAGGTTACTTGAAAATTTTCTTAAGCAGCTGGAGTGAAGTATGTGTTCCTAAAAACCTTGGAAGCTCTCCCAGCTCTCAAGCACTGCTCTGGAGTACCTTGCCCATCTCTGCGTGGTGCAGGGGGCTCTGGGGAAACTGAAGCATCTGAGCTGAGGGCAAGAATGATGACTCTGCTAGGCTCTGTGTAGTAGGTCTTGCCTAGCATCACTCTCCTGCCAGTGTGTTTCTCTGTTGTTAATAGGGCCTTGGAGAGGGTCTGGAATGAGTGAAAATCAGGGAGGCATTGAGCAGAGCATCAAGGACTGAGAGACCTAACCAGGACATGGCCATTTCTCTGGAGATAATGCCAACAGCAAATCTCCTGTAATTGGCAGGGGGTTTATGCCTGATGAGCTGTTTGATCTGCCTCCCTGTGCTGGTGCTTGGGCCTTTGTCAGAAATAATGTGGAGATTTATGATTTTGTTCTAGGCTGGTTCATGCTGCAGCCTATCTCCAAGGACCACAAAAGAGCTGTTGCAAGACATTGAGCAGGGAGTCAGGGAACAGCCAAGGTTGTCTGCTGGAACAGAGGCAGCTGTTCTTCTGATGATTAGAAGTTTGAGTGACCCCTCTGTGTTCACTGGGCTTCTGCAGCACAGTAATTTTCTTGTTTCATTTAACTTTGAGGAAATCCTAGCAGAACGACTTAAAACTCCCCTTTTTAAGTAGCAGAAATCACTGGAAATGTCTTCTTGATCATGTAGCCTTGGCTTCCTCAGCCTTGGGACAGTCAGAGATGGGAAGTTGGAAAAAAAAAAGGGATTGGAGAAGATTTTTAGTCCTGTGTGGGTGGATCACTGGGAACAATTCAGAGCTGCATGGACCTGAGCCAGGAGACAAGGGATTTCGGAGCACCCAAGCCCTGAGTGTGGCACTGCCCACGAGGCTGCCTGGTGCTCATGGAAATACTTGAGAAAAAGGGCTGAGAGTTTCAGGGCTCTCTGCCAAGACATATGTGGCTCCAGGATGGACCCAGACATTCACTTTTCCCTGTCCCAGTTGTGTAGCAGTGGGTGGGCTGTGCCCCCTCAGTTCATTGCACTGAACTTTGCAGAAATGAGTTTTGAGGTGCAGCCAGCACCCAGCACAGCTTGCAGGGACCTTCTCCTGACTTCCCACCCAGGAGAATTGCTTGGGTGGTGGAAGCCTGGGCTTTGTATGGTCTCTGAGGGCATCTCCAAGCTTTCTTCTGGCTAGCTGTGTGTTTGCTTTGCTCTGGGGCTGGCAAACCCTTTTCCAGAAGCTTGTTTGCTCGGAGCACATTCCCTGGTAACCAGCAGCCTGTTGGTTTTCACCCTGCAGATCGGGGACCGGAATGGTGAACTGACAGCACAGCTGAACATGGCCCAGCTCAGGGCAGCCCTGGGCTTGGGACCTGGGGACGAGGACATGGGCACAGCTCCCCACTGCTCTGGCTATGAAGCACAAGGTGAGTTTCTGGGTTTGTGCTGGCATGGAAGAGACTCGTGAAAGATGTGGTGTATGGGGAGGGGAAGGTGTCTGGAAGTGGGCAACCTGGAAGGAAATGTGAATGCCAGAGCAGGATGAGGCTATTGAATGCCTTTACCAGAAAGGAGCCCACAGCATGCTTGCTCTGTGCTTCCCATAAAGGAAAGGAAAGGATCTAGCCCAAAATGGGCACACAATGAGTTAATGGAATTAATCTGCATTGGGAATGAAATTGCTTGTGGCAAGCATCAAAACAGCTTTTCTCTCTTTTAAAGCTCTGCAGGGCCCTTCTAACTGATTTGACTGATAGAGCAGGCTTTCAGAAGGTGGCTGGCAGGGATCTTTGTCTGCTCTTGTTCTGATGAGCACCTAGGGAATGAGCCTACATCATGGGTTGGAAGCAGGTTATGAGCATCAGCATGCTGGGTGCTGTCTCACCCCTGGAACAGCTGCAGTGATGCCCAGCATGGAAACAAAAACAAAAAGGTGGCAAGACTTGGTCATAGTCGACAAAATGCTTTTACTCACTGCACTTGGTCCTTCTGCTTTCACTCCCCAGGGACCAGGAGAGCACAGCTGAGTCCTTGTGTTCTGTCAGCCCGAGATGTCCCCAGCTCAGGGGCCACCTGCCTGTCCTGGAACTGCCCACTGCAGCCACTGGTGGGTGCCTGGCACGGGGCACTCCCAGTTGTTTGCTCTTGCTGTGGACAGATATTAAATTCACACAGATGAAACTGCATCCCGGGAGGTGCTGGGTGATTAAATATGACCTTGTCAGTGCAGACACATTTCCACAGGCAGTGTGTTCTCTTCCCTGTTGGTAGAACTGGCACAGAGAGATGGTGCTGGGGCTGAGGCAGGCTGGAGGCTGTCCCAGGCTGGAGAAAGCCTGGGCTGTGTTTGCTCTCTGACTTCTTCTGAAGATGCAGCCTGCCTGCATCAGTGCTAAATCTTCTTGTAAGAAGCCAAGCTGTGTGCAGGCCCTGCTGAGCTCCATCAGGAGCTGTGCTGGAGCTGAGCTATTTCCTCAAAGCTCATTTGGGGCACAAGGCTGTCCCAGCCACTCTTTGCACATCCTGCCCATCTTTATAGCTACTGGGAAATATGTTAGCTAGAGCTGGACATTTATCCCTGCCACCTCCCTGGGGTGGCAAAAGATTTGCTTTTGGCAAAAGATTTTGCTCTGAAAGGGGAACAGGAAAATAAACTTGATGTTGCCTCTGCTCCTGGGACAGCACAGTGTAGAACAAATGAGGTGATGGGTGGCTGGGGAGTGTAGCAGAGCAATGCCAAGGACTTGTGTTGGGCTGGATGCATGAGCATACTGTGTAGAAGAGCTGCAGCAGGAGGGGTCAGGCTCAATTTATCTGGGAGGGGGGCTCTGCAGCTCTAGACCTATTGCACAGCTTTTTCTTAGCTGGAAATAATTTAAAAAATAAAGCAAGGGGGTTCTCTGCACTCATAACTCACCCCACTGAGTCTGGGCTTGAATGCATCCTGTTATGGAGTGACCTGGTCCCCCAGTGCAGCAGGACAGTGTGTTCTGGGAGTCAGGGAGGTCTGGGTGTCAGCAGAACCCCTCCTAGGCAGAGCTGAGCCTGGTGTGTGACAGTGTCCCCCCCCCCTTTGTGGCAGTGTCCCCCCCCTTGTCTCCCTGACAGCCCCACTGCCCACATCTCACAGCACAAGCCCTGGGCAGCAGCACCCCAGGGTTGGGGGGTTTTGGTTAAGGCACATGGGAAACCCGGGCAGTCCCTGGGCTTCCCTAAGGAGCAGCAGGACAAGGCAGAGCCGCTGGTGGTCACTGCCCTCCAGCGAGCCACATGTGCCCGTGCTCCATTCCCCTCCTCTCCCGCAGCGCCGGAGCCCGGTGCGGGATGCGGGGGGTGTGAGTGGGGCTGGGCCGGTGTTCACGGGAGGTTGCAGTGACCTCGTTCATCTCTGCAGCCGCGGCTCCCATTCCCAAGGCTGGGGCTGATTTCTGCAAAGGACAGAACGTTCTCTGGAAGAAAACCAGCAATTGGGGCTGGAGTGTGCGGGAGAGGGAGGGAGAAACCCCAGAGCCCAGGACAGAAGTGTCCTTGCACAGTGAGGCTTCTCCAGTCGGTGGGAGATGGGATGTGTTGCCCTTTAAACTGTCCTGGGGAGGCAAAAATCAGCTGCCCGTGCGCTCTGTGTGTGCTGGGCTGTGCAGCAGGAGAGGTGCAGTGCTGAGCCACAGGGATGCATCTGCACATCCATCCACCTGGAAAGGTGCTGTGCCTCTTGCAAAGAGATTTGGAGGGACAAGGGGTCTGCAGAATGGCTTGTGGAGAGGAGCCTGGCTCTCTTCAGCTTTTCTTCTGGCTTCAGCTTTTATTCTGAGTTTCAGTGGAGGATGAGAGGCCACCAACCTGTCTCTGAGCCCTTGAGAAGATGGGAGATGTATTTAATGGCTGCCAGGAGCATCAGTACCCTCCTGTGCACCCATTAAATGATTAGAAAAGCATAATTATTTATATTAATAGCAGCAATTTACAGCAAGAGGAACATCTGTTTCTGTAATAGGAAGCAGGTGAGAGGGTTGAAATTCAAGTTGACTCCTGAACCAGCCGTGCTCTTTGATGTCAAATCTCAGGGTGAGGAGAGCTTTCTGGGATTTTTTGTTTCCCTTCAGATTATTTTCCCTGCTTAAAACTATAAAATGTCTACATTCATAAGGATGCTAAAACCATCTGATAGAGCAGGCATGTTATAAAACATTATTCTGCCTGCTTGATTAAATTAAAGTTTCATAATAAATTTGAGTTATGGAAAAATCTGTACTGTGGTCTGAGAAACCCTGACCAGACCCTCAGACTGTGATGTCCTTCACGGGTTACTTTTGCTTCTAAGTCTTGGGCATCATCCTCCAGGGGCTGAGGGAGGAAGGAGTGTCTGATATTTCCCCCTGCTGTTTTGGCTCCTCTTCTGAATTCTTTGTGATTTTAATTAATATTCTGAGAGCAATTGGACATCAGAAGGCAAAGCTGGAGGCCAGGGAAGTGGGGCAGTGCTGCAGAAGTCTTGTGAAAGCACCGACCTTGTCAAGCAATGCAAACACTGAGAGTTTAAAGCAACAAACCAGAAGAAGCCAGGGAGTAGCTAAAACACGAAGCAAATAAACAGAGGCTTTGTCTGTTTCTCCAGACACCCAAAAAAATGTAGCCCTGAAACCTGGTCTTGTCCTCTTCTACACACTGGGAGTGATGCATGGAGGACTGGTTGGTAAGATTCTGTGTTTGGGGGGAAGCAAGGGAACATGGTGTGCCCATCAGGGGTTGGTTTGTAGGGCTGAAGGTAACCATGAACACCAAGAAATGCTGCCTGGTGCTGGGAGATGTCCCAGGGGTGAACAGCCAGCCCTCCCCTCAGCAATTCCTCCTGCTCAGCCTTCCCTCTGGAGGGTGGCACTGGCTGGGACAACCTCCCAGCTGGGAGAAGGGGTTCAGGGAGGGTCCCCCCAGCACCAGAGGGGTGGAGGAGCCTGTCAGGGGGTTGGGACGTGCATCAGTACCTCTGCAAAGTGAAAAGGGGCTCTAGGCTGCTTTTCTTCCAAAACCAGCTCTGCAGCATGTCAGCCTCAGTCGTCATCTTTGATAGCAGCAGCAGTGTTAGGAGACACTGAGCAACACCTCTCCTGGCAGCTGGGTGTGAGTAAGGGAGGGGGTGTAGGTGTTCCAGAAGGTGTTGCTGGCATGAAGATGCTTTCAGAGCATTGAAAGCTGGTTCCTGGTGTGGTTTCTGTGCTCTTTGCAGCAGGCAGACACCACTGCTCAGCCCTGCTCAGTGAGGGCAGAAAAGGACTCGGGTGGGAGCCTGCCCTGCTCTCTGCACACCTTCTGCTGCAGCAGGGTGGGCACAAGGCAGGGCTGCCCAGGAGCTGTAGCTCTGCTCCTCTCTGTGGGAGAGGCAGCCACGCTCCAGGTTGTGTTCCCAGGTGGTGAAGTGGGCAACTGAGCCTGGGTGGTCGTGGAATGCTTCTCCTTCCTCAGCAGTTATGGGCTCAGTGTGGCTTTGGATCTGGGGCTTTGCATCCTCAAGGCAGTTTTGAGCTTGCCTTCTTCACAGGAATCTTTGAACCCTTGGATCAATTAGACAGGGAGAGAAAAAAAAATCTGCTTTTATGTTTCCTAGCCTGTTTGGTTTTGTTTGTCTGCTTACTTTAAATATCTTTTGAAGTATCTCAGAAGTGTTTGGGGCTGCTGAAATCTGCTGGGTTGACCATCCCTCTGCTGACGCAAAGCAGGGAGGAGGCATTGCTGCTATCCCATGCCAGCCTCTGCCTGGGGCTGGGATGCACCCCAGACACAAGGATCTTCCTTCTCTGTGGTTTGCTCAACCCTTCTGCAAAGGAGGGTGCTGGGTGACAGCTGTGTCCCTCTGAGCCCAGCATCCATCTGGCAGGGGGACAGCCCTGTTCCCCCAGGCTGTGGTCCCAGTGTTAGGGAACTGTTTGTCTTCAGCTGAGCAGATGAGGACAGGAGTCCCAGCACAGAACCTGCCCTGTTCTTCCCATCAGGTTGAGTAAGCATAGCAACTGAAATGGCTGAATATTTGAATATTAAGTAATCTTCAACTATATTTGATTATTTTCCCCAGAGCTGATGGGCTGCAGCTCTGCCTTGTTGCATTCTGCAGCCGTGGTGGTTTTGCCTCCTTCTGCAGGGGTTTGGTGGATGAGGCTGTTGGCAGGAGCTGAGTATCTTTTGGCCAAATGCAAGGCAGCACTGGGAGGTGGTCTGGATGCTTTATTGTGCTCTAACAGATGCTCAGGGGAGTCTTGGCTTCTGAGCAACTGTTCCCACCTGCCTTCTGGTAAGACACCTGCAGGAAGCATCTAAAGGACCCTGAGTCTGTGGTAGTCCTTGCTGTGGTGTGTAAGGGAGCAAGGCAGGAAGGGCTGGAGTGCTGCCTGCATGGGGAGCTGCTTGGGTGGAGATTCAGGGTGTTAAAGGATGCCCCTTCATTATCTTTGCAATGAGTTTTTTTCCAAATCTGAGTAGCTTGTGTTGTTACAGCTGTTAAATCATTCCAGCTGCAGTTATGGGGGGGATGAACCTCTGACTCATTTGAATTTAAACTGAGTAATTTAGCACTCAGTTCAGACTGCGCCACTATCAGCTTTATGAAATTTTAAAATCCTCTCAAAGCGTTAGGAAGTATTTAATGTTCTTCTTGTTCTGTACATGAGCCTCCTTCCCAGAGTCAGGGTACAGCCAGGCTTCTCAGCTCACTGCAGAGGAAATGCTTCAGGACTGGAGGAGAAGACAGTGTGCTAATGGAACTCAAGTACTTGTTTTACCTTGATGCCAGGGGAGACAGCAGGAGCTGGAGAGGAGGATGAGGAAGAGGCCAGTTCCTGAAGCCTGGGGTAGAGAAGGTGCTGTGTGGCTTTTAGCAAAGCAATCCATCAATCAAAGGACCTCTTGTTGTGGGGGGAGTTAACTTTTTGGAAACTGTCAGTTCTGTACACAAACTCCAGCTCCAGCCTGGGGAGCCTGAAGTTCCCTTTGGCTTCTGTTCCGGACTCCTGCAGCCATCCCAGCTCTGGTGTGTGCTGTCTGGTTCCCAAATGCATTTTCCACAGACAACACAGCCAACGTGTTGGAAATGCCTATGGTTATGATGAGGATGATCTAACAGTACAGTATTTTCTTGCAGCACTGGGCAAGAAAGGGACAGAGGAGAAGTTCTTTTTCTCACCCAGATAGGGCCAGCCTTATCTCTTGCTTAACCTCAGGAACCAGAGTCCTTCACTCCACAGCAAGACTGGCCCTGGCAGGACAAATGCTCAGACCACAGACCTTTGCTCAGCAGAAAACCTGGCAGCTTGGACAGACAGCTTGTGAACTCAGAGTCCACGTTCTAGGAGCTGCTGCACACTGACTGATTCACACCAGCATCCAGGAGAAGGGATCAAGGACATTGCTGCTCTTTTTAGAAGATTTTCCTGTGAGCATTTGAGCACTGCAAATCCCTGTCCTGTGTTGCTCTTTCTTCCTCTTGCCCTCCCTGAGTCAGTCTGTAGGACCCAGCAGTTGTAATTTCCCTTGTCTGGCTGCTGGAGATGCTTCTGTTAATTACTGTGTGTCACTTCCTTGCTCAAGCCCTGTTTATTTTTGATCCCTGCTTGTTCAACACAAACTGATAATGGAAGATTGGAGGTCATGGGGCTCTGCTGCATGCTGGCAGAGAAAATCCTGCTCCTAGAAGCAAGCCTGCCAAAAGCTCCTGCCAAGCCTTTCCATGGTTCTTGAATTAGCCTCCAGGTGACATGGCTCTTCCCAGCCTGCTCCACCCAGATCAATTTATCTCCCAGAACATCCTCCTGTCCCCATCAGTGTTTATCTATTAAACAGACACTGCCTGGAGGAGGGGCTGGTTACAGGAGGCTGCTTGTACTGGGGCTTGGAGCTCCCCACAAGCTCCTGGGCTTGGATTTGACTCTCTCTGGGATGCTGCATGATTGGATGCTCTGCATTGTCCAGGTACTACAAACACACACAAAACCCTTCAGTCTTTGGACTGAATTGCCAACACTTCATTTGCAAATTAACCTTTTTCCAGCCTTGCTCAGAGAAAAGCCAATGCCCATTGCATAGGTGGGGGAAAACTGGAATAAAAGATCTGCCTGACATCATGGCAATTGGTTTGTTAGGCTGCAAGATACAAGGTCACCTTATTCCTCAAAGGTTGCAGCTTTCCTCAGCTGTGCTGGTTTTGCCTCCACTGGAAGAAAGTAACTCCCTTGTGCCATCTCTGTCTTTAAGGAAGACTTTTTGCTCCAGATGTTACCTTTCCCTGGGGATGTTGAGGCTTTTTTGGTCCTGAGTGCCTTTATTCCCTCTCCCCACCTGAGCAGCCTCTGTGCTGCTGCTCAGCCTGGCTGCTGTCAGCCAAATGCCAATGGGTGCTGTGGGGCTCTGCAATGCTGCTGGAATTTTCAGGCAGTTGTTCAGCTGTCAGACTGGATTCTGGAGGATGAGGAACTCAGCTGACACATACTCAAAGCATCTTCTGCCAAGTGATGCAGATAAGAATCTTGATTCAAAAGTAACTTCTATTACTGCATACTACATACATATATATTTTATTTTTTTTTAAAGGAACTGTTTTTCCACAGAGAAAAAAACCCTGCAAAATTATTATTCTGGAGCAGGTTTTTGTAGTGCTCAGGATCTGTCTGGAAGGCTGATATTTGCTCAGCTGTGTGCTGTCTGTGTGCCAATGCATACACCGTGTGTTGGAGCAAATGCTGGAGCCCAGATCTTCCCAGCAGAAGAGGTTTCATTCCTGTCCTTTTGGCTCCCAGTTCTGACAATGGAAAGCTGAGGATGGGAGGGGATTGAAGAAGTCTGCTGGGACAGCACACAGGAAAAAACACTCCCACAGCTTCCCCTGACCCTTAGACATGAGTTGGTTTTATTATTTTAAGGTGTCCTCTCTGTTGTAAGCAATACCTGCTCTTGGCTTTTGTCTGGACTGTTCATAGAATCATAGAATCATAGAATTAGCCGGGTTGGAAGGGACCTCAGAGATCATCTAGTCCAACCCTTTTTCAGCCAGAAAAACCCTAAAATAACTGATAGGGAGAAAAACATTGTGCCCAGCTAGCTCTGTTCTCAGGAGGGGCCAGAGCTGTCAGGATTCCCCTGGTCCTTTCCTGCCTGAAGGATTTGGGGGTAGGCAGATGGTCCTTCCCATGGACTGACACAAACACTTTGGTGCCAGCATTTTATGGTGCAGTCATCCTAAGTAACTGATATTATTTGCTTTCTCTAGTTAGAGAAAAGTATTGTTCTAGCCCAGTAACAACTGGGAAAACAAATGCCTGCATTTATCATGCAAGTGCTGGCAATAATAGAGGTCAAGTGGATTTATAGTGCCAGAACCCATTATGTGTTTGAAGACTAATTAAAGCCTTAAATGAGATGCTTGTCCTGCTGGAGGTTGCTTGATTTTTTTATTTTTTTCCCTTTCTTTCTTGTTACTGTGCTTCTTTAAATTTTCCCCTTTCTTCTTTGAAGAACTTGCTGTACTAATGGAGCACAAGTTTGACAGAGCTTTCCTGATAAGATGTCAGGAATGAATGATTTGAGATGCTCTGTGAGCATTCAAATTGCTGGACTGTATCTCCACTGTCACTTCTGAGCTGGGGAGGGTTTACAGACCAGTCTGCCACCCCAAGCAACTGGTTTGCTTGTCTAATGGAATCATATTGAACAATATTTAGAGTCATCTGCCAAAATCAAGGTTCTAAAAGGTCTGTACAAATAGGGGGAGGCACTGTCCTGGACAAGGAGAACTCAAAAGAAAACTCAGTTAATATGGGTATGGAGTAAAATGACCTTTTCATGAAAATACAGCAAGTGCTTGTGCCAAGGGTTGTTGTGTTTTCTTTGTGGTGCAAAGCTTGAGCTCCATGGGCTGTGGCTGTGCAGGCAGCAGAGCTGGAGGCAGGGTGGGAATAATGATGTTGGCCCTACAACCTTTCCCTGTTGCTCTTCTGTGGAGTCCTCTGTCAGGTTGAATTCTCCTTCCTCTGGTACAGCCACCCCAGAGGGACACAGTGTGCTCCGCCCTGCCACCAGGACTGTCACTTCAGCTGGGCTGGGGGGTTTGCTGTGGCTCTGAGAGGGATGGGGGAGGCAGCTCTCCAGGCTGCTGGGGGTGGGGGGAGAACCTCAGAGTTATCAAAGCACATGTCAGCATGATGACAGCTTCTGGGAGAGCTCTCTGAGCTGCTGCTGCACATGTTCTGCTCAATCTTGTCAGTCTCAGGAGCACCACTTGGCAATGGACACCGACCACAGAGGAACACAACTGCATGCCCTCAACCCAGCTTTGCCCCACTGCAGATCTCTATGGGATGGTTCCCCCCCATCACCATCCTACCATAAAACCCTTGTGTGTTCTGTGGCAGCTTTTCAGATTGCAGCAAGGTAGAGGATTTTTGCTACATGAGCATTTCTCCTCTAAGTTTACTCTCAAAACTGAAGACTTGTTGGAGGGCCTGCCAGTGACATAGGAATAGAGTCCTTTCCTCTGGAGATCACACTGATCCTGCCCTTCCAGGCAGCATGGAGCTGGTGGCAGGGACCAAGCAGACAGAAAAATGGGTGGGAAGATGCTGTGCTTGCTGCATGCACCCCATCAGCATTCTGCTTTAGCCTCTTCCCCAGCCATGCAGAGCCTGGTGTAGTCCTGCACTGATCAGCCTGAAGAGCTCAAGGAGGGCAAGGAGAACACACTACCCAACTTCTGGCTGTGAAGAAAAGATTTTAGAGAAAGGTTCCTCTACCCATGGCACCACAGTGTGCAAAGGGGTTGTTGTCATCTCTGCAGGGTGAGGATGTGAGGCAGGAAAAGAAGATGAATCTAGAGGGGTATCTGAGGTGGATATATGGGGTTAGTGTCCCCAGGGCAGAAGAATAAGAAGTATTTGTGAGATGAGGGCATGCATGGGAGCTGGGGGAAGCAAGAATGTCTCAAATGCAAGCAGGCACACGAGCATCCCCAACTCCTCTGTTGCAGTAAGCTTCCCCTTCCCTGGAATTCATTGCTCCCTTCCAGATGGGGAGGTGACTGCTCCATCAAGTTCTAAAGTAGAGGAATGTGAAAAGCTTGGGCCAGGAACCAAACTGCAAATGCAAAAAGTTAACAAACCCCAAACCTTGGTTCATGGTGGTGTTGAGATTGTGGGCTGGGGGGAAGAGATTTTGAAAAAAAAATATTTTAAAAAGAAACAGCAAGCCTGGACACTGAGAAGAACAACTTCCAAGGAGTTCCAGGAAGACAGGGCATGAATACAGCCAGTCAGTAGCATTGCTCAGCTGATATTCACAAGAAGGTTTCAACTTGCTCTATTAGAGATCTCAGCAAGCCTTGAAGACAGAGAGAGCATTTAGAAATGCCCCTGAGGTTTTCCGTTACTCTGCAGCAGGCTTGGTAAACATGCCAATAAATACTGGAGAGAGAGGAAAAAACCTTCCAGAGGAACAGCCCCAGGTTTTCAGCTGCTCCATCCATTCAGCATCCACGGCTGCTGCTGTTGAGCAGCACTGGGAAGAAAGAGGCAGAGTTGAACGTCTGCTGGGTATTAGGTGGTGCTGCAGGTATTTCTGGGAAAAATAACTTGGAGGAGGCTAAAGCCATCTGAGGGATGTCCTGGTTGGAGACACAGACTTAATGTGTCCTTCTGTCGTGGGGTGCATGTGAGTATGGAAATCTCTCTGCTGGGCTGGAAGAGGAGGATGTGGGGGCTGCAGAGGAAAGGGGAGAAGCTCTCCCAGGCATGGTGGGAACTGCTGCCTGTGTTATCTTCTTGTAATAGCCTTGGTTAATAGGGAGCCTCTGAATTCCTCTAGCTGCTGGTTTTCATAGCACTGCTCATTCCACCCATGGTGAGGGGCTATGGCAGAACCCTAGGTTTTTGCAAGACTGGCGTTTGGCCCCAGTGCTGGTCGTGTTTTCTTCTGGAAGAAACCAGGTGATTAGGATGGTTCTGAAGTTGAGTTTGTAACTCCTAACTTCTTCCTCTCTCAGCTCAACTGAATATGAAATCCACATGGTAACAGAGGAACAGCAGCATCAAAGCAACTGAAAAAGACAAATTGTTCTGCGTGCCCTAATTGCCGGGGTGCTCTCAGCTGACTGCCTGTATTAAATTAACAAAGGGGAAGGCAGGTTTTCTCAGAGCAGAGATTAATGGTTTCTGGCCAGTGGTTTAATGCTGTTGCAGCCGTACAAAAGCACCTGAGGACGGAGGTGTATAATTAACGACTCTCCAGGCTGTTGGAAATGATGTGTGTTTATCTAATCAGACACACTTGGCTCTTTTCTTGCTTTCCTGGAAGGGGCCGTTAAAAGCCGCCGTGACGCAGGCTCCCTCCCAGCTGCTGCCCTTGCCTCTTGGGCATTGCTCTGAAACCCAAATGTACCAGCAGGTTAAGTGCTTGTAGGTGTCTTTTATTCTAGACTCAATTTTCTGCCTTCTCTCATGTTAAGTTTGTCCACTAAGCAGCTCAGTGGGGTTTGTAGAGGGTCCGTGGGTGCTGTTCTAACATAAGCTCTGCTGTTAGGTGGGGGTGGGAGGCTGAGGAACCTTCAGGTTGGGGGGTTTGCTGCTGCAGGAACCACCCCAAGCTCCGTGGTTTCCAGTCCCCTGAAGCTTGGAAGTTATTACAGGACCTTGAGTCCAAAGCTTTGGGTTTGCCCTGTGTGGTGTTGCTGGTGTGGGCTGTCAGGGGGTGCTCAGCCAAACAGAACCCTCAGGAAAGACCAGAGAAAAGGAGCAGGAGGTGAAAGGGGGAATTTTCCAGAGGAGGTGAAGGCATCGTGGGGCCATTGTGTGAATTCTGGCTGGGTTGGTGGGCAAGGCAATAGAAGCTGGAAGCAGGTTGGAGGGAGACATGAAGGTAGAGTTTGGAAAGCAGGAGCTGGAGCTGAACTGAGTTTCACTCAATTTCTGCTTTTTGAGCTTTCACCACTACTCAAATACTGCATTAAAATGACTTTTACAAAATCCCAAATATAATGAGCACTGCCAAATGTTGTGATTTCTCTGACTGCTTCAGGGCAAGGTTTTGCACCCTTTAGGGCTGTTTAGATAGTTATGGTTACGATAGGAAATATTTGCTCTTTCACTTAGTTTTCCAGCCCTCATGACTGTAGAGAAAAGCTCGAAGCTGTATCCCAGATACATTCTTTAAGCTAAAAACATGAAGATAAGGCAACAATTCTGCACCTTTATTAAACTATATCTTTGTTAGGATTTTTCTCAATGTCAGTCCCCTGACTTTTGTTATTTAGTGTGGGTTTTGTAACTCCTGAATTCCAGAGCCTCAGTTGAGATCAGGGTCACAGCCACTGGTTTGACAGCAGAAGTCTTTGCAGTCCAAGCTGTTGCTGACTGTGCTGTGATAGTGTTGTGAAAAACGACCCAAAACAATAGAGAAAAAAAATAATGTTTGGATCTCAAGGACAGCACAGCTGCAGCATCTCATCCTCCAGACTTCAGAGTTAACAGGAGGGGGGGTTCTGCCCTGGTTTGAATTTTATCTGTGTGACATAAGTGCCGTGGGTAAGTGACACCCTCCTGATGCCAGTGTGCATTGTTTTGCAGGAGCCAGGCCAAAGAGACTCCAAAGGAACAGCATGGACAGCTTGGACCTCCTGAAGTTCCCTTCTGAAAAGGTAAGCAAAGATGTCTGGCCTCAGAGATTGAAGATCAGGAGGAATCTGTAATGGTTTGCTGACTGGCTTCATTTGCAGGCAAGCATGCAATTAGCAGGTATCATTGGAGTCAATGGGATTAACCAAAGAGCTTGGAGGAGAGGAACAGCTGGGCTAACTAAGAAGGCACTTAACTGAAAGCTGAAAAAGCCACTTCTGTGCTTTTTTGGAAAAAACAGCCCTTTATTGAGAGGATAATCAGCAGCGTTTTAGCCTCTTTAGTGGCTGGTGGCCAATCTCAGTGCCTTGTCAGCCCAGCAGTGCTGCATTCATCAGGAGTGGGAAGAGAGAGGTCAGAGGCAGGGGATGGAGCCTTGTAGGAGGGGGTTTTGTTCCAAGGGGCTCTGGGGATTGTCTGTGCTGTTTCACTGCTGGAAGCATCAGACCTGAGCAGATCCATGTTTTCAGTCTCCCCAGGGCAAAGGCTCTTTCTGCAGTCAGCTGGGAGGCACTGAGCCTTTCCACCTACAGGAATCATTTCAGTTGCTCAGAAAATCCTACACAGGATTATTAGGGCCATAGGGCTCAGTCATCCCCTTTCCTGAAGGAGGTGACCACTTCCATCTTGCTATAGTGAGGCTGTAAGTCTGCAAAGAACCTATCAGTGAATTGAACCACGATCTCTGCAGCACCCTCTGCTTATTCTCTCACCTTTTCTGCCCTTCATCTCTGCAGAGCTAGCCTTCAAGTCAGCAGGGACACCTCTTTACCACCCAGCCCAGGAACTCTTGTCTGATGTCTGCACAGAGCAGATCTGCCAGGGCAAGTCCATACAGGGCTCTGAGTGACCCAGCAGTAGTGAGAATGCCACCTCCCTCATCATCCTGCACTCTCCAACCTGTGTCTTGTTCCTTGTTTTGGACTTTCTTAGTTTTAGCTCCCAGCCATTGGGTCTTGTTTATTCTCTGCCAGACTAAAAATCTCTTTATCACACACTGGTTTCCATCCTGAAGGTGCTTACATCCCATAATTGAGTCATCTCTTCTTTTTGTCATTTGCTGAACAGTTTGGGGGCTCTAACTAAGGCATTAAGGCATCAGAAGGCAGTTTTTTCCAGTTCTGAAATCCACTTTTGTGGCTGGTTTTCAAAAAGTGAACACCAGCCTGGCTGCATTGGTCCCATCAGTAGCATCCAAGGAAATCTCTCCTTACTTGTTCCCACTATTCCTATTTGTATTGCAAGGAATGGAAAAGACTTTCTGGCTACAGCATCCACTCTGGTGTTGGTGTGCTGTGACTTAAAAGTTCTCTTCAATATCCTTGGCTTTTTGGTGTGTGTGTTTTTAAGTCCCAACCTTGTGGTCCCTTGGGTTCCCTCCTGAGCTGGGTCAAGTGTCTTTCCCTTGCCTGGAGTTGCTGCAGTGGGGATGCTCTGGGGAGGCCTCTCAGTGCATTATATGGAGGTGTAATCATATATTTTACATATCTGGGGGAGCACTGAGCAGGGGTATTGAAGAGAGGAAAGGAGGACAGCAGTGAGAGAACAGAGAACTGCTTGTAGCCATCTGCTGTGGTCACCTTCCCCTCCAGTCCCCACATACATCTGATGGTCTGAGGCTTGGCCAAGGGGCTGAATGGGACTCCAGCCACTCATGTTCATCTGTTTTAGGAAATCATGAGGCAAGGGCCCTTCTTCTTGCAGAAGCCAGTGGGACACACTGAGGCATGTGATGCTCCTTGTGTGCTGGGAGGCAAGTCCTAGAGGTGGGAAATGCCAGGGAGCATCCAGCATAGCCACACTCCCAGGGCATGGTCAGGTTATCCCTGGGTCAGTGTGGGCTGCAGCATGGCTAGGAGCTGGGAAGGAGTAAAGATAGAGTAAGAGGAGAGACTTGTGCCAAGGGTTTGGTGTCCTGGGCAGGGTGAGGTTGTCACTGTGTTCAGAAGAAGTCTTCATGAGTGCAGTTTGCAGAGATCCCTAACAGCAGTGACTGCATCTGACCTTGCATGCATCATTCCCCATGCCTGTAAATAAACCAGCTATGCTTCTGCTTCCCTTCCTGGAATTTTTAAGAGGATGCTACTTCTCTCTGACTTCTCCCTGTGGAGAAACTGATTCCTGTGTGTTGCTTGGGTGATACTTCACCTCTGCTCATTAAAACCACTCAGGGATAGGCAAAATGTCCTCACTTAGCCCTGCACACCATGGGGCCCTACTCACACTCTCTGAACTCCATGTAACTTCTTGCTTCTCCTGTGTCTCCTCTCCTGTGGCCGTTGCCAACAGATCTCCACATAAACCTGAGACAAGAGATTTGTGCAATGACTGTTTCTTCTTTTTTTTTTTTCAAGGACCAAAATGGGGACAGCCATCACGTGGGAGATCTGAAGATCTCTGGGAAGGAGTTCTTGTCATTGCCTGCGAGGTCAAAGAAATACCAGGAGCACCAGTCCAGTTCAGAGAGAAAGTCCCAGGGGCCCAGTACATCCCCCCTGGGTACCAATGACATCCGACTCCAGGTGTCACAGTCGGTAGGAAGATTTTTTTTTCCCTCCAGTACTGATTTGGGAGCTTCTTATGGCATGTTCTTACCTCATTTCTCACCTGGCCTGGGGGTGTCTGTGTGGCCTGTTGGCTGTGAGACATTCTCTGCAGCCAGCTCTGCTCTTGGCTGTTTGGACAACTTCAGGCAAATCTTTTTTGCCTTTCTTGAGCCTCAGCTTCACTGTCCATCAGACAGAACAAGTGGTACCATCATGAACTGGTTTATGAGAGCTTGGTATTTAGTTGTGACATTGGCAACCTTCCCTTGAGGGAAAGCTCCCTTCCCTGAGCTTTCCAGAGTCTGGGACTGTCATGCTGGGATGCTTTGAATTCCAGAAGAAAAAGCAATCTGGAGACCTTGCTGTGTGGAGTCTGACTTGATCAGCCTCTTGGGTTCAGAAGGAGCAGGCTTCTTGCCTTCAAGTAACAGAGATTTTTGATGAGCAACCAAAAATGTTTGTTGCATTTGTCAAACCTGGGAGCTCAGCTGTTGTTCCCTCTCATCTCTGGTCACATCAATGGTCTGCAGAGGCACTTGGAATTCCTCAATCATTAGGCAGAGATGGGTGGTACAAAATCATTGGCTAGGAGCTTCTCTTTGGGAGGAAGTTGGGTGAAGGCTCCTTCCTCAAGAGCTGCAGCAGGCAGGAGGAGCTGGCCCTGATGTTGGTGATTTCTGGGTTCCTGGGTTGGGTACTGAAGAGCTCTGACTCAGTCTGTGCTTGGCTCCCTGCAGAGCGGTGGAGATCCTGCCCTGGAAAGCTCTCCACAGTCTTTTTGATGTCTTTAGCCTGAACAATTGAGCTGTTTGTTAGGTTGGTATCTTCTGGTTGTGTTGATATTTGTTGTGACATGTGGGAAATGCAACATACTGGGGAAGCTTCCTGCAGCTGTGCTGGTTTTGTTCTCAGTCCTGGAGCCAGGGATCACATCCACAAATGCTGGCATGTTTCTGGGCGTGGAGATATTTGAACCCAGTGATCTGCAGTGAGAAGCTTCAAGTCCTCAGCCTGTTGTTGCCAGGAGATGGAATGTAGCAGCAAAGATTTAATGATCACACGGGTGCTTGAAGGTTTTGGGGCTCTTGCTTTATCCTGAGCCTGTAACACTCTGTCACAGCCCTCTGATCCTGTAATGATTCCAGATGGATTAAGTTAGAGCCAGGAAAGATAGGCCTGTTTTTTCTTGGCATTTAAGAAAAATGAAATAAAATATTTTCATGCTAGGTGAGAATAAGCCTGAGCTGCAGAGCTTGGGATGAAGCCTGTCCTGTAGAACAGGCATGCCTGGAAGTGTTTCTAGCACTGAGCCCTTTGTTCCTGGTCTGCAGGTCATGGGGACAACCTGTGTGCAGATGCAGATGTACACATCCCTTTTGACCACTGATATTCTTGATTCTCAGTTCTCTGACCACTGGAGACAGGATCTTTACACTAACTGGGATTTTTTTTAAGCCTTCACTGAGCTCATTCTTCATTCCCAGTAGTGCTTGTGGAAATGTTCTAATAGGAAAAGCATTTCCTACTGCTCACCGGTGCAAACAGGATCATTGAGAAGGAAAACAAAGCTCATTGGAGCCAGAAAGGAGACAGCAGCATGGGGGCACCCAAGGCAATACAAAAGCAGAAAAAAAACCAACCCACTTGCCAGAAATAGCCTTTTATTTTTAACTCAGACATTCAGCCAGAAACCAAATAAAAGCCATGTTCCACCAGGAGCAAGACAAAAAGCAGGAGTGGAGCTGTGGGATGTCCATGAAGGAGCAAGGGAAGGCACAGATCCCCCCCAGTCACAGGGGAGCCCTCCAGCCCCCTGGGATCCTCCTGTTCCTGACTCTGTGGGCAGGCAAGGGACACCCAGCTCCTCCCATCCTTCAGGGATGGGGGAACTGGCAGCAGGGACTCAAAGCCCAGAGTTTGCACTTGCAGACAGGGAGCTCAGGCTCTACCTGAGGGCTGTTTCACCTTTCAGCAACTGTTTTCCTGTGTGACTTTGCAGTGTGTGTATTAACTCCCCACTTGCTCCAGGTTTGTTCCATTTTTGGTTAATTTCCCAGGCGTACCTGGTAGTGAAGCAGCATAGAGAGAATTCAAGAGGATGTGTAGAGCAGCAGTGTGTGAAAAAAAATGACATCTTCCTCCTTGCAGACACTAAACTTGTCCTGTTTTATCCCAAGAGAGAATAGATCAATGCACAGTGCTCATGGGGTGAGTGCCTGTCTTGGGTTTTAAAGAATGCCCTTTGCTTGGTGTTTAATGGGCCATAGTCCATATCCCATGAAAATCAAAGTGATGAATGTTTTATTGTGTTTTTCATCAGACCAGCAGCTCTGCAGAGTTACAGAGTGGGATTACAACTTGGGTTCTTTGTGGGCAGCTGCCTCTGGCCCAGGCACCCCCCTGGCAGGCAGCAGAACCTCTCTGGCACGTGGCTTACAGCAGCTGGGTGTCCTCAGACCATCAGAGACCCTCCAGAAAGGGCTCTTCTGCCAGGAGAAAATCTCTGCAGCCTGTTCTGATGGACCAGGCTGGGTCACTTCAGGTGAACTGTGTTTTGTCTTGGTGCTGCCAGTTGTGTCCCCTGGCTTTGTGGCACCTCACAACATTTCGGGTATTTGCCAAACGTGAAGCAGCTCATTGCCCTCTGTTCTGCTTTTGTCCTGTCCCCCAGGGGGCTCCTGGGGCTGTGTCAGTCTGTTGTAGAGGAGTCTGGGTGGGCTTTTTTGGAAAGCTGCCATTCCCATCCATGGAAGCCATTTTAATCAAATGTAGCAAACTCTACCCAAGACAGGAGAGAAACTTTCCCTGGTCAGGCTGCTCAGACAAAAGTCACCCCCAGATGCCTCATTTTGGGAAGGCTCAAAGCAGAAATCTCCTCTAATCCATCAGTAAACAGTGAGTCCTTAATTAAAGGTGGGGACTAATGGTTGATCTAAGGTGTTTTTATGGGATGCCACAGTTCCTGCTGTCCCATCAAAGGTCCCAACTCCAAGTTGCAGATGTGGTTCTGCCTGGTGCTCTCCCACGGTTCTGCAGAGAGGAACCAAGGCTGCATGCAGGGATGCCCAGGGAAAAAAATCCCTATCTGAGGACTCCTAAACCAAGAGATGTAATCTCTGGATAAGTCCTGCTGTCAACACAGCCACTGAGCTCCTTCTAAAGGGGCTCCCTGCAAGAGGAGAGCTCCCTGGGGTGGGACAGGGAGGTCCCATGGGTGTGGTGCCTGAGTCACAGCTCCTGGGTTGGTTGCCCATCTCTGCCACCAGCTGCTGCTTATTTTTTTCCCTCTTCCCCATCCTTGTGATGGGGTAATGCTGCTTGCCTGCCTCCCCTGGGGAGGTTACAGGGGCGTGATGATGGCTCTCAAATTGTTGGAGCTTTGGATGGCAGGAGCTGTGGTGGTGTTATTAGCATTGGTGATGATGATGCTAATTACTGAGCTGCTGGGAAACTCCCCATGGGAGGAGGCGAGAGAGGGGAGGGGATGCAGGGAAAAGGGAAGGGAGGCAAAGTGAGCTCGGGGATGGAGAGGAGCCTGTCCATGCTGGCAGCTCTGTTGGGTCCTGGGAGAAGGGCTCAGCCTGTTGGCAAAGCTGTGGGGATGCTGGGATGGATAGGAGAAGCCATGGCCCAAGTGCTGCATAAGGTAGGAGAGTGTGGTCCCTCTGTGGCTGAGACCTTCCTGCCACTGCTGGGCAAGGTGAACACGATGGAGAGCTCGTGCAGAAGGGTTGTGTGGCTGGTGGGGCAGAGAGAGAAGGGTTTCCTTACCCCTCCTGTGTCCCTGTGAGGTTGGGGAATTTCCTAGCTGTGGCTGGTGGGTGCTGGGAGAAGAGGGACCAGCACTACCTGGCTCTGGGGGATGGCCAAGGGCAGAGTCCTCTTCAGCCCTGAGATCAAGTTTGGAGCTCCTGAGGCTACCTGAGGCTCTCCACAGGCAGAGCAAAGGTGGGTTTGAGCTGGGAGAAGCTGGTGAGGGTGAGATGCATTTGGTCCTATTTTCTCTCTGTTGCAGCAGAGCCCTGAGCGAAAGGAGCTGCATTAGAGCTCAGTCCCTGGGCCCTGCAATTGTGGGGGCCAAATCTGGGTGCTGCCTGGGACTCGTGCACTGCACACCTTCTGAGGTTCCTCTTTTAAGAGCAACATCAAAGCAGAAGGCTTTCTATTGCATGAAGCTTTGCAGACATCAAAGGCTTGCTCATAAATTTAGCCTCTGCTCCACTGTGAAGAAGGTCATAATGCTTCAGCTCTTGATTGACATGGTATCAGTTGTATTTTCAAGGGCTACTGGAAGGATGGGATATTTCTAACACTTCAGAAATATCAGAGGTTTTATGTCCCTTACCCTGCTCTCTGAGAGAGCAACCACTGTGGAAGAAAGAAGAGGGTCCAGGCTGTGTGATCCTGGAAAAACTGCTTGGGGAGCCCCAGTTCTGGTGGGCACTGACCTGAAGTCCCAGGGCAGTGGGACTGTGCACCTGCCAGAGATCAAGGTCACTTTATTGGGTCAAGGTCCATGAGCTAGATCAAAAAACATGGAGAGAGGTAAAGTTCAAACCCAGTCCAGTGTCCAGCCCAGTCAAACCCTTCTTCGGGGATCCATGCTCTAGAAATGGTCCTGTTCATCTGGACTCCCCTCTTCCCAGGGGACAGAACCATCTTGAGGGAGTGCATCCTCACTCTGCAGACCTGTGCTTCACCCTGTCCTCTGCAAAGACCATTTATAGGCAAGAGAAAGGGTTTGATGTGTTTGATGGCAGTGACAGTTTGCAGAGCTGGGCTGCTGTTGTGTTCAGACACTGAGCAATTTCCAAGCATGCTGCATCACCAAACATTCCCTAGGACAAATATTTTTATAAAACCTTTTTTATGATTGCAGTGCAGAGCAGCCACAAAAGAAGGAAAACCTTGTAGATCATACCCTCCCCCCACCCCACAGGCAGCCTGCCAGAGCTCTTTTGATGGTTTTTCTCTCATGATTTACCAGGGCATTGTCAGGTTGCAGGAGCCATGCACAGAGCAGATGCTGATGGGTGACCCTCTGCCTGGCCTGCCAGTCCCAGGGCTCAGTTCTGGTGGCACTGGGCAGGGAGCAGAGCTGGGAGTGACATCCAGGGCCAAGCCAGGCAGCAAGGTCCTGCCTGTCCCTGCTGAATCCTGTGCTTGTCTGGCAAGCACCAGGGTGTCAGGTGCCCCATCCATCTCCTGTGACTTCCCTGGGGACTGCAGAAGGGGCCAGGTGGGTGCTGGAATGGGAGGATCCATCCATCCACACATCCACACATCCATCCATCCATCCATACACACATCCATCCATCCACACATCCATCCATTCTCCCTGATGCTTGCACCCCCAAAGCACCATTTCCCTGGTTGCCTTCTGCTGTTGGAGAGAAGATGAAACTGATATTTCCTTGCAGTCAGGAAAAGTTGAGGAGCTTGAACACGAAGGAGTTGCACCAAGCAGCCTTTGCTTCTCCATGGTGCTGTCTGTGCATCTCCTCCCTTTTCTAAGAGCAGGCAGCCTCTTTGTCTCACTGATGTGTAAACTACCACAAGCAAGGGCAGTGCAAATGCACACCCTCCTTATCCCACAGCAATCAGGTTTGGTTTGACTGCATGGGTATAATTATGCCATTATCATTGGTCAGACTTTCTGGTGTAAACATGCTCTGAGAATCCAAGAGAAAAGGGGATGGAGAGGAAGAGAGAAGCCAGAGTCAGGGAGAGGGAAGGCAGCTGCTGCTAAATTTAAGACTGTTCCTATGACACCTGGAGACTGCTGTGCTGGTGTCAGTCCTGTTGGAACTGAGCAGGTAAACACTGAGCTGTGGCTTGTTCTTGTGATGCTTTATCTTCCTCTTCAGTTTGTGGGACCTCCTGTAGTGCTTTGGGCAGACACAGAGCCAGGAGAGAGGCTGTGCTGAGAGATTTCCTAGCTGGAGGCAGGATGTGTCGGAAAACTTTCTGGAGAGCTCAAATCTGGCAGGTACTGGGAGGCTCTTCCAGGGCTTTGGGCTCTTTGGAGAAGCAGCCAGTAATCTGGTTGCCTCTCCAGAGCCATCTTAAATTGTCTGACTTTCTTCCCATATGTCTGTATAAGTCTTTCTGTTAAGTTGTAGGGGTTTTCTTTTCTTAGCTCCTGTTACACAGGTGGGATGGCTGCAGAGATGCTGCATGAGCCTGGGGAGCTGTAAAAAAATCCTCTCCCAAATCTAGAAACAGCAGAGCCAGAGCCAAGGGTCTTGTGCCATCTGAATGCAGAGCCCTGGCACATGCAGTTCCTTGCTAGGACTTTGGTGCTGGCATGGGAGGCAGGGAAATAACCAGGTAGGTAGAAAATCTCTGCAAAGGAACTGCACAGAGATGGGGGGAGGCAGTGGCACTTTCTGGCTCTGCCTCTGCTGCATTCATTGCCTCAGAGGTAAATTATCAGTTTCTTCCTTAAATATTAACAGCTGCCAGGTAATGAATTCCCCCTCTCTGTTTTATAATGGCACTAAAATTGGGATTTGCCTTGCTTTTCTCTGTAATTATCCAATGAGAGTGTGTGAGTGAGTGGCAGGCAGGGCAGAGCTGGGCCCTGCAGGAGGGGGTTCTGGGCAGCTCTGGTGTGTGGGGCTGCTTCCCTGGAGCTCCAGTTTTTTACCACCCTTCACCAAGTTACTTTTTCTCTTGCAGAGGGGTGGGCTTGGGAGGTAGACCAGCATACACAGTTGGAGTAAAAGCCAGAATTTCCTGCCAGGCTCCTTGGCATCCCACAGAGGAGAAGCTGCTCCTGGTGAGGTGTGGCTGGGAGGGAGCAGCGTCCCAGGCAGGGAGAGGTCCTGATCCTCCAGAGTGCTGGGGTCAAAGGCTGTGCTTGCATCTCTTTCCTCCCTGTGGATGGCATCTGCATTTCAGACAACTGTGACTTGAGGTTTGGCTTTGTGAGACCCCAGCTGGATGGTTCCCTGCACCCTGCTGCTGGGTAACAGCAAGTGCTGTGTCAGTCAATGCTTTTCCTTGGTGTCCTCTGCCCTAAATCCAACATGGGAGTCCAGAGATTCTTCCTCTCGTGCTTTGGATGTGATGTAGGCTGCTGCCTGGCTTGATTTGAGAAGCAGCAGCATCTCTTCTCCCCTCAGCTTTTGCTCATAGGAAGGTGACAGGCACTGGCTGCTTGAGCCACCCTTTGCAGGCAGGTCCCAGGGGTGCCTCTGCTCAGAGCAAGGAGACCTTCAGCTGATGCTGCTTTTGTTTTGGGAAGGTGACTGCTCTGCTACAGAGCCCCTGGGGGTGCTGTGAATGGCTTTGACTTTTCCTAGTTTAAGCCTGGAAAAGGCCAGGCTGTAGCTTCTGGGTTACCTGAGAAGAATTGACCCTTTTGGGTGCTGCAGGTGGAGAAATGACCCCTGCAAGGTGCACAGGACAGATGTGCACAGCTGTTCCCTCCTCTTTGTCCTGCAGACAATGTGGAGGACAGAAGCTAAGTAGGAAAGAGAACCTGTCACTACTTTAGAGGCAAATAACTCCCCTGTGCTCTGTGGGGCAGGACTGGTGTTGGCAGGGCAGGTGGTACCTGTGTGTGCCCCACACCATGATCAGTGTTCTTTATCCAGGGCAGTGGTGGGTTAGGAGCTGGTCCCAGAGCTGCCCTTGCAGTGTCCTGCCCACCCTTTGCTCTGCAGAGAAGCAAGGCAGAGGTATTGCTGGCTCTGTGCCCCTCTGCCAGCCCCTGGGACTCCATGACATCCTGCAGCACTTAAGGTCCCAGGAATGAAGCTGAGTTGCTTCTCTTCCTGTCTTTGGGATATTCTTGTTTCTTGGACTTCCCCTTTCTGATCTTTCCCACTGTTCCTCTCCCTTGCTTCTCCTCCTCAGCAAAGGGAAGGAGTCAGGAGGGAGGTTTAACACAACCAATGCTCCTGCATTGCCCACATGCAACCAAAAAGAACCCTGAGGCTGCCCCATGGGCTGGGCAGCTCTTCAAGCCTCTGCTTTGCAGAAATTACACCAAGGACCTCCAAGGTCTGGATGCTTCTGAGGATCAGGGGGATGCATGTCCAAAAGCCTGTATTCCATCTATAAGGGACTAAGTATGGAGGGTCAGTTCTGGAGCTAGAAAACTGTGAGGAAAAGCCTCTTACCAGAGGAACCTGCTCTAGGAAAGAGGTAAAAAAATGAACTGGTTGTCCAGGGTTTCCCAGCTGCCCTTTGCTGGAGGTTGTGACAGGAGGTCTGCAGACTGGCTGGTCCTGTGGTCCAGGCTGGAGCTGACTAACTGAGCTACTGAGATAGATTCTTCTTCTTCCCTTCACTCACTGTAACTGAGTTTTCAGCTACTGGCACTTTGAAGCCATAATTGAGGTCTGCTTTCCTCCCTGCACAGCCTTTTCTCCCAGCAAATTGTCAACCATCAAGTGGCATGAAACAGTAAAGAGATGTTGCTCTCACCATTTCCTAGAAACTGTTGCTTTAAAGAGAACAATACTAAAAAGGATGAATCAAAGCCAGACCAGAGCTATAAAACTCAAAATGTTTTATTTCTCTCAAAATTTGGAACTCTTCACTTATTTCTAGGGTCTCTGCTGTGTCTGGGCACTCTCTATGTTCACAGTTCCACTCTCACATTTAATAAACTGCACATGACAAAAAAGCTTTAAAAAAAATCATAGTCCAGGTTCTCTGTGGATGTAAATCAGCATCATCCTGCTTAAATCACTGGAGCTACAATGACACCAGAGGTGACACAGAGGCCTCTGCTGACTGGGGATTTTGTTTGGTTTTCTTGCACAACTGTTTTTTGGTCAAGCAGATGTGAGTGCCAGGGGTACCGTGGCTGTGCCTTCTTGGCTGTGGTGCCAGCTGGGACCTCTGAGCTCCCAGCATGGCTGGAAGGATCTGACATGTACAGGATGGATCCAGTCAGTCCCTGGGAATGGACTGGGCTGGGACTAAGTAGAGTTTTTGAGGGTCTCTCTGGGCTGTCTTTGTGTCTGTGCTTGGACTAAGTGAAGCTTCTCTGAGCTGACCCTGGGTGGTTGCAGGAGTAAGGAGAAGGATGCAAATACATAAATCAAAGGAGCCTGAAATAAGGAAGGTTCAAGTGCTGTTTGTTGGAGCTCTCATCATAAAATAAGAGGCTCCTTCAGCCCCTGGGTGAGTGTGGGGGCTGCTGGCCAGGGGTATCCAGGGGTGGCAGGAGGGGCAGGAGGTGTCCCTGCTGGTGGCAGTCACTGTGGCTGGGCAGGACACAACCTGGGGTTGTTGTGCCAGTCCCTGCTCACACTTCACCTTCAGTCTCTCAGTTTCCCACTAGCTGTGCTATTTTGGAGCCTCCCAAGGCAATTAACACCAATTAATCTAAAAAAACCTAAATAATGGTGTTTCCTTTTTTTAAGAGCCCCCGGCTCCTTCCCATGTGGCCCCAGAAGTCTGCAGCCCAAACCTGGCAGAGCTGAGCCAGGTGAAGTGTGTGCAGGGACTGCTGGGGGAGCTTTGTGGGGAGATGTACAATTAGAGAATAGCCCTGGATGATCCCATCGATCCAGCTTTTCCATCCTGGATGTCTCTGTGTCTCCTGCATGTGTCTGTGTCCCAGAGGGAGCTGCTGTTCCCTGCCACTGGTCACACTGGAGGAGAGGGGGAACCAGCCAGGTTCTGAGGTCAGTGCAGCCCTTTCCTGAGAGCCAGCAAAGACTGAGACCACAGACTGGGCTTGGGTGCAGGAGGTGGCAGCTCCTCTGGAATTTGCAGATAGGTCCCTGGAGGATTTTTTTTGCCTGTACCTAAAGCCACTTGCACCTCAGTATTCCGTGGGCAGGAGCAAATCAGCCTCTCCATCTGCCTTCCCCAGCCAGGACACAGTTTCTGCTTGCCCTTTCAGACAGCACCTACCCGAGCAGGAGCTGCTTTTTGCTGATGGGAGAAGCTGTTTCTGTGTTTGCTGGGGATTTTTGTCTGGTTTGTTTAAGCCCTTCTGAGAGGAGTGCTGTGTCTGACCATCACTGCAGTGATAAACCCACGGGTAGGGGCCCCAGGACCCTCCCTGCCCCCAGCACCACCAGGGTTTCATGTTTGGTGAATAATAAGCCTTGCATAATTACGAGGCCTTGATCTTGAGCACGGCCTTCAGGCATTCCTGGAACAGGAGTAAATAATAATTAAGTTTTGGGCGTTTGCTGCAGTGAAGGGTGTTTATAGGAAGGTGAGATGTGTGTGATGGGTGCTAATGGAGAAGGGTGTGTGCTGATCCACTGGCTAACTTCACTCCCACCCCTGGTAAAGGTGCTGCTTGTTGAAACAGCCCTGTGCTGAGAGCAAGTAGGTGTCTAAATGAAAGTGTGTTTCAAGCAAGCAGCACAGTTTGGGCAATCCAGAGACAGGGAAGGTTTCTTTTTGCAAAGCGTTTCCAGAGCAAATTGTCAGCAGGTTCCAATCCCAGGTTGCACCCAGCTCAGTGAGTTGTGGGGAGGAGAACACTGGGGGAGCCTTGGATCATCTCCATCCCTGCAGGAGCCTTACAGGCACCTGTCTGCTCCATCACCTCCCACTCCTCAGCAGGGCTGGGGGTGGTGGGGAGGTCTGGTGGATAGAGCAGGTGACTGAGAGTCAAGCACTAAATATTAACCTTGGCTTCTCTGCTAATTAATCAAGAATGTGGGTTATGGCCTTTAAAGCAAGGGAGTTATTTCGGTGCAGCAAATGACTGCTGCTCCACTGAGACTCAGCAGCCAAGCATGGTCCTAGTTCCACCCCCCTCCAACTGCAGAGTAAATACTGCAACTAGTTGCAGCTAAAATGTTGTCTTTTGCTGCTTGTTGTAATGAGCATGGCCAGGTACCACAGTGCTGGCTGAGGAGCAGTGTCCATCACACTCGCAGGCCTTGCTGCTTGCTGGCATCTGCCTATGACCTGATTTATTTGGAGCAGATAGTTCAGGTTCACTCCCAGTTTTGTTGTTTAAGGGATCCTCCAGGCTTTTGATGGGCCAAATTGACCTCTGTAGCTGCTGATCTCCTTCTGTAGGCTGGAGAGCCTGACTTGGAGTGATGCTTCTAACTCATCTCTTGGTTAGTGACTGAAGCTTCGGGTGCTAAATCTGGGTTTGTGTGTTTCTGCTAAATGGTGACAGGGAAACCCAGCCTGGCGTGGTAAATGCTGTCAAAAGCTGTGTGGTAAAGCTGCTACATGAACTACAGTCTTGCTGTAGCTCTTTGAGGGCTGTTTGAATACACAGATTAATGTATTGCCTCCCAAAGAGAAACCAGCAGTAATTTCCATGCAGTGGTCTCAGGCTGCCTGTCTGCCCTGGGATTTCAGGGTAGATGACCCAGTAGCTGGGGGAAAAGTGTAAATCCAGTATTAATAAGGTTGTTGGACTAAGTGGCCAAATCCAGATGTGGTGGCCCAGCTTTTGGGTAGCTGGGTCTGCACTGCAAGCAGCAGAGGTGTCAGCAGCACTTCAGGCAGACACCCAGCCCAAAATAAAATCAAACCCAATATTGTCACCTGCTATTGATCCAAAGACATGGATGTCAGCCACGTGTGGCAGCAGGGCGTGCTCCCAGCAGGTCAGCAGTTATTGTATTAGGGAAGGAGGGAGTGTGGGTGAGTTATTTTGATTTGGTTTGGAACAATAAACCCCAAGTTATTTGAAATCTTAACAACAGAACCAGCTTTTAGCACCAGTGTTTATAGGGATGAGTGGGCGAGTTGTTTAAAAGGGAAAAAAAAAAATCTTTGAAAACAGTCCAAGGAAGGGTGATAATTCCATCCTGCAAGGGAAGCACCGTGCACACATCCTGTGTTGGAGCAGGGGGGGGGAGTTTGGTCTGCACCAGGGCTGAGCAGAGGGCAGAGCCCAGTGCAGGGCACAGGTCTGGGGAGGGCACACTCAGGGCCACACTCACAGCTCCCTGGCTGGAGTCTGGGGTTGCAGGGGGTGTCTGCAGATCAGGGACATCTCACTGCCTCTCCTTTGCTGTATCCTGGATGCAAAAAGTCTCTTCCTGCTCCAAGCACTGACCTCTTGAGTGGGGTCTCTGCATTCACCCTCAGTGCCATCTTCTGATGCTCCCTTTCAGAGCTGTCCCAAGCTGACTGAGCTCTTCAACAGGAGCAGAGTCCCAGTTCTGCTGTTCCCCTCTTACCCCTCTCCACTGAAGCATCCCCCTTAGCTCAGCCCCCCAGCAGTGAGCAGTAAGCAGACAGCAGCACCAACATTCAGCTCATGCTGCGCCCTGCTCTTTGCTCTTCCTTGCCTCCTCTTTCCCTCCACAGTTGGCTGTAGCACTTTTAAAAATCAAATCACAAACTAAATTGAAGTTTAGTATGTGAGCTCCCCAGGCAGCAGCTTAGTTTGAGGTTGATTCCCAGTTGTCTCTTCCATTCCATATAGCCTGCAGCACCAGAACAGAATAGGTGCAGAATAATTGCCTTTTGCTCTCCCTGTCCTGATACAAGGATTTTGCAAGGTCTTGGGTGATGAGGAGTTGGCCTTTTCTCCTGGCACTGGAGAGTTGGGGCATACCACCTCCCTGGTCCATCTTGGATATCTGCAGCATCCCCACCATGGCAGCTCTGCCTGTGTCCTGTCAGCACAGGGTGTTTCATCACTTGTTGCTTCAGAGCTTGAATTGCCCCTGAGCACAACCTGAGCCCCTCCCCACCAACCTCTTGGTCACCAGTGAATCCACACACCCCAGTTGTGGCTGTCCCAGCCCTGCTGCCCTTCTTCTGGAGGTGCTTTATGCAGCCATGATGCCCTGGGATCCAGGAGTGTTGCAAATCCTCCTGAGGCTTCAGAGCCCTTCCTGGGGACAGGAAGGGTCTGGGGGCTGGGACCCATCCTGCTCTGCACACAGCCTGGGAGCTGTGTCCTGGGCTCCAGCCCCACAGTTGCCATGGTTCTAGTAATTTACTGATAGGAAAAGGCACAGACATTCCCTAGGAGCTGCATTTCTTCAGGATAAAGAAATTTCCTAATTTTGCAATGAAAAATGAGAATGAAGCATAAGGAGACAGTGTGGGCAGAGAGCTGAGAGTGCCAAGGGGGCTCTGTCCTCATTTTGCCACTGCCCTGCCAGGTGGCCTTTGGCAAGCTGCTTCTCTTTCCAGTGACCCATTTCACTGTCAGAATTTCACATTTCACGTTGGCATTTCACAAATGGGAGGTAAGAACAGTTCCTTGGCTGTTGCATAGCAGTTCCATCTTTCCATGTTTCAAACCTTGATGCAATTAGGCGTTTCCCTCTGCTCAGTGGTACGTTTAAATTAAGAGATGCTTATGGCTGAGCATCTTTGGCTCTTGCAATAGGGGAAAAAAACATAAAAATCACATATCTAATAATATGAGGAGCAGGAGAAGTACAAGGAGCTAAAAATGGTCCTTTCAGTGTTGTGGTGCTTTAAATCTGGGTGATCATATTGTGTCTGTATGTGCACAGTGCATTTGCCACCGTGGTGCCAGTGCCTGAAGAGCTGAGTGTGTTTGCAGATGTAGTTTAGGAAAATTGATCCCAATCTATTTTTAAGGTAAAGTGTGTGTGGTGGGTAGGAGGTGAGGAGGTGGAAAGAAAGCTAAATATTCACACAGCTCCTCTGTGTGTTTAAGAGCATCATCTAATAACACCGGGATCGTGGCAGCGAGGTGAGGGAGAGGAGAAGAGAGGAGAGGGAGCTCTTGGCTGGAGCCCACCCCCTCCTGCCAGGGCACCCTGGGGGCTCGGGAGGAGCGTGGAGAGCGGGGCTGTGGCTTTAAGCTGCATCTCGCACCCAGCAGGGCTCAGCTTTTGGCGAGGTTCTCACATGGCTGCACGCTCCGCATAAATCCCCGCTCCGCAGAAATCGCTGCTCCGGCAGCCGGAGCGGAGCGGCGCGAGGGAAGCTCCGGTTCGGGGAGCTCCGGTTCTGGCGGCAGCCGAAGGGGATTCAGCCTCTGCCCGGCCAGGCGAGATCCTCTGTGCCCAGGGAGATGTAAAAGCTGGAGCCTGGGGAAGACCTGGCGGCTGAGGTCAGTGAGTAAAACTCGGTTTGTGTTTGTGTTTCCCTCTGAAATGAGCGGCTCGGGGGGGACTGGAGGGAGGGGGTATAGGAAGGAGATTTGCTCGGGCCAGGGCTTGGGTAGTGCCTCCTTTTATGAAGTTTTTGGGTAGCTGTTGGTTTTTGAACTTTTTATTGTTAATATATTGGCAACTTTCTGGGAAATCGATGCCAGCAGTGCAGAGGCTGCTGGGGTGTCTGCCGGGGTCTCCCAGCAGAGCATGGCCAGGGTGGGCAGTGGGAGGATGGGGTCGGGGGGGGGTCTGCTGGCCAGCCCTGCCACTGGGGAGGGAGTGTGGCAGCAGAGCTTCAGGACTGGCATTGGAAGGGAAGTGCTGTCCTCAGCAAAGGCTGAACAAGCTCAACAGCTTCTCTGCCTCTGAAGGTGATGGTTTCCTCAAGAAGACTCCAGCCAGCACCAAGCTGTGGTGGCTGAGGACTGGGAGAGCCCTGCTCCCGAGCCCAGAAATGGTGTCCCAGACATTTCACCTCTCAGTGAAGCAGCTGAGGCTTTTGGCCAGACTTCCCTTCCACTCCTCTCCTCCAGCTCCCCTCACCTTCTGGGAGGCTCTTTCCAAACCTATCCTCTGGTGCCTTTCACCAGGTGGGGAGGTGAGGGCTGTGGGGCTGTGGCCATGCCAGCAGTGCTGTCCCCATGGTTGTTTCCTCTGGGATGAGGTGTTGGGGGGAGGGGGGATAAAGCAAACCTGAGCAGGCAGCAGGGCAGGCCAGGAGAAAGTGTTCAGTCACCAGCAGCACCCTACCCTGCTCCTGCCTGATGATTTTTGGGGTCATCTGCCTTGTTAAGAGAGTAGGTGAGCAGCTGTGATGCAGCTGCCTTAAAAAGGGAGAGACAGAGAAGGTGGGTGAGTGTAGATGTGTGGGGATGAGCATCTGCCAGGCCCTGGGGAGGGAACTGCCTGTGAGAACAAGGGTCACGTTTTTTCCACGAACTGTTGGCAGCTGGGAGCTTGGTCCTGGGGACAGATTGCTGGGTCCTGTCTCAGCTCTGCCACTGCATCCCCATGGGACATGGTCAAGTGACTTCACCTCCAGGTTGTCTCTAAGGTGAGGAGGAGGAGGAATCATTGGCAGATGTGTTTGCAGAGCTCTCTGAGGGGCTGCTGCAGGAGGAGCAGTGAAAACCACTCCTGGGAACTGTGTTATCCCTGAACCCTCTGCTGTCCTCACCTTGTCCCTGACCTGACCCATCCTCTGGAGCCAAACTGCCTTTGAGCAGAAGCTCCTGAGGTGGATCCACTGTGCCAGACCCACCCGGGTCCATCTTCTGCTGGGCAGTGGGTCCTGGGTGGAACCAGAGTGAGGAGACCTCGAGCTTGAGGAGTCCTTACTGCATCAGGGCAGGTCTGCAGGAACCTGAGCCTGGAGGAGAGAAGGGGGACCAAAGGCAGGGCAGCTCCCCTCAGGAGGACACAAGCTGTGAGAGGAGGAACTGATGTGATGAAGGAACCAGGTTTGGCCCTTGGGCTGGCTCAAAAGAGCATCAGCAGCTCGGTCTGGTGGGCAACACTCCCTTTGAAGGGGACATTTCACCCACGCATGGTGCAGCAGGTGCCTTTGGCACGTGGCAGTAGCAGGAATCAGTGGGGGATGTGGCATGGCTCTTCCAGTGCAGAAATCATCTGCAGTGTTCCTTGGGGGTCTCTGGAAACCTTCCTCAGAGCAGTTTGGGAACGTGTTGTCCTGGGCCTGCCATCGGAGAGGCTTCAGTCCCAACTCAGCAGTCAATGGAGGGAGAGCAGCATCCTGCCCTGGCTGCCAGGGATCCTCTGCTGATCCTGGGATGGGGCTTGGGAATGGGAACATCTCAGAGAAAGGCTTTGCTCTACAGAGACCCTGGCCCACTCGGGTTTCAAGGGTGGAAACTCTGTGGGACATTTGCGAGCTGCAGCTTCAGGTGTTGAGGGCTGGAAAGTGGTTTAAATCTTGCAATTAGGCCTTCTATGTTTGCTTAATGGCTTTCCTGGGTCTGTGTGAAAATGGCCAAGGGGGGTCAGGCACAGGAGTCTGGTCTGGTTTTGTTTTGCTTTGCCTGGAGCTGCTTCAGCCTTGGCCTCACCTGCACATCTGGAGCAGCCATCCTGAGGGATTTCCCCCTGAGATGCTGTGCCCAGGGCCAGAGCTGGCCAGCCCAGGGCCTTCTCTGTCAGAGGCTGCTGGAGGTTTTATTTAGCATGAGTGGGAGTTTACTGGAGAGGAAACTGAGTGTGTTTGTGCTCTGCAGGGCAGCAGCCTGGGGGAGGACAGAGGCTGCCTGGGTCAGCCTGCAGGCTGCAAGACTGCAGGCTGAGGGGAGCAGCATCCTCCCCATGGCTGCTCCTGCTCCTCGCTGCCTTCCCAACCCCTCAGCTGGGTTTTACACAGCCTGGATCTGACCTGGCAGGTTTACCAGTCTGCTCATCCACAGGGACTAAATGTATGTAAAATCCTGGCTGCTTGCCAGCCAGGGAGACCCATTCCAGGTGAGGAAGTCCCACTCCCAGGCTGTCCTTGGCCAGGCTGCCCAGCGAGGAGCTGGCAGCATCCAGGTGGGAATACCACTGGCAGGACATGAGAACAAAGTTCTGACCCCCAGGTATGGGTGACCACCCCTGACCTGCCCAGGGTCAGAGCAGATTTCCACACTTGTCCTGGTCCCTCCATGGGCTGTGTCTGTGCCCCTGGGTGATCTCTGCAGCCTCCAGCACCAGCTCCAGGTCCCTCTGTCCAGCACAGAAGGGGTTGGTTTGCTGCTTTGCCCATGATGGAGGGTGACTGACCAGAGGAGAGTTAAGTTGGCAGAATTTGGGCAGTTGTGGTGCTAGAGGAGGTGAGAAAGGATCTCGGGGCAGGAAACAAAAGCTGCTGCCCAGGAACCATTTAAGGATCTGGGTCTTGGGCTGTGGTGAGTGCTGGCTTTGTATCTGTGCTGTCCCAGGACTGGTGCTCAGCCCTGTTAGGGGATACCCTGGCTCTCAGGAACCCTCCTGACCATCCTGGATGAGCCAAAACCCTGGGCAAGCCCAGCTCAGGAGCAGATGGTGGCCCCCAGGGTGTGACTGCACATCCATCTGCACTCACAGCTCCTTCCTTGGGGCCAGGAGCAGACTGTGAGTGGAGGCAGCCAAGCACTGTGCTTGGTCATCTTGGAGTATTTTTTTTTAATTAGAGAGGTGCAGGCCTGGGGCAAAGGCTGGCTGGGCCAGGGCAGGAGGGAGCCTGACACCAGTGGGTGCTGCCCCAGGCCCTGGAACACCCACATGTGAGCCCTAACACTGGCCCGGGGCCACCAGGAGGTCCCCAGGCATGCAGCCAGCTCTGTCCCACACTTGGCATGCACTGGGTGCTCTTCCTCTTGATCCTGAGCATCCTTTCCTCTCCCAGGCACATTTTGAACAAAGATGCTGACACGGGAGGCTCCCTGGCAGGATGCACCTTTGGGGGATCTGGTCTCTAACTGGGGTGAAGCCTTGATCTGGGGGCTCTGACCAACGTGCTGCCCAGCTGCAAGACAAAAAGTGTCCTGTGGCCCCACAACTCCTTGGATTTATTCTGTGGTTGGGGAGCCAGAGGGGGTTTGGTGTGAATGAGCTGAGCTGGCTTCTTCCTCCAGCCTGAAATTTGTGTCAGGAACAGCAGAGCTGTGAGGGATGTGGCTCATCCCAGGTTTGAGCCTGAGCAAGCTTTGATTTCCATGGTGCACCTGTTGGTTCAGAGGGTCCATCCCAGCCACATGCTGGCACGTGGGAAGAGGTGAGAGGGGTTTTTCTACTCCCTGCTCAGCTCCCACATTGCTCATGTTCCTCTCTGCCCCGCTGCTAATTCTGACACTGCCCTAAATAGAAGCTGAGTGCAGCTCCTCTGCTTCGCTCAGCATACAGGAAAATTGTTTCCCTTCATTTACTGAATCCAGCTCGTGGCTTTAACCCTCACAGCACGAGGCTTTCCCCAGCACAGACCTCCCCTGAAGGGCTTGGTGTGCTTCTGTCCTGCAGAAGAGCTCTGCTGGGAATGGTGGTGGGCGAGGGAAGGGCTCCTGGGCTGCCCAGGAGAGGGGTTTTGCTTCACCAAGAGCCCAGGAAATTCCCTTTCTCCACTGAAAGGCCTCTCCAGGCTGCCTCTCCCTGTGCTCTCTCTGGTGCTGCTCCCCAGAAGGACCCAGTGCCCCGTCCCAGCCTGATTGTCCCCAGCCCTGTTGGCCCTGTCCCAGCACACTCAGTTGCAGGAGTTTTTGGTTGGTTTCTCTTGTGTTGTTGTTTTTTTTCCCAGTGTCTGTGGTGGGATGAGCTCAGCAGGCAGGGACCCTTCCCAAGCCTGGCAGATGCTCCTCTTGTTGCTCTCAGGTTTTATATCCCCTTCTGAGCAGCTCCTTGGAAAATCTGCAGTTCCTGTGGCACCAGCTGCTCCAGAGCAGGGCTTGGGGTTTGCTCTCCCCACATGCCCCTGGGCACAACTCAGGGCTTCTGAGAGGCTGCCTTGAACACCAACCCTTCAGCAGCACGACTTAAATATATCCCTGTCTAGTGCAGGGTGCTTATTTGAGGTTCTCCTGCAAGAGCTGTTTTCCTGAAAAACTATAATCTTGTGTCATTTTCAGCTGGGTGACTGGTACAAGCAGTGGGCTGGGGACACGGGGGCACTGGGGTAGTGCCTGTTAAATTTAGGTGGTTGGAAAGGACAGATGAGTGCTGGCAGGGCTGAGCTGGAGCTGGGCACACAACAACTCTACAGCCACAGTGTCCACGGGGTTCCCTCTCATCCCTGATGCTCCTGGTGGTGATCCCACCTTTTTTTCCTGCACAGAAGCTCCCGGGACCCCTGGCAGGCTCCAGGCTGTGGGCTTGGCAAGCAGTGGGCACAGCCAGAAGCCAGATCTGAGCAGGCCTGGAGAGGACACCAACACATTGCTGACACTTGGGGAGTTGTTTGGAGCTTTCTGATTTTCTCTTTTACCTTCTTTCCAGAAAATCAACCGTAGCCCTTCAGATGAGGAATGTTTCTTTGACCTGCTGAGCAAGTTCCAGAGCAACCGGATGGATGATCAGCGCTGCCCCTTGGAGGAGTGCCCAGCAGAGGCTGCAGAGGCAGCTGCCACCCCACTGCCTACCCTGGAAGAACGGATGTGTAAGCACTGATGCCTTTATAACTCCCAATTACTTTGGGAGTGCTGCTGCTCCCGTGCTGGGGCCAACTGTTGTGGTTTTACTTGTGAATCTTGTGATGTTTTCCCCAGGCTGCAGCTCTCTGAACTGAGCAGTTCTTTGGCGAGCTCCATCGTGGTTTTAAGGAAGAAAGAAATAATTCTTATGTTACTGGTTACTGGGGGAAAGGCTGGGGAATATGAACTGAAGTTTTCAGAGAGCAACTGAGCGAGAGAAATCCAAAATATACTTGGATTTTTTTTTTCAGTTTGGGCCTTTTGAAGGTCTGGCCTTCAAACAGTGAGGTTGGCATGAGGACTTCTGCCTCTGCCAGGGTCTCCAGGAGGAAGATGCTGATGGAGCCTTTTAAGAGCCTGGAGGGCTGGGGCAGGTGGAGGGCTGGGGGGTTTCACAGGCAGGATGAAGTGTTGCCAGTTTTTCTGGTAGTGTTGCCATAGGGGAAAAACTTCTGGGTTTTGTACAGTTCTTGGATGCTGTGGTGATAGGTGCTGTGTAAGAACAGAGTAGCCAGAAGGATGGATAAACAATAGGAAGCTCCAGCAGGCAGACAGCTCCCTCACCCCTAGGAAGAACAGGGATAAACTGAGGAAGCTGCCTGACAAAGAGATGGGACAGGACAGGCAGGTCAGGGCTGTGTTTGCATTTTCATGGTGTTTTTTATGGAATAGTGTTGAGGACCTTTGTTTAAACCACTCTGGAGAGAAGCACTGGAAGGTGCAGGTCACACTTAACACCATCAGGAAGGGCTCAAAACACTTCTTGAGCTGATGGATTTGTTTATTGGTTTCCAAATGAACACAAAGAACCAAGAGGAGGAGAGAGCCCTGAGATCCCTCTGAGCTCAGCAAGAGTTGCAGCTTGAGATTGCTCAGAGGAAGAGGTGCCAGGGGCAGAGGGTGAAGCAGCAGTGAGGGCAGAGCAGTGTGGAGGAGGTCAGGCTGGGGCAGGTTGGCTGTGAGGTGAGCGGGGTTTTTGTCTTCTAAAAATAGGGTGGAAATGAGCATCTCTTTTTCAAGAGAGACTTTTCTGATACAGAGGAGTGTTTGGCTGCAACAGCTGTGTAATTTAGCAGAGAGTTTAAAATATGAAGCTTTCTAAAGAACGTACAAGTAGGTTGTTTGGGCTCTGCACCTTTCAGATGTGTTGTTTGCAAAGTTTCTTTGTGAGCTGAAGGGGAAGGAACTCTGCATCCATGCTGAGAGTTTTAGACATTTCTGCAAGTCCATGAGCTGGGGCTCTGCCAAGAGCCTGTCACGTTGGGAGGCCTGGGGCTCCTCTCCTCCAGAGCTCTGTGTTCACTGGGGCACTAACACCACCTGGGATGGTTTGCTTACGTTTTTTCTTTTCCTTGTCCCTGTTGTTAGGGAGTTTTCACTGCCCAGCAGCTGCCAGGAGCCAAGAGGCTTTTTCCATTGAGTGCTGCCCAAGAGGCATTTCCAGAGCCTGGGGGTTGACTCGTGTGCTGGTTTGAAAATCCTCCCTTTGTCCCATTTTTGGGTGTCTGGCTGGGATAAACCCCCTGAGGGATTTTATAGGTCAGATGTATGGGTAAGACTGGGACCCTCCAGTGCAGCCTTTTGGGTTTGGTGGTGAGGATTTGGGCTTTCTGCAGGCAGCAGAGCTGCAGGTCAGGTTTACCAGGCAGAGCTGTGACCCTGGTGTGCTCCTCTCCCCCCTCCCAGCCCACTCCTCCCTGATGGCATCTCCCCAGACCGAGGAATTCTTCGATCTGATCGCCAGCTCCCAGAGCAGACGCCTGGATGACCAACGTGCCAACGTGGGCAACCTGCCAGGCCTGAGGATCACACACAACAACCTGGGGCACCTGCGTGTGGAGGGGGACACCCAGGAGCCCGGGGACGAGTTCTTCAACATGCTCATCAAGTGTCAGGTACCAGCGTAGGACTGGGAGGGATCCCCAGATGCAGGGAGCAACTCTTGAAGCTTGTCCCCCCCCAGGCAAATGCCACCCCCTGATCCCACCTGCCCTGCAGCCCCCCACCCAGCCACAGCCCTGGGACAGGTACCAACTGATCTGTGCCTCCAGCTCCCTCTTTCTTTAGCCCTGTGGTGAGGGGCTGCATTTTGTCACTGTGGCTGCAGAACCCCACTCCCTACACCCCAGGTGGGAGCCCCTCTGGGGTTCTGCTCCCAGCCCTGTGCCTCCACAACAGGACTGTTTCACCAGTACCTGCTCCTAACTCCTCTTCTCCTCCCCTGCAGTCCTCCAGGATAGATGACCAGCGTTGTGCACCTCCAGACTCCATCCCCCGTGGCCCCACCATGCCTGATGAAGACTTCTTCAGCCTCATCCAGCGTGTCCAGGCCAAACGCATGGATGAGCAGAGGGTGGATTTGGCCTCAGCCCAGGAGGAGGCAGCAGAGGAGCAGCAGAGCCCGGGTTCCAGCTAAGAACTGGGGTTTGGCCTGGGAGGGGGGCGGGGTTGATTTGGTTTAATTTGTATTTTGAGAAGGAAAAAACCCAACAAAACAGAAAAAGGGTAGGTGGTTTCTGACTGGAGAGCTCCTGTGCTGCCACAGACTTTTCCCAGAAGCCACCCCAGGGACACAGGAGCTGCACCCCCATGTTACAGGAGGGCCCACTGGATGTGGGGCACTTCTTAAACATAGGGTTTTTTAGGACACGTGGCCACTGTAACACTGGGCACAGCATGAGGGAAGAAGACCTTGGCAAAACACCTTTTGCTGTTGGCCAAAGGAGGAGCCCAGAAGTGGGCAGTTGATAACTCCAGCCTCAATGTCTTTTATTTCCACAACACTTTTAATTCCATGGGGGAAGGAAGAACATCTTCTCCATTTTGAAGTCCTCCTGTCTTGCCTGCATCAAGAGGTGACACAAGTTGCTCTGGATCCTGCCCAGGAACATCTTGCTCAGCTTTGTTCTTTCTACAGGAGGAAATAAACCCAAGTCAGAAGCCCCACGGGTCCTTCCAAACCTCAGCCCTGCCCTAGCTGCAGTCATGGTCCCACACACCTGAAAGTTGACTTTAGGTTTGTTGGGGACTCTGCAGTGAGTGCTCTGACCCCCTCTGCACCCAAACCCCTGGGGCTGGAGCAGACACTGCTCCCCTGAGCTTCACCTCCAGAGAGGAGCTGAGTAGCCCCCAGGAGGGGTCCTGTGCCTGGCAGGGGAGCAGGGTAGGGATCTCTGCCCCTCTGATGGCTTCTGGTGCAGGATTCTCCCCTGGGCTGTGTCTGCCTGGAGCAGAAGCCTGTGCTCACCACTAACCTGCTGCAAAACCTGACAAGTTTCTGGCCATGGCTTGTGAGGAGAGCAAGAGGACCCATCCCCTCCTCTTTTTTTGTGTCCAACAGCAGGAGGGGATGATGCCTCTTCCCACCCCTCATTTCATCCCAAACCAGTGCTCTGGGCCAGGCACTCCAATTTCTCCCAGCTGCTTCCAATTATTGGAGCCTCAGGAGAGCTCCAGCCTGGGCTGGTGGCTGGGAGGTCAGTTCCACCCCACACAAGTGCAAGATTCTACATTTACTTCCATTCCTTCTCCTGTTGGAACAATTGGAAAAGCAAACCCAGGGAGGAGAGGAGCAGGGATCTGACTGAGTATTTTTGCTTGACCAGACAAGGCTGTCTTGGACTTGAGAAACTCCGGTGTGAGCTCTGCCAAAGTGGATGTGTTCCTGTAGAGAACAAATCAGCACTTTCTATTTGAAAAAAAATGCATCTGATGGAAACATTTCCAATCAGCAGGAAGAGTTTCAGACAGTGATGCTGCTCACCAGGCATTTAACCTGCCTGCACTGACCAGATGGAGGGGTGGCTGTGGTTTACCTGCTGCCAGGGAGCCCTCACCTCCTGCAGGCTCAGGGCTCAGCCACCTTCCTGGGGTGCAAAGCTCTGGAGAAGGGGGAGGAGATCCTGCCCAGCACCTACAGACCCACCCAGCTCGTGTTCCTTACAAGGAAAACATGGACCATGACACTGACTTCCCAGCTGCAGGCTGGGGCCTGGGCAGTGCTCAGCCAGGTGGTGAACTGCAATCTGACCCTTCAGCTTTCAGAGGTGTTAATTATTTGCCATATACTTGAATGTATGAGCTTATTTATTTTTTACATGTGCATTTGCTAATGTCATTTTAATGGGGAATTTCCAACCCCACAGGTACTTTTTTTTCTAAAAAAAAAAAAATAATCTGCCAAATGAATTAATATATTAGAATTGAATATAGCTCAAGTGAAAGGGGAGGGAGGTTGTGCTTAATAAATATTTGTGTCTAAGCTTCAGTGACAGAAATTTATTTTCATCATTTCTTGGCCAGCCTGCCTGTTGTGCTGACAGCAAAGCTACTGCTGACCCTCTGCAAGGGGGTGGGGGATAAGGGGGTGGCCTCTTGCAGCACTAAGGGTGGATGCCCCCACCCACACAGCCCTTGACAGGAGGAGCACACAGGTCCCAGGCAGCAGCTGCCACCCCCAGCTCTGCCAGGCCCCAGAGTCAGCAGGACAGGGCAGACACAGCCCCAAAGAGGAGAAGTTTCTGCCTGCCCTCCTTTGCCTTCATCTTTTGTTCCCTCTGCACCTGGAACTCATCACTCTGCTGCCCTCTCCAGGTAAAAGGGATCCTTTCTGCATCCTCTGCCTCTGGGAGTGTAGTTCCTCAAATTCTGCTTTCAGTTGGACCCTTTCCTCATCCCTGGAGGGTTTTAAAAGCCATTTGGACCTTACTGATAGTTGACTGTGGTGTTGGTCAAAGGTTGGGCTGGATGAGCTTGGAGATCTCTTCCAACCTAATGGCCAGGAGCAGCTCTTCCCAGCCAGCCTGGCCCAACTTTTCCTTTCAAGCCCTGCCTGAGAGCTTCTGCTCAGCCCAGTCTTGGTGTCTGTTTCCCCAGAGGGCAGGAATGCTGTGCCAAGCCCTGCCCCCTGCCCGCAGCCCCTGTGAGCCCACTCACCAGGCAGCAGCAGAGCTCATTCCAGCACAGTGGGTGTGAGCAGGGTGTCAGACTTCACTGCTGAGCTGGCCTGAGAGCAGCAGGATTTGGATCCTGTGAGGATAAAGCCAAGGCACAGCTGGTGCTCCCATGCCTGGCTGCTTTGTGCTGGGCACTGCCAGTCCTGAGCAAAGAGAAATGAGGAGCTGCCAGCTCAGGCTCATCAGGTGCCTCACCTCAGTGCCTGGACACAAAATCTGTGTTAGAACTGTGTGACCTGAGGACAGAACCACGTCCCCAGCTATGCACAGGACCCAGGGACAGGTGACAGCCCTGTGGGTGGGTGGTGGGTCTCACCTGCAGTCACTCTGTCCTTATCAGCTGGAAGGGGGGGGCACAAGTGTGTGTTTTCAGTCAGTAAATGTTTTCTCTCACAGCACCTACCAAACAGAAGGAAGAGGCCACTAAGCAGGAGGCAATGGCTGCAACTGCATCACCCAGACCCCCCCCGCAGCACAGCTGAGTGTGGGGAGATTGAGGGGGGCACCCCAGCTGGGGGGGGAGGGTCTGTCAGGTACCACAGCAAATGAGCCTCCACCCCACACCTCCCTTGGGCCTCTGCTGCCCCTCACATCCATCCCCTCACTTCCCCCCTCCAGACCCCCAGACCCCCCCTGCAGCCAACAGACAGGACCCATCAGAGCCCCCAGTGGATTAACAGCAGGATTTGGCTGCACTACGAGAGGAGGATTTGTTCAGAGGAGGCAGAGAACAAGAGGCAAAGTATTTGCCATTTGCAGGAAAGCTCTCACAGGGCAGGATTCAGGAACTGGATCGAGCCCTTGACAGCCACAGTGCAACACTTGAGGGATGTGCACAGAGCTTTGTGTTGCTGCTCCTCCTGTGAGCACTGCTTTGTCCCCTGAACCCCCCCTCTGTGCAGCACTCACCCAACTGGCTGCACCCTCAGTCCCTCCTCTGCTCAGGGGCTGCATGGCATTTTTTTTTCTTCCCCATCTGGACACACCTCCAGCTCAGCAGAAAGGCTGCTTCTCTTCTCCCCATTCCTTCATCTTCATCAGGCTCCTCCTAGACAAAGCCTGCTCCCCCCTCTGCACTTTCAGGAACAGACACCTCCCTGTGACACAACATTTTTCAGCAAAACCCTCCAAAAGCAAGGAAAAAAAATCACTTTGTACCTTGCAATCAATTAGCAGCAAAACCTTAAGTATTAGATGCAAATTTTCCCCCTGCTTCTGCAGCCCTTTCACAGGGGTGCTCCACACCAGTGAGCTCCCTGTCACCTCCAGCTCTGTCCCTGATGTCCCTGAACCTCCAGGGCAGCAGCAAAACCACACCAAGCCCCTGAGCTCCTGGTGCTGTCCCAGTGCCACAGGAGGTTGGGCTCAGGAAACTCTGAAACAGACTAAAACACAGCAACACGCAAGAGGGACAGACTGATACAGCTTTTACTGCAACACCGCAAAAAGCAGCAGCTGCTTGTCTGTAGCTGGGGCACAGGAACAGGGCTGAAAGGTAAAGGAAGGAGTTTTAGATAAAGTCAGGTTGTAAATGAGCTGTTTCCAAGGCAACAGGGATCCTGCAGCAGCTGCTGTTCCACCTCAGCAAAGGTTTTAGGTGCCATGGGAGAAGACTGCAGATTTTCAGGTGAAAGGGAATAAAATCCCCCTTCTGCCTGCAGAGTGCTAATTCCTGCCAGGCTCTCACACCAGGGTGAGCACAGCAATGTTCCAGACTCCCCAGGCACTGCAGCACCAACTCCTCCCCACATCCCAGCTGAGGGATGAAGTTCCTGCCCCCCAAGGCTGTTCCAAGAGGAAAGCTCCTGCTGTTGTGTCACCCTGATCCCTGCTTCTAATGGAATTCCTGGGAACACTTCAGGTAGAGGAAGGCAACTCGTTAATACTCATCAATACATCCCCACTGAACACCTGGCTGGTGAAGGGCCTTGAGCACCAGGACACTCCTGGCTGAAGGCACTGGGTTTGTTCAGCCCAGAGACAAGAAAGCTGAAAGGGATTTTACTAAGAGGGCCCAGAGAGCAGAGAGGTTCAGCTCAGAAGTGCTCAGTGCTTGGAGGGAAGGGGATGGGCACAAACTGAACCACAGGACATGGTTCAGGTGGGGTTTTTTCCCACTACAGGACTGAGCAAATGCCAGAACAGGAACCAAAAAGGTTCTGAGATCTCCATCCTCAGGGATATTCAAGACAAGACTCTGAATATCCTCCTCTGAACAAGGGGTTGGACTAGAAACATCCACAGGTCTCTTCTAGCCTGGATTATTCTTTGACTGCAAGTGTTAAACTGAGAGAAAGCAGAGACTCCACTGGACCCAAACTAATGGACTGTGAGAAAAGTTAAACTTCCACCCAGGCAGAAGTGAGCCCTAACCAAGTACAGCCTGATCCCCCTGCTGCCTGATTCATCACTGCCTGAGCATTACATGCTGGTAAACACTTACATTTTTAATTTATTAAATTACTCTTTCCTCCTAACTGATGTTAGCTCACAGCAGTAGCACTAACAAGCACCTCAGTATCTGTCACATAACTCTTCAGACAACTCTCTAGGTGCTCTACTTATCTCCAGCATGCTTCACAAACATTAATTTTGCCTTCACACCCATCCTCCCCCTCACCAACCCCCCAGCTGCAGAACCCCAGTGATGGGGAGCACCCTCAACTCATCACCCCAGTGGGATTCCCACAAACACAGGGGACTTTCAGCCCTGCTGGGAGTGGCAGGGAAAGGAAAGGGTGGAAAATGGCAAAAAAAAAGAAAAAAGCAGCAGGTGACTGGAGTAAGAGTGAGTGATCTGGCCTCCTGCAGCCTTTGCAGCCTCAGGCAGGGTGAGGGCACAGCTCCCCCAGCTCTGCCATCAGCTGCTGCCACACAACACCTGGGCCAGAAAACCTCCAGCTACAGCTGCACCTCACCATCCCAAAGCACAGGGACAAAGAATTCCTGGCTCCCTTCTCAGCAGGACAAAGCAGGGCTCCTGACACCACTGAAGCACTGAGATTTCCCTAAGAGTCAACAAAACAAGTACCAGGAAAAGCATCCACACCTAAAAACATTGGCTCCAAAGGCAAAGCTACAGAAAGTGAAAGACCAAAAGCCTGAGTTTATTTTAAACACAGAAACTTCCCACTGAAATCAGGGAATAAAGGTTAAGAGTCGCTCTTGCCATCACGAGTCCCATCCTTGTCAGTCTCTGGGGGGCTCTCCCAGCTCTCTCCCTCTGTGAGCTGACCTCCAGGCCTGGTATCTGCCGAGCTTTCCAGAAGCAGTTCCAAGGCTTCCTCCCCAGCCACACGTCTCACCTTCTCCCCCTTGGCTGCCAGGATTTCCTCGATATTCCTTAACAGCAACGTGAGAACCAACAGTGACACCACAGCAAGGACAGACCCCAGGGGGTCACTCCATCACTGGACACCCCACCCAGGGAACCACCACGGTGTTTCTTTTCCATGAAGAGTTTGGGAGGTGGATAAATCCACCCGAACCTCCTGGGAATACTTTCCTCCATTAGGATTAATTTAGCAATTATGGTTAAACAGAAATTTTTAAATGTATCTGCACTGAAATCCAGCAGCAGATGGGCCTACACATTTGAAAGGCTCATCCAGGGAAAGGGAGCAGGGATGGGATGAAGGACAGCAGGATCCCGCAGGCACCAATCCACCTGCAGGCACCGGAGGTGCTTGGCTTCTGCTGCAGCTTCACACTGTGAAGATTTTAAAGCCCAATTTGGGTGCTTTCAGAACTGGACGAAACAGAATGATACCTGTGGAAAACTTGGGTTTTATCTGAACCACACTTCAAAAGCTTCAAGGAAATAACGTATCAGCTCAGGGGGATGCAGTTAAGTCTCTGCCGTCCTTCCCCTTCCCGAACAAACTCTCTCCCCCACACACCCACCTCTTCCCTTCCAGGTCGGAGAACCAGCCCAGGTTATCGGCCACGACGTGGTGGTTGCCGCAGCCCGGGCAGGTGACAATCACCACACCCTCGTGGTAGCCCTGCTTGGAGATCGTCTTTGCCGACCGCGTCCGGCAGACCTGGGAACAAACAACCGGCACCTCAGCATCCCGGTACCGGCAGCTTCTGGAGCTTTCAGAGGGAAAACAAATTATTTAAACCGTTCAAAAGGTTCCCTTCCCTCATCCCTAGCTACTAGAGGGCAGCTCGGCCGCGTTCCGGCCCGGATCCCGCCAGTACCGGCCCAGATCCCAGCAGTACTGGGCCCGGCCCTGCCCGCCCACCTTGCAGGTGAACACCAGGTGGTAATGCTTGGACTGCGGCCGCTCCGGGGCGGCGGTGCTGCAGAACGGGCGGCGGAGCGGCGGGATCCGGAGCGGGATCGGAGGGACCGGGATCCGGAGGCAACGGGCCCGGCATGGCGGAGCGGAGCGGAGCAGAGAGCTCAGCAGCGCCCGCGCCATGCGCTGCGTGACACTGAGCATGTGCGGTGAGGGGCGGGGACTGGGGCGGTGGCGGCCATGGGGGTGTGGGGAGAGGTGATGGGGAGAGACCATGGGGCAAGGGGGGAGGATCATGGGGTGAGGGGGGAGATCATAGGGGTGAGGGGAGAGATTGTGGGGTGAGATCGTGGGGTGTGGGCAGCGCCCACGGGAGGAGTGGAGGCAGCGGCCATGGGAGGGGTGTGGGACGCGGCCATGTTGGGGTCGCGCAGCCGCCGGTCCCGGCCGCCTGAAGGCTGCTGCAGGGAGCAGCGCGCCGGGCCCCGGGTCGGTGGTAGCGGGTGCTGCTGCTGCAGCTCCCTGCAGGACTAGGACCACCCCATCATTCCCCGTGCCTGTAAATAAACCAGCTACGCCTCTACTGCCAGTCCTGGAATTTTTAAGAGGATGCTACTTCTCTCTGTTTTCTCCCTGGGGAGAAACTGATCCCTGTGTGTTGCTTGGGTGATACTTCACCTCTGCTCATTAAAATCACTGCAGAGATGGGCCTGCCCTTAGAGGGCTGCTGAAGCCAGGCTGGGGCAGGCACAGGCAGCCTCAGGCCTGCAAATGTTTATGTTTTATGTGTATATATATTTTTATATATACTTGTATTTAATAATTTATTGCCTTTGTGCATCACCCCCTGCTGCTGAGTGCAGTTCTCAGACAGAGCCAAGCCCCATGCCACACGCTGACTCCAGAGGCATTTGTTTAGATGGCTTTAAATGTAAAGGGAGTAACAGAGAGGGCAGAGCAGCCCTGCTCAGGCTGCTGCTTCCCCCCGGGTCCCCTCCTGCTCTCAGCAGCCCTCGGTGTCAGTGTTGTCACTGCCTGTGGTGTTCTCCCAGTCCACCTCCCGGTGCCGGCCCGGCACTGCCCGGCGCATCGCCCTTTTTCTGGAAAAAAAAAGGAGACATTTAATTTTCAGAAGATGTTTCATGCAAACACATGGCGTTTGAATACTTCTGGGGAGTTGAGTGGTACAGTTCAGTGGGTATGAACAAACCCCTGGGTGTTTAATTGAAGGTGAGGGGTTTGCTGGCACTCAACAAAGCTGTGACCAGTAGCGAGCATGAAGAGAATTTGGTCCAGATAAATAAAGGTATTTTAACATTTCCTGAAGTGTGGCATGTTGTTGGTGTGCATTTGAAGAAACCAAGAAATCCTACTGAAGTTTTTTTTATTTGTTTGTTTGTTTGTTTGGGGTTTTTGTTTGGTTTTTTGTTTTTCACAGCCATTAGGAGCATGCCTGTCTCATGCGAGAACTAAGGTCCCTGTTCTACAAGGTTTTCATTTTCTCGTGCTCCATACAGGCAGTGATCAGTGAAGACACCAGGCATTTAGAGAATGTGCCTTCAAACAAGCATTCAAAGAGGACAGAGAGTGCAAACTGCTCTTATTCAGTCATGGGAGCTTAGTCTTGAATGTCAGCAGTATTTTCATCTTGGTTACCTCTAGTAATAAAACAGGAGCCTCAACTGGTTCAGCTGGAAGCATGAAGATCTCTCATTAATTCATGCCCTCCATGAATCAAATTTGGTAACAGGATGGACAGAAAAGAGGTAATAGATACAACAAGCTGATCAGTTAAGACACAAGGGTATGTCTAAATCATTCCTGCTTACTAAAGTCCAGACCTTCGGTACCGCTCAAAGCAGTCCTTCATCCTCCTCCTCTCCTTCTCTGCCAGCTCCTCATTGGCTAAGCCACACTCCTTGAACTGGAAAAAAATCCAGACAAACATAAACTGGATTCTTCTGAAGATCAGACCAATGTCAGCACCAGGTAGTGCAGACCCCTCTGAAAAGGGGTTTTGAGGTTTGACGATCTGGCTTTGCAGGGTAAGAGGCTGCAGCCCACCCAAAGGAACTGGGTCATTTCTCCTCTCTGACTTGTTTGGTCAATGAATCAATTTTACATTTAAATGAAGGAGAAAAAAAAATAGGAACTTATGCCTTCAGATGACTATAGCTGTTCAGTACCAAAACCCTCTTCCAGGAAAGCAGCCCTGTGTCCAGATAGCTTGCTGCATCTGCCTGGGCCTGCAGCACAAAGCTCAGTGTGTTAATTTCTGGGCTATCTGCTACTGTGTGTGCAGGATGTGTACATCTGTTTCACATAGTTTACTATCTTTATTTTCTCCCTTTTGTAAATTTGGAATTCTGTTTCCTCTACCAAGAATAATAGTGCAGACAATTACACTGGAAAACATAATGCCCAGAGATGAAGTACAAAAAGTAATTAGAAGTTCCTAGGCACAGATGGAGAAGTAACCACCATAAGTGTTCTGCTCTTCAGAGCTCACCCTTTTTGGAAGGTGAATTTTGCACACACAGCTTAGATTTTGTGAAAGCAGCAGCTGCTTACATGCTTCTCACATCTGGTATATCCATCATTGAAAAGAATATAAAAGATCCCAAACCCCAGTCATAGTAAAGAAGAACCCACAAAGATTCTCTTACACTGGGTGACTTGGGAGGCAGACTGCTCTCTTGAGTGCTAAATTGCTCTTTTTGTTCTTCAGGGGAATCTTCTAAGAGGAGAAAAAAATAAAATAATCACAGTTTTAGTCATAGCTGCAATTATGAAGTAACTTCTCCCTCCACCAGTTCAAACAGCAACAGCTGTAATGTAACAACTGCCCAGCACTACACAGGCAAGAGCAGAACTGAAACCAAGCATCAAAAAGTTCATGATCCAGTCCTGTGATCAATGCACGAGTCACTTCTCATCTTACTTGAGTCCTGAGCCTTGCATAGGATGATGAAATCCCCAGCAAGCTCAGACAGCAGCTTGTAAGTTTCTGCTTATGCAGGAGGAAGATTAATCTTTGCAAAGCAGCTCCTGTGCTTAGCCTCATGAACAACAACAAAAAATGTTAGAGGCTGCCAGAAGAAGTCATGTTAATCCTTATTTTAATCATAAAACAACAACTAAGAGATTATATATCAAGAGATTTCACATCTGACCATATTTTAGTGAAACTCCTTATGTAGGATCAGGTACCATGATATGTGGTTTTGGAGGCAGAATAATAAAAAGGCTTTTTAGATCTGTGTTGTTTATCTTCTGTGAAAAATCTCCTGTCTCAGTGGTGAATGAAAAGATCATTTAGAACTTCAGGAGACCAAACCACAAAATTTCTTCTACTGTGCTAGATTCCTCCCTTTCTCAGCATGTTTTGTAAGAGAAGTTCAAGTTCTTAGAGGCGCCTATTAATCCCTTTCTACACTGCTGAATCATTTCCACTGGGGATGCCAAAGAAACAGAACCTGTGGCAGTGTTAACCACACAGTTCTGCTTTTATGAGAATAGCTTGCAACACAAAAGAGGGGAAGGAAAATTCCCTGGAGAAAGCCACATGATCCAGCTAAAGTGGAAGGATGCTCTGCTCTCAGCACTCCACAAATGCAAGAGAAGGAGGGGGAAAGAAGGCACCCAGGAGTTATTTCTCATGAAAAGTCTTACTTTTCGTCAGCTGTGTATCTTCATCTAGATGACCATGAAGAGTCAGCTATGGGACAGAAACAAAGCAAGAACATGAGAACTGCCCCTTATTCTGTCTCACACAGTAGCTAGGAACAGGTTATGGAACCTAAGAAACAGGACATGTGAAGAACCAATCTTTCCCTTACTTTACTTTAGATGTTCTTCGTTGCAAGACATATTTTTGCCTGCTCTCCCCCAAGACAGACAATTAGAAGCAACCCAAATAATGCAATGCTCCTGATTTGTTTAAGACTCAGATCTTGCTGTCTAACACCATAATCGTGTCCTCCACTTAGAAACCTCAGGACAGAGGGAGATCTTTGTCACTGGTCTGTTTTGCTGCCTCTGCACTTTTGGCTATCTCTGAAATGAGCCTAACCTATGGATTGAAAATTGCTGTTACTTAGCAGTTACTGAGCACAAATGAGGAATTTGAAACCATCCCACAAGAGAGTAAAAGGTAAACAAGGCACCCTACTCACTTCCTGGGAATCTCTGGAGGAGGTATCATCAAGGTCAGAGGTCTGAAACAAAACCAGAATAAATTAATCACTCCTTGTGAGGAAGGAAGTGGTAGTAAAAGAATAGACAGCAGACTGGAAGCTCCAGAAAACAGAGAAGTGGGGACTTCCTCCCCTCCCACACTCCTGTCTGACCACTTGGAGAAAGCACAGAGTCTGCCACATTAACCAAAGGCCCTTGTTCATCATATTTCATTCCAGAAACTTTAGCACCTTTCCTCCCTGCTTCCCAACCCACCACACAGACAACAACCTCACAGACATACCAGTGTGGGTAGCTCCAGTTGCAACCTTTTCAGTTTGGCTTCAGTAGCCAGTAACTGGCTCTCCTTTTGGAAGAGCTGCAGCTGCATCTCGTCACAGCGCTCCCCCAGCTCCCGGATCCGCTTGCGGTAGCTGTCCCGCTCCACCAGGTTCTTGGAGTACTGCACATAGAACTGTTCCCTGGTCAGCAGTGCCTGGAGAAAGGGACATGTTCAGGGTTACAGTATCTGCCCATTTCAAGCAGAAAAGCAGGGATGAGCAGCAGCACCAAGAGGAATGTTTTATCACCTGGTCTCTTTCTGAGGCCACCTCTTCCATCTGCTGTAGGACAGCTTCAATCCTTTTTTTATACATCTGGGAGTCCTTCCTCAGAGACGTGCACTGTAGTTCAAGCATCTCTTTTTCTTCTGCATACTGTTGAGACAAGATCAAAAACACCCTGCCTGTGGGCAGAACCTAAGCTAAACTCTCACCACTTCTGTTCTGTGCCACAGACTGCTATGGCCAGACCTCTCTGCGATGTCAAAGTGCAGCCAGACTGTCGAGTTGGGCAAGGCCAATCAGAAGGTTCATCAGCATGACTAGGAGGACTGCTAAAGTGATGGATTTACATGTACCTGAGCTGTCAGTCATGACAAAAGCTCCCAGCACCCTCCAGGCTGAGGCAGGGACTGTTCATTAGCAAAAGCATTAACAGATAACAGTTAATGCCACAGGCACAGAATGCTAAAATACAAATGTGCCTTTTTTTCAACAAACTAACACAGACACTGGAGTAAGATCAGCAAGGACTGCTGTTCAGCTGTCCTGCTCCATAGGCAGACACTGCAGGTGCTTCATCTGCTTGTCTTACCCCCCGGCCCCCAGAAGGAATTAGAACTCCATCATGTACTTTGTCTTGGAGCACCTCAGCTCTCCGCAGCTCCTTCCGAAGGCTGCAGATGGTGCCCATCAGCTCCCGGCGTTCTTCCAGCACCTGGCTGCAGCCTTTCTCCATGGTCTCACTGGAGAGGCTCTTCTCCAAATTCTGTTCCCTGGCAACCTGCTGGACAAATTAAAAAGTGAGATACAGCAACAGCCTAACTCTGTATGAACTCATCTGCCCCGTGTGCACTGCTTGACTTGGGGGAACAAGTCCACAGCAGACCCACACGATTCTCAGTGCAGCCTCATCGCTGCCCTGGCTGCTACAAAGAATCCCTGCTCAGGTGTCCCTATGAAACCACCCCCACCAACCTGGAGGGTGTTCTCCAGCTCTTGATTCTTGGCCAAGAGCAACTCCTTCTCCTGCTGGATCTCCCACATCACCTCGTGACTCGGACGCTGCTCGATGGCGTGCTTGAGTTTCATGGTGTGCTTGCGCTCCAGCTTGCAGTCATCCTCAGCCTTCATCAGGCTGTGCTTCAAGTGGTCGATCTGCAACGAGGCCCAGAGCTCATCAGTAACCAAGAGAAACCTCTGGCCTGCAAAAGCAGCTCTCAATCCATTCCCCAGACAAATAGGGTACCAGGCTGGTGCACAGAACAGCCTTCCAGGGATGGGGGAAGGAGGGGTGACTGACCTCAAGGAGGAGGTCCCGGTTCTTCATGAGGGCAGCGCTCTTCTCCTCGCTCTGCCTGGCATAGCTCATTGCCAGGCTGTAGTTCTCATCCTTGCACTTCCGTAGCTCCTTGCTCAGGCTGTCCCTCTCCTCCTTCATCTTCTGCACCCTCTCCTGGTGCTTACGGAGCAGGCTGTCCCTCACCCACATCTCCCTGAGGGTGTCCTCCTTGGTCTGCAGCCACACAGTCAGCTCCTGGACCTTGTGACGCTCCTCCTGCACAGTGCTCTGCAGCTTCATGATCTCATTCATTAGGAGCTGGCTCAGCCCAGATTCCCCAGCAGTGTCTGGTGGGGGGGGCAGACATCACAGAATCACAGAATGTTTTAAGTTGGAAGAGACCTCCAAGCTCATCCAGCCCAACCTTTGACCAACACCATCATCTCACTACTAAACCCTGTCCTCAAGGACCGGGTCCAAATGGCTTTTAAATACCTCCAGGGATGGTGACTCCACCACTGTCCTGGGCCATTCCAATGCCTGACAACCCTCTCAGTGAAAAATTATTTCCTAACATCCAGCCTAAACCTCCCCTGGTGCAGCTTCCATCCATTCCCTCTGCTCCTATCACAATTTACTAAGGAGAAGAGGCTCTTTCCCTCCAACTACTCAGCCACCACTGTCCTGTCTGCTCCCTGACACACACACAGCACAGGTTCCCCCCCACTCATCCCCATGCCACACCCTGAGGACATGTATGATCCCAAAGGCAGGGAGAGGCAAAAGTAGAGGTGAGCCCCCCACCCCTTAATTTGCACAGCAACACCAACAAAAAGCTGTTGGGTTTTTTTTCAGAACACAAACTTTACCTATAATCATAGAGAAAACCCTGCTGGGCTCCTTGCCAGTGATAGTCTGATACAGTTGTGGGTAATAAAGCTCAAGACTCTCCAGAAATGCCTCAAAGCCCTTGTGTCCTGTTCGCTGAAGAATGTCCAAAAGAACACCTGAAATAACAGCATTAAGTTGTTCTATTAATTTATTTATCTCTTTAGCTATTTCTAACAGAACTCAAATTGCTCCACTTCCTCTACAGGCAGATTAGAGTCCCTGGGATCAAATCCCCCAGCCAATCCTAAACCAATTTCCCAGTAAGTATATAAACTTACTGGGAAACTTATAAACTTCATTTTAACTATGGAGGAACAGTTACAGCTTAACCCTCAACTGTACCAAGTTCCTACTACAGTGGGTACAAAAAGCAGATCTCAGAAGAGCATTTTGTTATTCTGCTGGTAATTATAGAAAAGGAAAGTTAAAACAAAGCACCACAACAGTTTCTGCAGCTTGAGGCAATGTACCAGATGCAAATACAGAAAAAAGTCACACCAGTGTAAGGACACTGCATAACTAGAGAGGCAGCAGGGACAAGGCTAAGAAAGCATGGACCAAAAAGACTTCAAGCCCAGTTTCCTCCTTTGCATAGAAATACTCTGTACAGAGTGGCTTCTTTGTGCTCTGCAGTTTCCCAGTCCAGAAACCAGGGAAAATAAATTTTTGTCAGTGTCCCTCAGTAATTTATCAGTAAGAGTTAGTCCAAATCCAAAAGATGTACTAATGAATTCACAAAGAGGTTACTTAATACATTCCCTCCAACAGCAGAAGGTAGGAATGGAGGGACAACACATCCTGCATTCATCTAGGGAAACCTTCCCCTGCAAAAGCATTACACAGGAATAACCTTGTGGGCCAACACCAAGCATCCCCCTCCCTCATGCTGATCCAGAGCCAGGACACCAGGAGGCCACAAACCCCCTGTGCTCCCCTTCACCCTCACACAGCTCTGGAATGCACTGACAGAGCTACCTCCATCCCTCCTCTGCCCACAGTGATGTGCAGAGGAAAAGTGCCCACAACATTCCTGCCTAAACAGCAGCTTTAGACCTCCTAGTACCTTAGCAGCCACGTGTTCCTTCAAGCCCACTCCATTCCAGGCTGCCAGAGGAGCACCCGTGGAGCTGCCCGTCACCCACCTGCCTTGCGCCTGCGCACCACCAGGCTGGGGTCGTTCAGCACCTGCTCCTCATCCTCGTGGCTCAGCACCCGGCACTGCCGCAGGTAGGGAGTTATCCGGGAGGGATCAATCACAGAGATCAGCTTCACACGGAAGCTCTCCAGGTTATTCCAACAGGTCTCATCATCATCTTCTTCCAACATGCTGCTGAGAGCTGTTTTAAAGCGAGCGGCCGTGGCCTGTCTTGAAAAAAACCAAACCAAACCAGGAAACAAAGAAACAGACTCTGAGCCTCCCAGAGGAGTGAGGGTGGGGAAAGCAAGTATGTTAACAGACTGAGAGTGGAAAAGTGCCTTTTAGAGAGAGAAGCATATCTTCCATGTAGTTGTTAACACTTGGAGAACAGGAGGATCCACTACAGTCATACCTGAAAGAACCCTGCGGTACCAGACTGGAAGGATCAGCGCCAGCACGTTTGGGAAGGAGAGCTAAGGAGGGTGAAATTCTGAGAAAACAGAAGTCACCCAAGTCTGATGGACTCCTCCCAACCAGCTCAGTATTTCCCAGATTTCACTGCAAGAAACTATTTAGCAACAGGTCCACTGGCAACAGGCAAGAGCCCCATGAATAGAGGAAAATCCAGCTCCAGATTCCCAACCATGTACTCTGAGAAAGTGACAGAAAAATCTCACTGACCTCACCATGGGTTCTTGAGATGCTCAGTTATGCTTAGAATATTTAATTCCCATAAACAACACAAAAAGGGTTTGCTGTGTTCTGCCTGACCAGACAGTCACTGCATCCAACACCCACAGAAGGCTCTGTGAAACCCTCCAGTGGGAGGTTTCTGACCCAGAGTTCTGGCAGCTACATGGGGATGGGATTTCACACATTTTGTGCTGCATCTCTCTCCAGGCTCATCTATCTCAAACCTTCACTGGTTTTATGCTCCAGCACAGAAAAAGACTCCAAGGATCTTCAGCACATACTCACTTTAACCAGCTGGACTGACACAGAACAAATCACTACTTGTCACAGAGATGCTCTGGCACCAAACCAGCCCCAGCAGATTAAAAGAAATGCATTTCCCTGTTGGTAAACACCATATCCTTACCTCAGAGCTGTAAAATATTTTTTTCCCCTGTTACTCTAAGCCATTCTGCATTTCATGGACCAACCTGAATCTGTGTAGTCAAAAGCCTCCTTGTTTCCTCTCCCGGTCTAGCAACTCTCATCTGTGTCCTGCCTCTGAGAAAACTTGTCCTGGATGCAGCCACCCTTTATATTCTGGCTAGAGCAAAGATCAATTGGTCTGAGAAAAGAAAAAAGGGGAAACTACTCAGCTATAGTCTGAGATGGGAAGAAAAAAAAGACATATTAAAACAAAACAAACAAACAAAAAAAACCCAACCAAAAAACCCAATTAAAAAGGGGAAGCCAGAATGAGTGATGGGGGAGAAAACTGCTTCTTATATTGCAAGTCAGCAGCAATACACATGCAATGACTTTAGAATCACTCTGGCTTTGTTTTCCAACCTGTACCAGCAAACTACCAGCTGGGGTCCAGAAAGTTTTGTGTAATGGTCAGAAAGACTACAAAGAGAGAATGTGCCAGGTACAGGTCTGCCCAACTGATTCCAGAGGACAAAACAAGCCACAGGATCAGAAGAAAGAGGCTCTTCAAATGGCTTCCAGCTTCACATATCATCCATCTATACACAGGAAAGCAGGTGGCAGCAAGAATTCTCCCTTGGTTAAGGGTTCAGCTGAAAAGGATGATTTCTATAATGATGCCTCTAATTTTGGATGTCCTTAAGCTTCAAGCATAATTATGACAACTCAGTATTTTGAGGGAAAGAGAGTCAAATCCTGGGAAAGCAAAGAACATAACCCACGATTCCCAAATTACAGGCTGTGGCTCTAAGAGCAATTAAAGGAGCAGAACAGCAAGCAGCACTGTGATGATGCTAAGCACCAACATCATACCTTTGACTGCCTCCCCACCTTCCCACAGCCCTAGAACTGTAGCTGCAACCAGAACTCACTAACAGTCTGTTTTAAAAAAGTCTCAAGAGCATACACGATACCATGGCAGCATGACACATTTTCCCATTAGCTTCCCACTCTGCTCTTTGTTCTGCTTTTTAACTTTCTGGAGAGTTTCTCCATGTTATCATTAGGAATCAAGCTGAGATGCTTTAAGCCTGTGCTTCTTGCCGGGCATTAAATTAGCTTTACACTTAGAAAGTTACAGCACCTCTGTTAGCTACACCTCTGCTGAAAGAAATCAGAATGTCTGTTAATTGACCAATCTGGCCTCAGGAATTTTTGCTGTGTAGTAGCAGGTCAGTTTAATCCCGAAAAAGAAGAAAACCAGATTCTTCTGATAGTTACACCAAGTTTTTCCACAAGCAGTAAGATTACAAGAGCAGCTGCTCTGCCTGAAGGGTCCCAAGACAAGAGGGCAGGGTCTCAAGTTGTGCCAGGGGAGGTTTAGGTTGGAGATGAGAAAGAATTTCTTTCTGGAGAGGGTGATCAGGCATTGGAATGGGCTGCCCAGGGAAGTAGTGGATTCTCCGTGTCTGGAGATCTTTCCAAAGAGCCTGGATGTGGCACTGAGTGCCATGGGCTGGGAACCACGGGGGGAGTGGATCAAGGGTTGGACTTGGTGATCTCTGAGGTCCCTTCCAACCCAGCCAGTTCTGTGATTCTGTGATTCTTGTGGAGGAAAGTGCCCTGAACTCACCACACCAGCAGCTTACCCACTGCAGTGGAATGAAGCTTTCTGCAGCACCTCCCCATCAGATTTTATCAGCTTTGACTCAGCTAGTTTTGCACCTCTGTGTAAGACAGAAATTGCTGTTTTATGACTGAAGAAGCAAGAATTTGTCAAGTGCTTGGTTAATGTCTGTGTGGAGCAGGCTGTGGAAGAATCAAGAATCCAAGCATAATTCAATCCTGCAGTTTCAGCCACATGCATATTCATTTTCCACATCTTCCCTGGTTTTCATGCAGCTTGAAAACTGCATTTTTCTCATTAGCAATCACACTCATACACACATTATTAAAAGCACCATTTACCAGAAAAAAACCACACACAGAATACAGCAGTAATTTTTAAGTGAGAAAAATAAAATATCTGTATTTCAACAAATACTCCAGACTCATTTTGATACAAAATTAATCTGCTGCTTGTTCAGCAGTATTCAGTCAGCTATCAAGCAAAACCACTGTCACAGCACTAAAAAAAAAAACAACACCCAATGGAAAACACACTCTGAACATGGATAAGCATTCACATAAATAGGGGCCAACAGAAAAAGGAAATAAATAGCCATCATTGCTGGTTTCCTCATTTCTCCAACGATCTCCCCCCCCCCCAGCATCTAAGGCAGATGCTAGCTCAAAAGAGAGCAGAATTAATTGGTCTATGCCTGAAAAACTTCCAACCAGCCAGTTTGTGTCATTTTTTGCAATTTGTCTAAAGATGCAGACTTTGTTACAGGCAATGGGAAAAACAGTCCAGCCTTTTTCCTCTCTTCCCCAGCTTCATCTCACCAGTTTGTAGGAAGTGTTAAAAGTGAATAGTGCAAAGAGTTTCTCCTGCTGCCATGCAGGGAGGCAGAACTCATTCAAGTGACTCCTGTAACAAAGCACAAACATCTCCCATTAGTCACAGCAGTTTTATAAGGAAGCTGCCCTTTAAAACCAATTTTAAAGAAAAACCCAAACACTCTCATCATGAACACTGCTAATATTCATTTGGTCTATTTCACCAAAAACCCCAATAGATGCTGAAACATCACACACCAGTACCCTGCAGAAGCTGTTCTGTTACACATGCAGAGAAATGAAGCCAGATATCAGTCTCATTTTAGCAGCCAAGCCTAGAGAGGGCCATCAAGTAGATATAAAGCTGGGAGGCAGAAGCACAGCCTCGTGGGCTGCCAAATGTTTCAGCTTCATGACTTGTATATAATTTTATCACACAGGCATCAACTTTCCCTCCCCCTGAAAGTCCAAGCACCAGCCTTAGTCTATGATTAATGGGCTAATTTCTAATTATAGAAATCTAGAAGTATTTCTAATTATAGAAATCTGTGTCCTAAGGGAACAAAAATCAAGATAATTTCAGCCCTTTCCTAGGGTCGTGATTCATAGTCTAAGCTGTACCACAAATGCATTTCAGGTTCTCTTCTGAGGCAAGGAATACAAGGTGGAGTCAGCAGCTACTAACACATTTCATTCTCTCATCCTCTTCCTTTTCCTGAAACGGGCACTTCTCCTGATTTGAGGAGCACTGCTGTCACCCATGTCAGTGCAGGACTCCAAGACAGACTGGGGAGCATTCTCTTCAGCTCCCATGCCCTGCAAAATAAACAGAAGAGAGTTATTAACACCATGAGAGAGAACACATTTGCAAAAGAACCCCTTCAGCCAATTTTTTAATTTAGGGAGCTCAGATCTGTATACTCCAATCATCTGTACTCGTATAAAACAATTTGGGGTGAAGACCTTAAATGGCACACACACACAATTCCCCTGATATTTCTGAGGTTTAGAGGATACACACAATGAAAACCAAGAGCTTCATTTCAAAAACACAACAGAGTATAAACTGTAAGGAAAGGAGATGTGACACCCACCCCTGGGAACTATCATGTCAAGTTTAATGTGCTACATAAAACACTTGTGAGGACTGGGGGCTCACAGCTGAGCAAGAGAGCTCTTCCTTTTACCAGCTGTAAAACTTTGCTTAGTTAAAAGAACTAAATTTCTGCTGCACTGAAGAACAGCAGGGATTTCACCCAGGGTTCCCATGCAAGCAATGTTTAGCTGGCAGTAACTTTGCATTTAGTCCCTGGCAGATCTCTTTTACCTGATTTAGCAAACCAGCATCTTTGTCTCCAGACTCATCACCTGTTAATTCATTCCCACAACTCTCTTCCTCAGACACTTCCTTCTCACTCTGCCACTCCTCTTCATCACTCTCTTCATACTGCTTCCTGCTGGCTGACAGAGTTGTTGCCACTTTTGGAGGAGGCAGAGTTGCAAGTACAGCTGGAAGTGAGAAGGCTGCCAGGAATCTGGCTTTCAGGAGGAGGTAAGCAGGGTTATCACCAAGTTTCTGCTGCACCAGTTCCCCAATAGCTTGGAAATCAACCCCAGTGCCCTCCTCCCGACTGCCACCAGAAGGCAGCAGACATGCTGCTTGCTCCTCCAGAGCTGCTTTCTGCAGAAGTAGCTTTGAGAGGGTTTTTAAGTTGCACAAGAAAGGTGGCAAATAAGGCAACCTGGTTTGCAGTGGTGGTACCTGGACACCTTGTTTCCCATTCAGCCACTCCTTCACTTGCTCCTCATCTTCCAGGGAAATCAGGCTGAGGTCAAGCACATTCTTTTCTGCACTGGGGCTTGGCTGGGGTGAGCTATGAGCAGGCTGGGTGGTTGGAGGTTTGGAGGCAATGGGTCTGTTTTTCAGTGCTTCAGAGTTCCTTGGGACATTGTTATGGGGAGCTGGATCTCCTGGCTGGAGCACAATCCTTTTTGTGATGGTGCTTGGAGTAGAAGATGATCCGTTTGCTGTGGTGGAGTTGTGGCTCTTTCCCAAGTTAGTGAGGCTGGACACAGACTGGGAATCAGATCCTTGAGTGCCTGGAGGTGGCTGTGTTTGGGGCAGCAGCTCAGCATGCAGGGGTGGTGCAGGAGCAGACTGAGCTGCAGAGGAACCAGAAGCCTTGGAAGAGCCATCTGGACACCCTGGTGTTGCAGCAGAAACACTGGATGTGGTGCACCCAGGACTTGCTGAGGTTACAGGCAAGAGAACTGAGGAATGCTGAGCTGTCCTTCCCAAAGCTCTTCCTTCTGCTGACTGGGCACTTGGTGCTTTTGTCTCCACACTGCTGGGGTGAGGCACATTTGCTCCAGCTGGTGCAGGTGACACCCCTAGGCTAGGGACATTGCCACTGGAAGTCACAGGAGCAGCTGGCAGTCCTTGGGGAACACCCAGCACAGTGGTGGGGAGCAAAGCCTGTGGGGTTACAACCCATGTGAAAGGCAGCACACTGCTGAGATTCAAAGGTGAACCAGGCTGTGGAGTTACCAGAGCAGGCAAGAGACTGAGTGGCCTCTGCTGTGTCCCATTACCATTCACCTCACAGGTAACTGGTGTGGAAGGAGACAATTTGTTGGTGCCAGCCTCAACACCAACAGGCACCACTGCAATCTGATGTGGCACAAAAGCTTGGTTTTGCAACACTACTGAAGCTGAGCTGCCAGCCAGGACCTGACCATTGCAGCCCCCCTGACTGGAGTCCTTCTCTGCTGCAGCTGGAAAAGCCCCTCCAGCAGGGCTACTTTCCAAAGCTGTCTCTTTCAGTTCCTTATTGGACTGTAGTTCTGTTCCTTGTGTGGAACTGGGGCTTTCCCCAGTTTCTGACACTGATGAGGAATGGTTTTCAAGCACAACAGGGGTAGAAGTTGAACCTGCAACAGAAGGAAAGGCTGGCAGAGGAGCTGGTGCAGACTGTACTGGGTTATTTGTACAACTTCCTGCTGCAGCTTTGCTCCCTGCTTGTGCAGAGGGAATGATTTGTTGTGGTGAGTGCTGGATTATCAGAGGCCCTGACACCAGCATCTGTGGGGCAACAAAGACTGTGCCCTGCATGGCCTTCTTAGCTCGGGATTCTCTCAGCCTCTTCTCCCTCAGTAATTCTGAGACAGTTTTAGGCTTCTGCCTCTGCCCTGGGGCTGGAAGAACTCCCTGCATGGCAGGAGTGCTGCTCTCCAGGACACTGGAGGACATCTCCCTGGCTTTTAAAGCAACAGGTCTCCTGACAGCATTCCCTGGTATGCCCCTCCGGGAGTTCCTCTGAGTACAGGGCTGGGATGAATTGCCTAAAGAGAAGGGAAAATAAAAATAGGAAAAAAAAATTAAAAAGATTGAACAGTACTTCCCAAAGCTATGCCTTAGCTACTAAGCATCAAGCACCCTGCCCAGGAAGTAGAAAAAAATCACATTTCCTCAACACTATAGTCTTGATTTCATCAAGCCCCATCCTCAGGTAACTGATGCACCAAGCTCACCCCTTGTTCAGCAATGACCTCGTTTTCCCCAGAAATCACAGATGGGCTGGGAATGCACCGTAACACTGGGCAGCAGGAACTGCACTGGGCAACACCACGCTGGCACTTTGCACCAGCCAAGGTGACAACAGCAAGCTGGAGTTTTGGCCAGTGCCAGCACCTTGCTGAGAAACACATAACAGCCAGGTTTGCAGAACTGGTGGCCCAGTGCCACTGGTCCCCTGGACCTTCCAGACTTTTTCAAGTCCTTACCAAAGGGTCCCATGTTTAGCCAATAACTGAGAATCCAAGAGCTAGCAAAAATGAGTAGGACAATGTAGTTTTGTTCCAAAGGTCCTTCAGTTAAATTGGTTGTTAAAGTAAAGGTGATCCCTTCAGTGAAAGTTCTTGCACATCATAAAAATAAATGTTCTGGTAGGTACCTGAAGAAGTCTCCGAATTTTGGGAAGCCTGCCAAAAAAAATTATATTAAATTATACTTCTGAGATATCTCAAGATCATTAAAACAGCAGAGATGGGAATCAAACCCACGTCTGCCAACATCCTGTGCATTTTATTACACTTTTGAACCCAAACCAACTGGTAACACATGCATACAAACAGTGCCACTGGCCAGACACAATGAAAAATCTCAACTTGAGTCAACATTTCAGTGAGAAAAGCTTAAAAATGGCCCAGGACCAATACCTGCTGAGGCCTTCTGGTGTTATCCCGGAGCAGCTCTGCCTGCCTCAACCTTCTCTCACGAATAATCTTCATGCAGCCATGGGTATCAATCTGAAACAGCTGCAAGATGAGAATTTCACTAAAATTTGATTAAGAACAAAAATATTCTGGTAGACCCAGTGATAATATGGAATGGATGGCAGAGGCTTCACATGCAGGGAGGTCTGGGGGCATTTTTATACTTATAGAAAAAATCCTCACAGTGTTAGATTTTGGATGCTGGATTTATTTAACACAAAGCCATGAAGATCAGATTAACCCAGGAATGACATTATTAGTTTAAAGAACAAACTATTATTTAAGCACCAAATACAGAAATAAAGATGACCAGTGTTTAAAAGCAGATAATGCTCCTGAGACACCAAACCCCACCTGAATGAAGAGTGTGAAGAGGGGAGTGCTCAGGAGACTGACAGACTTCATCTTCTCCTGAATGGAATCAGCTGGAAGAGAGTCCAGAATCACAATCAGCTGGGCACTCAGGTACAGGAGGGACAAAAAGTAGGAATTAGGATCCCTGCTGGGTCACCACTACCTTTTGTCTGGTGAAAAGCCATCTTCCCAGTCTGCAGGGTGCAAGGCATGAGGACATTGCCCACCCAAGGTGTCACTGCCATCAGCAGCTTCCTGTCCAGGCTCATTCTCCTCAGCCTCTCTCTCTCTTGCCTGAAAGCTTTCTCAGAGATGCTCTGCAGTCCCTCAGGGTTCTGGCTGACAGAAGTACCAACTCCAGATAATTTAGTTAAAATCTTTGAATGCTGCACATGAATGAACACATAATTAAAGTTCCAGTTAGGAAGATTCAACCATAAATACTCTCAGGACAAACTATTCACTGGGCAGTTACCAAAAAAATTAAATAATTAAAAAACTTGAGTCTACAGTCTGTGATTCTATCAAAAAAACATTTCCCATAATGACATTCTGGCAGTGTTCACATCACAAAAGGAGATAAAGTGGAAGAGACACTTACAAGTTTCTTCAGAGAGCATGTGTTGTGTCTTATCACTCTTCTCACATCCTCCAGGCTAACCTGTAGCACTTGCTTTCCACATCTGGAAGCCTTAAAACAAAAGTGTACAAGAGAAGGTAAAAGATAAAGTATCTCACAGAAAATGACTTGCACTGACTACACACAGAAGGTACAAACTTTTCAACATTCCTACTGTTGGAAGCATCTTATCAAATGAAGCTAGCCCTGACCTACCTTACCTTTCAGTCCTTGTGCATTATCACAATACCAAATCTCTTACTTTGTAAAAGCCTCTGTTTGAAGTACCAACAAAGCCCCACACTGAGGGTGAGAATTTAACAGATGATTCTCTGCATTTTTTGGCATAACCTTATCAGGGGTGAGAACCCAACTCTGGATCAGATAGAGATATATACAAATAACTCAGCTCTTCCAAACAAAGCCTGTCACCAGGGTAGACAGACACCATCATTCACTTGATAATTCTGCTTTATGAAGACAGAAAACTTTTGTTTCTGTGACACTCTGAGTAGGAAAGAACACAGCTGTTCTCTAAGTAATGCATGGGGAAAGCAGAGCTAGAAATTTCTGCTTAATCCCACAGCTGTTTCCAACAGCACCCCCAAATGGCACAAGGAGAGAGCAGCCCACAGAGACAGGAAAAAGCTTTTTCCACCTGCATGTACATCATGAACTCTCTTTAACAAGTGCATCTCCTGGTTGCTTCCCACCTAAGTTCCAATCCCATCAAGAACAGACTGAGAATCCCAGGATTCACCTTGTTTATTACTTCTATTGGATTCTTCACAATGATGTCTGTGGAATGGGGTCGTGCAATGCCCCTCACGAGGGTGTTCAGTTCTGATGTGTTACTGGCAGCTCTGTCCTTGTCACCATCCCACGCTGTGCTTGGAACTTCACTGCTCAGGATCCTCCCATCAGCAGGAGGGAAAAGGGAAGGAGTTTGATACCTTTCCTTGTTTGAGTCCTGGGTGTTTGTCCTTGTTGGTATCCACAAATCAATGCTGGGAAATGCACTCTCCTCCTTGCTTGTTGTCTCCTCCTCTGAGCTGTCTTCTAAGTCCAGCTCAATGTCTTCACTGCTGCTCTCTGAAGAGCTGGAACTCTCTTCCACGTGTCGGCGTTTTGGTGCCCTACATCTTTTCTTCTCAAGGCAAAAAAAAAAAAGCACAGACAAGTTTTAGCTTCACCCTTGACTTCCAAATCTCTCAAAGCATGAAGTTAAGAAGTTTTATGGAGCAGTACCCCATCAGTAGGATGCCACTTACAAATGGATACTTCTGCTTTACTGCTGCAAAGATTAACTAAATCCAGAGCTACTGACACTTGCCTTGGGTCACAGATTTTTATTGGTTTAGATTCTTGTATGAAAAAAAAAAAAAAGCTACAGATAGAGGAATGTCTGTCTTAAAAACTGGTGCACGTGGAAGAACAAACTAAGTACAGTGCCCCACATCCACACATCTGGGTTTCCAGGAACCCTTCCCTGGTGCAGGTGCTCTCCCAGAGGAAACAAGACCATCCTTAACAGGGAGAATTTCTGGAGTGCCTGGTACCAAAAGTGTAAACTTATGAGGTACATACATGAAAACCTAGGTAATATTCCATCCTTACAGGCACTTCGAGGCATTAAAATTTCTGAATAATATACAGATATACAGCAAAGAAACATTAGACCTTCAGACCATCAAAAAATTAAACTGTAAACATCTACAGCAAACATATGGACTGTGTGAAATCTGTCACCTTCTGTATTGATTTCACAGGACTTCACTTAAATTTAGAGAATCTTGGTTAAAGAGAGAAGACAGTGACTTAGAAGGATTTTGTACAATACCTTGGACCCAATCATGAGTTTCCACTTGCTCAGGCATTGGGAGCCAGTCCGATGTGGCAATTCAGAAGCTATTTTACTCCAGTGACCTTAAAAGGGTCAGAACAGACCTATTAATGCAACAGACTGAGCAACAGCCCTTCCCAGTGCAGAACAATATACATTTTGTATCATACATTTCCTTAAGTAAGACAGAGTTACCACATGAATTAATCCCAAAACCTCAAAACCCAAGCAGAACTACACACTCCCTTGCAGCAGTGAGAGAGCACTGAGAAGGAAGCTTAAACTGAAGGCTGAAAAGCTTCTGTTTGTGGACTAAATTGTCTCAGAGAAAGTAAGAGAATTCTTTCCTAGGCTGCTGTGAGGTGGACTGACTCCTCTGAAGTGTCACAGCTCTGGCATGCTGCTAACACAGCTACAACTCTACTACACAGTCCCTCAGTGCACACTACACAATGTAAGGAAGGTTGAAATCAACAGTGTAAAGTGGAGCCTGCTGGTACCAGCTGCAGGGCTTAAAATACAAGAGCAGAAAACTTCAGTGATAAATTTCTTAATAATAATTCTCTCTGAACTTCTAAGGATCAAGCCACAGAAACACTTACCCAGGCCATGCTTTTGAACCAGTTCAATCAGCTGCTCCTCTTCCTCTAAACTCCACTTGCCTTTCTTTACATCACAGTGCAATGCTTTTAAGTACCTTCAAAATGAAAACATTAAAGTAAGGAACACTCAAGCCTGTTTGTACAGTTCTAATCATCACTGCACACTCCAAGGCTGAGCAAAACCAGCACTCCTCAGATCTTTCCTTCTTCTAAGGGGTCCTACCCCTCCTCCCTTAATGTAGCACAGCTACAATCTATTTTGTTCTCCAAAATACCAGGCCACATGATTAAGAATTACAACAGGTAGCTGTAAAACGGGTCACTGGAATTAGGACAAACTGTGCTCTGAGCCTCCTGAAGTTGGATCCCAGGCTGAAAACTGCTCAGCACCTCAGGTGTTCAGTTACAGAAGTCACTGACTAGCTCATTTTCAGAGATGCACAGACATCCCTCCCTGTGTGCACTCAGTCATGCTTAATGACCCATTTGCTTGATTTTCAACAACATCCTTCTCAACTTCTGCTAACCCAGGCAATGACAGATGAGGCAAAAATGCCCTGTTCTCTCTGTTGAACTCAATTTCAGCTTTTTGACTTCTGTAACTACAACTGCAGGGTTATGTGGAGACAGTGAGAGAGGCTAGATTGAGACCACAACTACTTTTACAGATCAGCCCTTAAAGTGGCACTGTTTTAAGCCCATCAAACATATTTGTTCAGGTAAGTTGCACCTGAGCTCTGAGCAATAGATTTGAAGGCAGAGTTGCTACATTCAGTGTACTGACCTGTCTCTGCACTGAGCATCACTCCTCCCTGGCACTTCTGTCCGAATTTTATACCAGTCACGCTCTCCATACTTCTTCACTGCAGCCAACAGCATCTGTGTGCATCCAACAAAGCAGAAGTTGACATTTCCATCAGTGTAGAAGCAAATAAAACTGCTTCTGTCCATGTTGTGAATCTCTGAACACAAGTGTTTCTGAGCTTCTAAGCCCTCTTGTCTTGTAAACTGCCCAGACCAATGTTTCCCACCCCTCTGTCCCACTGCCAAAGCCCAGAGTTTGCAGCCAGGCAACAACTCAACCCCAACCTTCCCACGTTTTGCACCCTG